>NW_024425897.1:15516990-15982727 GCF_017311325.1 Ursus maritimus
TGTTTGTCAGAGAGAAGGAAGGAAATTGGGGGGGGGGGGAGGGAGGAAGGGAGGGAGCATGAGAGGCAGGGAAAGAGGAATAAGGGAGGAAGGAAGGAGCTACTTAGTTCTCAGTTACCTATCATCTTATCTCCAGTTAGGAGTTAGGTGAGGAGAGCCTCAAGTGTTGCTACCGCAACGGATGTTTAGAGATACTCTCAAAATAAGTAATTTCAGCAACTGCCATGGCTTTTATCCCCACTGGCTCTTCTGCAGTATACTCCCCCTGCTTTCCAGATTCCTTAGTTACTGCTGAGCAACCGCACACACACACACACACACACGCACACACAAGCACATGCATGAACACTCATACACATGTACACACACACACACAAGTACATGCATGCACGCTCACAAGCACATGCAGGCACACATTTGTGCACATGCAGACACAAGTATATGCATGCACACTCATACATATGTACACACAAACACTCAAGTACATGCATGCACACTCACACAAGCACACTCACACATGTACATGCACGCACAAACACACAAGTATATGCACACATGTTCACACAAGCACATGCACACATATACACATGCATGCAAAGTACATGTATGCACACTCGCACACATGTACACGCACACGTGTACATGTGCAAACAGATGAGTACATGCATGCACACTCACATAAGCATATGTATGCACACATATACGTGTGCACACATAAGTACATGCATGCACACAGGTACATACATGCACGTGCATACACAGGTATGCACATGTACATGTGCACACAAACACACAAGTACATGCATACACACACACACACACACAAACGCTGTTTGCCCAACTAGCTAAGACACAACATCTCATTTTCTATTATTCTTTCTTGCCTATAAAGGACAGAGAAAGGACCCAAGAAGGGGCATCACCCTGACCTCTCCGTGTTTTTGGCAGAAGGCATGCCCACAGCTCCAACCTCTCCTCTGGCCATGAGAACCTCAGCGACTAACAGCACTTAGCTGCGGGTGAAATGTCACAGCATTTGAGAACGCAAGAGTCCAGAGGGACCTATTACATTACCATGTCCAAGAATTCTGAATCTTAATTTTGGGGAATCTGTTAGTGCCCCTCCATGGCCTGATCCTTCTCATTATACTACACTGTCTTCCTACTCTCGTGTCTTTCCCCAGTACCTCTTTGGAGCAACATCGTCAAACAAGGCAGTATAGCATTTCAGTTCAGAGTGCCAGGATTGATGCCAGGGGGGACTTCGGTTCCATCCTAGGCTCAGCCAGTTACAAGCTGTGGAGCTTTAAGCTCATGTCTTGCCCTCTCTGAGCCTCACCTCTGTCATATGTAAAATGGAAATAAGAATAGAACTATAACATAGAATTTTTTATGGAATCAATGAGATAATGCATCTAAACACTTAGTACAGAGTCTAGCACATAGCAAGTACTCAATAAATACTTATGATTATCTTAATTCTTCAGGCTTTGTCCCTACTCCAAACAGCAGCATCACGTTTGTGATGCCACATGATTTCGCTTGTTTCCAGAGTCAGAAAAAGCCCTCCCTTGTTAACCTTCATTTGGAAAGCAATTTAACTCTCTGACATTAAAAATTAAAATATAAACAGCCCAGCGCCTGATTTAATGGACAATTAAAAATTAAATTAACAGTTAGTAAGTGATGAGCTAATTTCGTTATTGTAACCACATTAGCCTCATACTTGGAGGAATACAAAAAGGGGAAATAGACCCCTTAAAATAAAAGAAAAATTACAGGCAATAAAAGATTTAAACTCGTATATCATAGCCTTGACAGATTCATTCTTTGAAGCCACTCGCCCCAAAACTCAGTTGTCTGATATTCATGCAAAAATGTTTAGATGACAAAGTAATGAGAATTAATGACCTGGTAGAAAGACAAAGAACACTAACATAATATTTTACTGTAATATATGGCGCAAACAGCTTGGTAAAGCAGCCTGGGTCACCTCAACCCATGCTGGTTGGTGGCCTCAGGAGAGACCAAGGATTTTCTTACCTTGTCTTCAAACACGTGGATCTGCCAGAGGTGCTAATTGCAGGTCTCAAGTCCACACTCTCTGTTGGGATCCTTGCACTCAGCTCTGACAGAAGGGGAAGATGAAAAGCAGCCCACACGACCTGGAGAGCCAATAGCAGAAGACAGGTTCTGGAAGAACTGTCCCACACTCCAAAGAAGTCACAGAGCTCAGCTTTTCTTCCCACACTTTCCCTGTTCTGTACCTGCTCTCCTTCTTCCCCCAGGGCCTTATTACTCTCAAAATCACTTTGTCATCATTGAATTTTAATGTACCTGTCCTTCTCGCTGGTCTAGAAGGTCCAAGAGTTTAGCGATTGCTTCTGTCTTATTCACCATGATATGCTAACATACGACATCGTTTTTTGGCAGACAATAGGTGCTCAGCGTTTGTTGTCTTGAATTGATTTAATGTAAATGAATGAAATATTTGTTCAATCTCAGATGTTAAGGATTCAAGATGCTGCCCTTTTTAGAGTCATTTGCCAGTTGAACAGGGGGATTGGAGATAACCATACTGAATCCAAAGAGATTGCTCAAGCACAGTGTGATTTCAGGCATCAAGAAGTGGCTGGGGGCTAAACGGAGAGTGTTGGGAGGGGAGGCTTCCAAGAACTCATCAAATCACAGCTTGTAGATGTCTATCTGCTCCGATTACATGCTGGTCTGGCTTCAGTGAACAGAAACTGTCTTAGGAGCAAAGGACACCACTCCGTTCTCACAATGTGTGAAGTGTCTGACAAAATACGATCTGATTCTGGTAAGATGTGATCTGAATGAGGCAACCTTCTGCCCAAAGGGTCCTCCTCTCCTCCATTTTTAAAGATCCCTACTGTCATAGTCTCTCTTTGGAGTAAAGGACATTTGTGGGCTTTTGGTAGCCCAGGATCCATTCCCTGTAGCTTTATTATGAGCTCCTTAATTTCCTTTGGAAGAATTTCCTCTCACTCATTGTGTGTAGTTTTTTTTGTTTTTTTGTTTTTAAAGATTTTATTTATTTATTCGACAGAGAGAGAGACAGCCAGTGAGAGAGGGAACACAAGCAGGGGGAGTGGGAGAGGAAGAAGCAGGCTCATAGCGGAGGAGCCTGATGTGGGGCTCGATCCCATAACGCCAGGACCACGCCCTGAGCTGAAGGCAGACGCTTAACCGCTGTGCCACCCAGGCGCCCCAGTTTTTTGGTTTTTTTTAACGTTCACTTAGCCAGCATATAGTACATCATAAGTTTTTGTTGTTGTGTTCAACGATTCATTAGTCCACTGTGTGTAGTTTTAATACCAAAAGCCAAGGCACTTTACCTCCCATCCACGGGTATGTGACTCAAGTGTAACAGAGCAGCCCTTTCTGCTATGACTTTGAATATTGACAGCCATATGGAGACAAAGTGGATGACATCACTTCTTCCAGAGCGACACATTTTCAAAGACACTGTCCACTTCATCCCACCCAGATACCAGAGCATTACTTTCCCTTTCGGAACTGGGTTCCCCAGCCTTCTCATTGATTCTGGGATCCAACAGCCTTCTAATAAATTTGTTTTCTGCTTCAATTAGCCCGAGTCTGTTTTAACATCTTTTAATCCAAGATCTCTAACTAGCATTTTTGGCCTGCAGAACAAGTGGTGAGAATAAGAGGAAGCCCAGATGAGGGCTCTCATCCAGTTACACAGCTAATTTATCATGTGTATTAGTTAGCTTCTTCCGAGGAAAATAACCCTAATGAATTCAATGTCTAGTGAAAGTGAAAGAAAGGAGGAGGAGAAATAATAGGGTAGAATCATGAGGGTAACAAGTGGTGGTAAGAAGCCAATAGAAGTCTTCTAAGACAATCTTTTTTTTTTCTTTTGCCTATTGTGCTTTGCTTTAATCTTAAGTAAATTAACAGATACTAATCAATTTAGCCTCAGCTAGGGAGAGAGGGATTCTGGGTGACTAATAGGACTTAAAAGGCTTTCCTGATACAAGTCCTCCTCAATCCCAGTTTCTCAAGTCTCATTTTCCAGAGGGTCCAGGTGTCCAGCCATGGGATCCTCACCTTATCTCTACATAATGGTCCAACCTCACAGCCTTCACAGGAGGAAAACCTCAAGGACATACATTGTGGGGACACCACATCTGAAAATGTCACAGCTGTCCAATGGTCCGTATGTCAGCAAATACACGGGAGGCTTGGGAAATTGGCCTTCCACCTTTAACTGCCACCAGTCATGGGCCACACGGGTAGTATTAAGCTAGTTTATGGAATCGAGTATCAGACAGAGTCTATACAAGGAAGGAGAAGCAAAGAGAGGGTCACATTTGGAATGTCATTCAGTGTCTGCCTCCACATCCTCTGTCGCTTCTAATGACCTCCTCCCAAATGCCAGCTAACTGGGCCGTGTGCACGCTATATGACCCAAGAACGGTGGATCCAAAACATGGCCAATGCCTTATGGCTCCTGTGACCTGGGATGAAAAGGTACATTTGGCCAATCAGACAAAATTATAAAGCTGGGAAGACCGAGATGGCACAGCATCTGAGGATGAAAATACACCTTGAGATATGAAAGACAAACCATTAATAATCCAAACTGTTGCGAGAGCAGAAAAGATGAAGAATGGAGGAAACTAGCCAACAGAGAAAAAGGAGATTGAACAAATGATTAGAACAGAGAGAGGATGAGAGAGAGAGAGAGAGAGAGAGAATCAGAGAGACTAGTTCCTATAGCAGCCGCAGGTCCTGACAGCTTTCTGGTTCTAATTAAGGTTCACAGCTATCCTAACAATACACCTCTGTTTTTGGAGGTAACTTGAAAGAGTCTGTTTCCTGTAACCGAAAGAACCAAACTGAAACAAAGGGAATCCAGTACACAAAGACTGAGGTGAAGAACAAAGGAGTCAATCCCAATTTTCTCTGGCCCCTCGCATTCTAGCCAGAAACAGATCTGTCTAAAATAACGTCTTGTGCCTGAAGCATGTTATATTTCTCAGACTGTGTGCACTATTATCCCATTTGAGCCTTATGACAACTCTCTGAGATAATAATGTTGGACACACATTCATTCAACAAGCATTTGTTCAGCCCCCACTGCATATATCACCGGTGCTCTTCTGAGAGTGAAGGGAGGAAGGAAAGAAAGGCCAAAGAATGATGGGCCCTGGGGCGCCTGGGTGGCTCGGTTGGTTGAGCATCTGCATTCAGCTCGGGCCATGATCTCAGGGTCCTGGGATTGAACCCCGCATTGGGCTCCCTGCTCGGGGAGGGGGAGGGAGTCTGCTTTTCCCCCTCCTTCTGCCCCTCCCCCCTGCTCATGCGTGCTCTCTCTCTACCTCAAATAAATAAAATCTTAAAAAAAAAAAAAAAAAAAAGAATGATGGGCCCTGCCCTAGAGGCGGCGGCCAGCTGTGGACAGAGATATCTGCATTTTACAAATGAGGAGACAGACCAAGAGAGGGTGCAGGTGTATTCAAGTTCACCCAGCTAGTCAGTCAAGGGGATGAGATATTAGCTCAGGTCTCCTGAAATCATCACCTCTCTAGATTTCTATTGCAACAGGATCCTGCTTCTCTCATAGCCATGACCCCACAAGGGATTGGCAAACTTTTCCTTCAAGAGCCAGACAGTAAATATTTTAGGCTTTGCTGGCCATTTTCAGTCACTATCATGACTACTCAACTCTGCTGTCAGAGCACAAGAGCAACCTTAGACACTATGCTCACAAACAGGCATGACGGTATTCCAATAAAACTTTATTTACAAAAAAAGTGGCTGAGATTGCATTTGGTTGGGTTGACTGTGGGCCATAGTCTGCCAACCCCTACTAAACCCTGTGTGCTTGAAGGACCCTCCCCCTCCCACAGCTATGACCTGCTAAGAGTCCTGAGACCTTTAAAGAAGACAAAGCTGTGTGAATCAAGTAACATTTAGATATTTTATTAACCTTATGATGCTTGACTGAGTGGACCACAGGAGAGACAATTTGCCATCCCTAACCCGACTTAGAAATGGATCATTTCACATAGATAATATATTTTCTCGAAGAGACTCTCAACATCCCAGCTGCCCATCACCGTAACAACCCACACTCTATAATGAAAAACTAGAAGCAATAACAATAAGGGAAGAATTCAGGCACTGACTTTTTTGGATATAAGTTTTGACATTTCAAGTTATGCTACTAACAGACTAGTCATCGGTGTCTTCAAATATCCTGAATTTCTTGGATCCACATGCTACATGTGTTTTCCTAAAGGCCAGTAGTCACATATAAAGAATCTTAAATTATTTAGAGTATGTATACACACCAAGAAGAAAACTCAGTCTGTATCAGAAGAGGCAAAAATACAGAATCAGAGATGATAGATACACTAAAAATTAACTGAGGAAAGCTCATAAAGGCTGTTGTATAAACACAGACAATTTAGCTTTATGCAAATTACTGGTGGGGTAGATAAAGAGAAAGCCAGAATTTATTTCACATTTTCCTGTCCTTCAGAAGAATGCATTCCAATTCTGTTTGAATAGTAAGCCTTCTTGTGGAGAATGTTATGACTTTTCTACCAACAGAGTCCACAATGATTAGGGGGATGAAAGACTCCTGAGTTAGACACATGTCCAATCCACTTCTGCTGGGTCACCAAGTCATGGACGTGGCACCCCTGTCTTCTATATAAGCAATTCCCTGATTCTGAGCTGTAGGAAGGGCTGAAGGGCACAGAATAATGGCGGCTGTTTGCCCAGGACAGAGCCTTCAGAAACATCCTCTGCCCTGTGCCTCCCTGAAAAAATGTGGAGGGAAGCTGCCTCTAAAAGCTCAGACAAATTCTGCTCACAGTACCCTAACTCTTGAGGAAAATGGTTTCCTGGAAGTGTTGTTTAGAATTCTCAAAGCTGTTCCTGTCCAACTATCATGACAGCTTCGTTTCAGACAATCCCTTCCCTCCTTGCTCTCAGAACTTCCATGGAGACTCTATGAAGGAGGGGGAGAGGCTAGCGAGGTGCATCTGCCTGCAGTCATGGGTGACCTGGGGGCTGCCATTTCAAGCTCCCCAGCAGTGGTGGCTCATGAATGTTTTATTAAATACCCTCCTTGGGATAGTTCTTAATTAAGGCAAAGAGCTACTCTCTTTAAGGCTACTATGAGCATCTTTTCAGGCTTCATGTTTATGGGACTGACCCTTTTCCTTGCTTGTGTCTGGAAGGTACCAAATAACAATAAAGATAATTATAGTTGACATTTATTAAGCCCTTACTATGTGCTATGTGCTCAGCTAAGCATTTTACATTCACTGGTAGCATTTAATCTGGAGAACACTTCCGAAGTAGGTACAAGAAGTATCCCCGTATTACAGTAAGGCAGGAGATTACAGTGCTTAAGAGTATGAACTCCAGAGCCTGATTCCCTGAGTTCAGACTCAGGTCCTCTACTTACCAGCTATGTGATCTTATGCAAGTGACTTAAACTTTCTGGTTGTATTAGTCATCTATTGCTGTATAACAAATAACCCAACAACTTAGTGGCTTAAAACAATACTCACTTATGATCTCATAGTTTGGGGTATGGCCTAGCTGAGTCCTCTTATTCAGGGTCTCTCACTAGGCTATAATCAAGGTGTCAGCCAGGGCTTCGGTCATCAGTTATGACTGGGGTAGTATTTGCTTCCAAGTTCATTCAGCCTTGGCAGGATTCAATTCCTTGAGTGCTTGTTGGACTGTTGGTCTCAGTTCTAATATGGCAGTCTGCTTCACCAAGGCCTGCAATCTGAGAAGGCAACTGAAACAGTCTTCTAGCAAAGTGGAGGTCTCAATTTTTTGTAACCCAACCAGGGAAATGGCATCCCATCATCTTTGCCATATTCTATTATTTAGAAGCAAGTCATTAATCTAGTCCACTCTCAGGGGGAGGGAATAACACAAAGGCATGAATTCCAGGAGATAGAGATCACTAAAGACTACCTTAGAAGTTGGCCTTCCAGACCGGGTCTCGGTATCCTCATCTGTAAAATGGGGATACTGGTGCTACCTTGGTAAGGCTGCTATGTATATTAGATGAATTATTACATGCAAAAGCTCTTAGATTGGAGCATGGCATAAAAAAGTGTTGGCTATTATTATAAGGAATAAATATAACACTGAGAGTTTAAATCACTTGCTCAATGTCATTTAGCTAGTGAGGGCCAGAGTAAGGACTGAATCCAGACAATATTCACTATTTTTCATCTGTGTGCTTTGAGATGCAGCGTTGACCAAGTCAGACACAGTCCCTGCTAGCATGGGACATCCAGTCTGGAGGAGGACAGACATCCAAGTAAGAGGGGTGTCTAACCTAAGTGTGGCTTGTTAAGAAACGTTTCCTTAAGGTTGTGACAGACCAGCTGGAATTGAAATGATAAAAACGAATTGGCTGGGTAAAAGGGGAAGGAATCATGCTCCAGGAACTGAGAACAGCCTTTGGGGAGACTCTGGGGCAGAAAACCCATAAACTTGATGACATTATTCTCAAGTCTTCCTCTCTAGTCTCTTATGCACATCACATACTTCAAACGACAGGTCACATAATGCCTCATCCGTGCAGGTATCCAGTAGTTTTCCTTTCCAGTATCTGGAAATATTCCAGCTATTCTCCCAAAGCATTTGTTTCCATCTTGGAAGGAACTGTCACGCTGTTCCGCTTTGTCCAGTTAAATTTGCCTCTGAGGTGCCTTTCCACTACTCTGCTCGCCTAGAAACTCCTTGAGGGCAAGGTCCATGGACCTCTCATCTCTTCCTCTCTGGGGGATGTTCACTTCAAACTTTGGGACCAGGAGACAGAGGTAGAAAGGAGTTTGGCTCTGTACACCGCTGCACCTTTGGATTTTATAACATTTGCAGGTATTACTTATTCCAAAAGGTAGAAGAAGTAGAAATTAGCAATAACAAGGGGAGGCAATGCTGCACAGTTAGAACAGCATACAGTTTGGCATCAGACATGTATACTTGTGCCTAGAGAGTCTAGCTGTGTGATTATGTGCAGGTGTCTTTACCTCTCAGAGCCTCTTTTTTCCCCTATAAAAGGGGATTATACCACATCCTTTGAAGGGTTGTTGTGGTACTATATGTGATATACCCAGTGAAATACCCAGCACACAACAGGAACCATGATCTCAATAATGCAAGCCAGTGGAGCTATTATCTTTCTTTATCCTGCTGGGATTTTAGATGGTTTAGCTCAGATTTTCCCTCCTCTACCTGCTAGTGGCATGGGGATTTTCCAGTACTGAGTTAAGCATTTATCTTAGGTGAAGGAAGAAAGCCAGGTCTTTAAAGATGTACGAGATGGAATTCCGGCAGCCTCCCCTACAGTGTTTTTCATGCAGCTGAGCAAAAATGAAGCCACACAGGGCAAAGGATGCATGTCAGGAAGCCAGGATGCCTTCCTCATGTAAGTTCCCATGTTGGGAAAGGAATCTGAGCACACCAAGGGTTTGCAGTGGAGCCAACTTTGGTGCCAGGCAAAACCCGTATGAAACAGTAGATTTCCCTATAGACTAAGACTCCGGAGGACAGGGCTACATCTCTTCGTACTTGCATCTCAAAAGCTACCACTAAGTGCATGTCTTGTAAATGATCTGGCCAGCCAGCTATTTACCTAGCCCTCCAATTTCTTGTGAGCTCTGAAATTCTTCAGTCGATTCACATACACTGAATTCCCTAGTTATGAACTCAAACTTGAACCCCCACCCCCCCCCAACACACACACAACACAGGTGGGTTTTTTCACAGATCTATTCTTCAGAGCGGGGTTTGTAGATGAGGGGCAGCTGTACATAGTGGCTAATAATCCAGCACTGAAGTCAGACATATCGATGTCAAATCACGGCTGTGCCACTTCCTAGCTCTGTGACCTTGGCTAGGTCATTTCCCGTTTCTGGATCTTCATTCCCCCAAGTGTACAAAAGAATAACAACAAATAGCTAATATATATTGGGTGCTTATAAAATACCATGTGCTGAATGAGTCCTTTACACATATTCATTATTAACGGTACCGACTTCATACAACTGATATGCAAACTAGGTCAGTGCTCAGCACACAGAGAGCAGCACAGTCATTGCTCAATAAATGCCACTTATTGCTGTTATTATTCTGCAACTGGGCCTTGAAGGCTTAACTTCTACTTCTTGGTCCACTACCAGCCTGATACCTAAGACAACTTCCTAGTCACTGCCATCTACCCCAAACAGATGGACAATCTTCCAAATAGAGAAGAAAAGCTCAATCACGAATCATGGGCATTAGCGTTTGCGAGGTTACTGATACCCGCAATTTCTGGCAACAGGTATCATTACAGCAATACTAAAGACATTTACAAAAATTCCCTCTGGTCTAATGTGAGATAAATGCCGACAGTTGTCCCTTTTAGCAGCGTCTGCTGCCCTTAGGGATTCACATGTTAAAACACTCACGTGGCAAAAGCCACATCCTTCCTCAGGAGGAGCCTTTGCTACAGTAGCTGTTTGTAATAGCACAGTTGAATAGCATTTTCCATTGCTTATAAACACGCCTGCCTCTGGTACGTGCCAGAAAGATAACTGGCGGCAGAAGCCCCTCTCTCCACTCTGGAGCCCCCTCCCATCAGGTACCATCCGGCCCCCGTGATGAACCCCACACCTGCTAAATTGCTCCTAACCTCTCTCATCTCCTACTGTGCATTACCACCTCACTATATCACAGCATTAATTTGATTTATGGCCCAGACGCCCCACCTGAGGCCCGAGAAGATGGCTCCCCTCCGATCGCTTCCATCAGCGGCGTAAGTGGAAAGTAATAAAAACCCATACGTGGCTCAGACTTTCAATTTCAATTGGAAATTGAAACTGTGCAATATGATTAAAGTTTAATCTGCATCATCAATAAACATGTGTGGTAAAGCAATGAGGTTTGCTTCACCTCCTGGTCGCAGGCATGGATTTGATGACAGCGTGTTTGCTGTCTCTTGTCCAAACGCTGCATTTACTGGGGTTGCACACACTGATATACACGCGTGAGCATGCAGGGAGTTGGCGTAGTTGTAAAAAAATATGAAAATAATCATATGGACATGATGGGAGAAAAAGGTTGCTCATGCTCAGATGAAACTGGATTGAATCAACAGCTCTATATGGATTTGCTCAGGTGCAATGGTTTTTTAAGGCATACGAATACCCATGTATTCATTCATTCATTCATAAAGTATTTCTTGAGTGCCTATGGTGTGTCAGACGCTGTGCTGGACCCCACAGTCATAATGGTGAGGGGGAAAGACAGGCACCATTTTTGCTTTCATGGAGCTTATAGTAATGGTTGAGCAGAATGTCAAAAAATTAGGCAATCAAACGTAGAATTGCTCCCACACTAAGCGCCTACATTAAAGAAGCTTATAATGTTCTGAATGCTGTAAAGAGGGAGATGTGACCTATTCTCTGAGGTCAGGGAGAGCTTCCTGGAGGTGCTGATGATTGAGCTAAGGTCTAAAGAGTGAGTCATGTGGGGTTCACTAGGCTGGGGGTAGAGAGAGGGGCTGGGAGCGGGGACAGACAGAACAATGATCCAGCCACAGGAGGCCATATATGCAAAGGCTGGGAGGAAGAGGAAGCATGGCAGATCTGAGGAAGGGCTGAAAGAAGGCAGAGCAGCTAGAGCAGAGAGGAGAGGAGACTCAAGATGAGCATAGAGATTTGTTTAGAGAAGTCACAAAGGACTTTGTAGGATGTGGCAAAGGACCTCAAGTTCTTTTTCTATGTGCAATGGGAAGCTTTCAGCGGGCTTAAGCAGGGTGGTTATGTGATCTGTTTAGAAGGCTGATGCACAAAGAAGGAACAGGAAAACAGAGTGGATGGGCAGAGGCCAAAGAGGGGGCTGTGTCTGTGGTCCAGGGGAAAGGGGAGGATAACCTGCACTTAGTGAGGACAGCGGAGGTGCAAAGCAGACACACCTGCTACCAGGTAGAAGTCAATGCCTGCCCTTCAAACACATAATAAATCAGCTTATCTCATCTCCAGTCTCATAGCCCTTACTCAATGTCTCCATCACCTCCATCAGCATTCCCAGACTCCAAGAAAGCAAGCCCTTCAATACACATTTTGGCAACTCTGGCTTCCACTTCCAAATTTACCTGCATCTTTACCCCATCCTTACGTATGTCTGTTCCTCCAGTGGGTAAAAGATAGACCATGTTTGCTTTGACCTCCAGACTTTTGCACACATTGTTCCTTCTTCCAAGAACACCCTGTCCCCATCCCCTTCACCCAGCTAACTTGTACTCAGTTTCCACATCTTTGTTCAGGGTTTTTCTTTTCTTTTTTTTATTATATTATGTTAGTCACCATACAGTACATCCCTGGTTTTTGATGTAAAGTTCCATGATTCATTAGTTACATATAACACCCAGTGTTTTTCCTTTGAGAATTCTTCTCTGACCCTCTCTAAACAACTGGCTTGGAGAGACCATGTATCACAACACCGATAACTACCTGCTTAGTTGGATCTTAGCAACCAGTAGACTGGAAAAATCTTGAAGAGAAGACCAAGCCTTGTTTCCCATTACATCCCTCAGGACCCTGTACAATATCTGGCACAGAAGAAGAGCTCAGTAAATATGTATCAGATGATTGGAGGGCTCTCCCTTCTTTCTAAAGTCAACCCCTTCCCTTATGCTGTTGACCCCAACTCTTGCTTCTTCAGTAAGATCTTGTTTGTCAATTGTCTCTTCTCTCTTGTATATATTCAAGCTCACCCTTTTAACTAGATCCTTGTTTGTAAGAAATTTCCCATCCTAAAGAGCACCTCCATTCAATCCTAGCTTCTCCCAAGGATAGAAGCATCCCCTGAGCTTCTACTTCTCAGTAAAGCTTCTAGAAAATATAGTCTACATGCTCTTTTTTTTTTTTAAAGATTTTATTTATTTATTTGACAGAGATAGAGACAGCCAGCGAGAGAGGGAACACAAGCAGGGGGAGTGGGAGAGGAAGAAGCAGGCTCACAGCGGAAGAGCCTGATGTGGGGCTCGATCCCATAACGCCGGGACCACGCCCTGAGCCGAAGGCAGATGCTTAACCACTGTGCCACCCAGGCGCCCCTACATGCTCTATTAGCCACATCTTACTTCCTTTACCATCTGGCTTCCACTCCTACAGTTCCACTGAGATAGCTCTAGAGAGCCTTGAAGACCTCCCAATGCCAAGTTCAGTTACTGTTCAGACTTTGTTCTATTTGACCCCTCAGTAATATTTGATGCTTTTGACTACCTGTCTTCTGCCTGAAACTCTCCTATCCCTTGATTTTCACAGTAATATTTCCTGGCTCGTCACTTACATCATTGGCTGTGATATTTCATTTATTCCCCTTTAGTGAACTTTCAGGGGTTTTCATGCCATTTCACAGATGAATAAACTACACATACAATAAACCATGTGATTATGAAAAAATGTTTCAAAAGTCTTCATCTGTTGGAAGTAATACTTTTGAGTGAAATAATGTCATATCTCGGAACTGCTTTAAAATACCACAGATGTAGTCAAATAGCATTAGTGTAATTAAAGAGGTAAGCGTAAATAAAAAATAAAATAGTTACATGATTCACCACCATGATTCCATCTTATGAAGACCCCTTTGGAGTCCTAAAACCAATGGTCTCACCATATATGTAAGCATACTTTAGAAAAATAGACTTGTCCAAGGGACAATGGTCTTTCTAACCACAAAGATCAACATACTTCAGGTGATGGTCTTGGTCTGAGCAAAGGTTCATAGTGTTCTGCCTTACATAAGGAAGACATCGAACCATAGCGTGTATGTTACAATGGAGGAAACATGTAACATGGACATGTAACCAGGAGACCTGAGTCCAATGTTTGACCCTGCCAGGATCCACACATGGGACCCTGAATGGCATATTTATCCATGCTGAGGGAAGTCTCACCATATATGTAGGTATACTTTAGAAAAATAGACTTGTCCAAGGGAAATCAATTTTGGATCTCTTAAAGCTTAGAAATTATAACTATCAAGAAATTTGAAATGTCTTGTTATTTGTAAAGAAAGGCAGTGTGTTGCCACAGGGAATGGCAGGGGCTCTTAAGTCAGTCAGTCCCCTGCTCCATGACTTACTAGATAGGTGAACTTGGACGGTCACCAGGGGCTTCAGAGTCAATTTCTATATATGCCAAAATGGGAGAGCAATTCATACCCTACAGGGTTATGGAGACGATTACAATGTGGAAACACATGGAACACAGTAGATAGCTCAAAATTCTTACTGGAGGGGGTGGACAAATGGGAGGCAGGGAGTACTACTGGCCCTCCAGGAGAACCTTAGATTGGTCCCTCTCCCCATTTCCTGTGCATCTTACTCACTCAGGATGATTTGCAGTTGGTGGCAAATTCAGCCCTGGGACCAGAGATCTGAGACTGGTGATAAAACTGTCAGCGAAGATTTGCTACATCTTTTTTTCCTCCCCCTAGTCTCCCATTAAAAATGATTTGTCGTTAGGGCGAAACATGGGAAAACAAACGTGATTAAAATTTTCCCATATTAAATACCTGCGTGGCAATGGCAGGCCTGAACTGAGCTCTCTGGAAAGGCTCTGATTCATCCATCTGGAAGGGGGATGAGCAGCTGGCAGCATCAGGAAGCAGAGCTAGAGTCTGGGTTTGTTTCTCTGCTGCCTCATACACATTCCCACATCTTCCTTCCATCTGGTTGACTTCATCCCATTGACTTGTCAAACACAGGTAGGGCTACTTGCGTTTGTAAGTGCCCCTGGGCACATGCTGGAAGCCACTGAAAATCCCAACTGGAGAAACTGCCTTCATCCCAGGCTTCAGTGAAAACTCACAAATGAATTCCCAGGGAAAATTAAACACACACACACACACACACACACACACACACACACACACACACACAGGTATAGCTAACCAAGGATTAAATGTCTGGGGCAGGGATTGGCATTACAGCACTGGAAAGGTGGAAGAGGTAGGGAGGGAGGATGTGCTCTACTCTCCTACTCTTCCTTCTCACAGGTGAACAAAATCTCTTGTAACTTTCAGAAATGTGATAGATCTGTCAAAAATCCATGAGGTCAGTTACACAGGTTATAAAACTCCCTTCACAGCTTTTATGTCTCTCAGAAACCTTTTGCTTCCTAAAGGTCTGTGTGTGGTAGATCAATTGCAAAATCATCCACAATTCTTCATCCCTCCCTGTATCCATGCCCCTTGCAATATGGCTTTGCAACTCCTATCACTGAGAGGCAGACACTTCCCAATCCTTGATATTGGATGGTCTTGTGATGTGCTTTGGCTAATTGAATGCAGCAGAAGTGAGCATGTGCTGGTTCCAAGGTTAGGGCTCAAGAGATCTTGTGCACTTCACTTTCTCTCTCATAACAAGCTTAGGTTACTCTACTGGATGATGAAAGATACGTGGCCCAGGGACCACCCATCAGTTACTCCATCCAATAACCAGCTAATTTCCAGATATGTGAATGAGGCCTCCTAGACTAGCAAACCTACAGCCAACCACCATCTGCACCATCTGACCATATGCTGATGAATAAACCCACCTGAGATCAGCCCCTCTTGTCCTAGACTAGAACTGCGCAGCTTACCCACAGACTAACAAATATAAATATTTATCACTTGAAGTCACTGATGTTTTAGGTGGTTTGTTGTGCAGTAAAACTAACTGATATGAAGTCCATATGTGTTATAACGTACCATGTCCATCTTCATCACACACGTCTCCCCTGACTACCCCAGAAATGCTTCAACTAATCACAACCCAAAATTGAAAGGAGTATTGTTATTTGGCTCTGTAGAATATGGTAAGAATTTTGCTTCAGGTGAAAAGTCCTTCCCAAGGGCCCAGACAATAGCAATTCTTTCTTAAAGAGGCCAATGTGGTCCATATATACAATGGAATATTACTCAGCCATCAAAAAGAATGATTTCTCAACATTTGCTGCAACATGGACGGCACTGGAGGAGATAATGCTAAGCGAAATAAGTCAAGCAGAGAAAGACAATTATCATATGGTTTCACTCATTTATGGAACATAAGAAGTAGGAAGATCGGTAGGAGAAGAAAGGGAAGAAGAAAGGGGGGGTAAACAGAAGGGGGAATGAACCATGAGAGACTATGGACTCCAGGAAACAAACTGAGGGCTTCAGAGGGGAGGGGGGTGGGGTAATGGGATAGGCTGGTGATGGGTAGTAAGGAGGGCATGTATTGCATGGTGCACTGGGTGCTATACGCAACTAATGAATCACGGAACTTTACATCAAAAACTAGGGGTGTACTGTATGGTGACTAACATAATATAATAAAAAAAAATATTTAAAAAAAAAAGCGGCCAAGTGTTCAGTCACTCAAGGACCAATGAAAAGATAAGCCCTTGTCCTACCAAAGCCACCTGAGCATGATGTATGGGGCTTCTATTATCCCAGTAAAGGCACAATTTACTGAACTGGTTTCTTCTCATGGTGTTTGCAGTATGGTTGATTGATAAGAAATCTTGGGTAATAAGAGAAAGGACCACAAGCAGAAGTATATTTTAGTTGTGTTCACCATACTCATAGAGCTTTCCCTTCCCTCACTTTATCACCAAAGAAGGGGAGGGTTGATCTGGATTAGACAGGCCAAGGTTGGCAAGTTGCCCTTCCACCCACTCTTTCTTCTTTTCATGAAATTGGAGAGCAGATATTACTTCTTACCTCTTGGGGAGGGACATTTCCCTCATTCCCTTGCAATCTAAGGGGGAACCAAAGTGAGACCCAGAGGAAAGTCTATGTGGGTCTAGACATGGGCTCCAGCACATGAGAGTATAAATGGTGGCTTGAGGGTAGGATCCACATGTTCTCTTAATGGCATATATGCTCTTAATATACTCCTGCCACACCTGCTCCAACCCAAAGGACTTTTGAGGAAATGCCTCTCTCAGTGGACAAACACGACTGGGATTCCATGCAAGAATAAAGGAGGGAGTGTATGGGAAGTTCTTGGACCAAAACGAAATTCAAGTAGAATGGGTTACTGATGACAGGACACTGATGATGGGAAAGATGGAAAGGGCATCAGTGATGTAGAAGGCTTGGAGTTGTAGATAAAACTGCATTTGTTAGTATACCCATGGAAACACTGGTCTGTAACAAGAGTGGCTGAGATACGGCTGTCTTTGACATGAAGGTATCAGTCATAAACTGGTCACAAAATGGGAAGTTAAACACATAAGGAGAAATGCTTGAAGTGTTTTCCTAAACAGAAATCTTTTCTCCTCAAATCAATCTCTAATTCCGCAACTCTTGACACTGTCAGAATTATTATTACAAGACCCATTGTCAGAATTATTATAACAAGGCTACTTCTCCATCTTCTGGCCCCTGCTTACCCTCAACAACCCCATTTCCTAACTCTCCCCTTCTTATACCTTACCTTCCAGCCATTGTTCCACCATGGGGAAGGCTGGGGTAATTCCTCTCTCTGGTTTTGTACAGGCAAATTGTCTCTATCTGGGACCTTTGTGCTCCTTCTCTCTTCTTAGATAACTCATTCTTCCACTCATCTTTCCTAGATAACTCCTCCTCATCCTTCATGTCTTAGCTGAGACATCCTCTTCTCCTAGAACTTGTGTCAGGGGACTCTTGGATGGTCATGCTTCAGCACGTGGAGAATTCCTGGGCATTTCCTATGTGTCATTGCTTCCTTCCCTTGAAGATACAGAACTGGATAAACTGTCACTTGAGGATCATAGTACTATAAGGCTTGGGCCATGCCCATGAGTTAATTTCTGTGAGTTACAACAAGGGAAGAAACAAAACCATGACCTTTAAATTTATCTTTTTATGACCTTTAGGTCATAAAAAATTTTGCATGCTTACTAGTTATTTCTAACACAGTATATAGGAAGCCTGCCCCCTCAGTGTCCAGATGTAAATACAAAAGTTGTAATTGGATGTCATCACTGTCAATAACTCTGGGTACAAATTGGAGGGCAGGTCACTCCTCCTAAGGAAGAACAGTGAAGTAGTGAACAGGCAGTGGTCAAGGACGAATCTTGTTCTGTCCTCTTACCCTAAGACTGAGGAAGAAGAGGGGAGATGCAGGTGCTTTCATTGCAGTTAGAGCTTTGAAATCAATTAAGGAAGAGCCTCATGAGCAGAGTTCAAAAACCAATGGGGTAATTTCCAATTATTTCTTTACGGTACCTTGACTAGACAGTAAAGGGGTTTCTTGAAAAAAAAAAAAAAAGAAGCTGTACTGTACTGATTGATTTCTGTTTCTTGGAGTTCTGAAGCTTTCCCTGACTGCTTTATAAAAAGAAGCAATTAATGAATGTGCAACTGGCAAGAAAACAGGTGTCCAACCTGTTGAGTGAGATTACCCCGAGAATTTTTTTCTAATCCTGCTAAGAACAGGTTTGGGGTTCCTCCTCTATCTCCCACAGAACTTGTGGAGGGTAGAGGCAGACCCCCTCCCATAGTCTGTTTCTATTCCCTCTCCTCACTACCAGACTATGAACTTCTTGAGGGCGCGAGCTGGTGTTTGCTGGTCCTCAGAACTTATGGGGATGTTAACCTATGAGTCAGATGATGATCAAACACTTTCTCCTTGAAATTGACCTAAGTCTGGGGATTTTCCTTCTTTAGCAGCCAAGTCATTACCCACTCCCCCTGGGTTTGTGCATCTGTCACATTTGCAGCAGCTGGACTAACATCTTTGGGGTTTTGCCATATATTCATCTCTTCTCTGACTCATGGGTCAGTTCAGTATTCTTTCAGCTTCCAGAGAGCTGAGCAACAAGAGAGGATCTGACTACCGGTTTGGTTCAGGGCAACATCCCCAGATCAATCAATTACCAGCTTTGGTCTCACCAATTCAACTGACTGAAGCAAATGGCCCTTGAATCTATCCGCTTGTGTATTTTCTAGTGAGCAAATGACCCCAACTGGCAGTTCACCTGCCTTAGGTATCCAAGAACAGAACAGGCCTCAAATCTCAGTCCTGTAACTTACTTGGGAAAGTTACTTATCCTTTGTGTTTCAGTTTTTCATCTATAACATGGGGATAATAATAGTACCTCCTCTACAGACTTGTTATAAGGAATTAAAGAGAAAAAAATACACATATATAGTCTTCAAGGTACATGAGTGTTTGCTATGATGATAGTGACAATGATCACATTAAGGATGGCATCATCAATGATACAATGATACTTCACCTGTTCCATTCTTGGAGAGTGTCGATTGCCTGGGAACTAGTCCAAACAAGATGAAGATCGGATATGGACCTAGTACATATCTGATACCCAATACTGACCTAAACATAATTAGCATCCTTTGGGCAGGTTGACAGGATGTTTCTGTGTCCTTGTTTATGTTCCTTCCCCCTTGTCTTTTAGTATTTTTATCAGCTGGTAATTTGCTATGCACACACATTTCCTATTGACAGGGAAGTCAGAGAAAGTGCAATCTTACAGCTCAGATATTAGTTCAGTTGCTGCGAGTCTTGGTGGTATGATTGATGGGAGTTTTATTGCAAACCTAAAAATCAGCATTCCTTTCTCCCTGTTTTGGCATGTCAATGTTTTGGTCTTGCGCAACACGTCCTGGAGCACTGAAGGTAATAGAGCTCTAATGTGCTTGATGGCTTTGCATCAAAGCCGGTCAATGCACGATTGGCATCGACTTGGATGACAGAAATGACTAGATTAACGACATTAAGACACCCACCACCCAGTAAGGACAAAGTCCCAGAACCACAAACAGAGAGAGTATATGCCAGTAGAACACCAACTCCACCAACATTTATTGAGCACCTATACAGGCGAGGCTTAAGCCAGTACATCTCCTAGGGCATGAGTAGGTGTAAAATAGATTCTTGTTGGTGAATGAATGGATGGATTAATGGAAGTGTGTATATTGCAAATCACTGAGGAATCCATAAGGCTTCCTCGCTTGGAAACTGAATTTTCAAAAAGCAATCAAATCTAAAGGAAATTAGCTAGAAGAGATGAATATATGGCAAAACCGCAAAGATGTTAGTCCAGCTGCTGCAAATGTGACAGATGCACAAACCCAGGGGGAGTGGGTAATGACTTGGCTGCTAAAGAAGGAAAATCCCCAGACTTAGGTCAATTTCAAGGAGAAAGTGTTTGATCATCAGCCACAGGTATAAGTTGGATCATACAGAGATGGTGAGGGTGGCCTTTGCTTTAGCCTGTGTGCGTTAGAAGCCTTGATGTCATTCTTCTCAATGGTGATTGGATTACTGTGGTGGTGGGGGGAGTGGGGGGTGGAGCTTAGTCTTGGGAAGAAGAGACAAAAGAGTCTAGACGTCCTGTTTATCTTTCTCACGGTGCTATCTCCACTAGCTAGCACAGTGCCTGGCACATAGTAGATGCTTAAAATGTAGGTGAGTAGATGAATGAAGACATCTATAAAGCATACTACCTATCTCTATTATGATATAACATGTTACCTTCATTACCATGAAAATAATAGTGTATAATTTACAAGTAGTGTCTCTACATTACTCCCATGGTTCTAGAAGACAACATTTCATCTGTATTATTTAGTCTATAACCTATACACTAGATACCATAATGCAGAGGAGAAAACATTGTGTGGGCAATCAGAAGAAAGAGAAATGCCATCAGACCTGGGGAAATTAGGAAAGATATTATGGAAGAAGAGACATCTGACACAGGTCTTAAAGCAGAGGCAAAATCCAGACTGCCAGGACATTGCATAAAACAGGCTGAGGAAACAAGAGAAAAATTTCAGCAAAACACAAATAAAGAGCAGTGTTTCTCCAAATGGTTCCTAAGGAACCATTTACGCAAAACCACCTGGGAATCACCATCTCTACCTACTGGGTCAGAATCTCTGTTGGTAAGGCTGATGAATCTACATTCTAACCGACTCCCTAAGTCATTCTTATGAGCTACGTTTTGGAAACTATTTCCAAAAGCACCAAGCTCACCCTTTCATTTAATCATTTCAACTATACAAAGTGGTAGGCATGATTATCCTCAATTTATGGTTAGGAATATTGAGGTTCAGGGAGGTCGCATGACTTGCCTGATGTCGCTCAGCCTATAGGTCGAAGAGCTATGATTCAAACAGAAGATATGGAACCTTCAGTCTTACCGACCATTTGCCAACGCCCCTTTGAATGTAAGACTACAGGACAAGGTGTGTGAGGGGGGCTATAGGAGGTGACTTTGAAAGAGTATGTTCTGATAATAATAGGAGGAGAGATCGATAAAGACAATGATACTGTTTTATATCTCTTCAAGGAAAGAAAGAACACACCACCACTCTGGCTGCAGCAGACTTTATCAGGAGACTCTGATTAATGAGCAAAGCACTGGACTTGGCTTCCTAATAGATGCCTGTTCTATTACCAGGAGATTTCCATCTTGGCCACACAATGCCACAGCGTGCTCTGGCAGCCCTGCGTTTGATCAGGCGCATCTCTGTTTTTAAATAAAAAGGTCAATAAGCACATGCATCCAGCAGAGTAACCCAGGGATCGGAGATGAAGTTAAAGCAGGTTACATGATTATTGGGGTTTAGCTCATCACTGGAATGTGAACTGTGTGGCTGGACATTTTATTTGTGGTCAGCTAGACAGGGAAGGTTAAAACATCAGAGGTCAAAGGTCCAAGGTCATGGGTCCAACTGACCAAGGCAGCCAACCTTCCTTACTGTTTGAAAGCCTCACTTGCCTTCCAACCCTATCTGGCCACCCGAAAAGTCCATGGAGGGGAGACCCCGTCAGGTTTGGTGATTCAGAGGGCCAGCCTGCTCTCTCCCTTCCTCTTGTTCCCTGTTCCAGTATCAACTTCCAAAGGACTTCTCTGACCACCTACTGGGACTAGCGTGGCCTCATCTTCCTCCCTGGGCTTCCACATCCCCTTCCTTGCCTTTGCCTTTCTTCATGACTCTTAGTGATACCCAATATTATACTATCTCCCTATTTGTTCTTTTGTTTATTGCCTTTCTCTCTCCACTAGACTGTAAACTCCATGAGGCTAGACAACTTTGTTCTCCTGCATTCCCCAACATCCAGGGCTGTGCCTGCCACATCGTTAGACACCGCATAAATTGAACAAAAGAACGATGTGTTGGCACAAAAGTGTCCTCTACTCCAAGGAACAACTTCACTCTCAGTGAACTGCCTTGCCTTGGTGACGTCACTTAAAAATAAAACCTTTGTTCCCAGTTAAATTTCTCAACAGCTTTTTTCTCATCATCCCTAGGACAACAATCAATGTTGTGAGGTGGTTTACTGGAGCCTCTGGTTTCCAAGCTCCCCCTCTGGACAATCAAGTGCTCCTTTATGTCTTGCATCTGTGCATCATACCTTCTTCAGGGTGACAGAAGTTCCCTGCTCTCCCCCACTTTCAGTTCTTTCTATCTGCACCCTCTCATCCTGAAACACCCTTTCTTCTTCCTCCTTCCTTGCCTGGTAAGTTCCTGGGGATGCGTCCCCCCTCACTTGCACATTACTTTCTAGGGTGGCCTTTCCTGAATTCTCAGGCTCAGCTAGCTTCCTTCCTATATTTCTCCATAGCATCCTGCTTTTCCACCTTCTGCCACATTTAAACATTTGAGCATTTGCTCAGTGTTTGTCTTCCTTGTAGACTCCACCTCGTGAACGCCACCAAGGCGGGGATGGTCTCATCCTGACATCGGGGTTCCCAGCGTGTAGCACAGTGCTGGAGTCAGTGCTCAATAAATATTGCCTTTATGAATGAATGCACGCACACATGAATAGCAGAGTCCCCGGGAGTTATCTCCTACTGAAATTACCTCCAAACACAAGACAGACATCTTCATCCCCCGAGATGGTGTTCAAGGACATGGGTGATTTCTAGTCTCAGTGTTGGCAGCAGAGCCTCACTCATTCCCTTCTTCTACAGGTCCAGCCCCTCACTGAGCAGATTAAGTGTTCTTCTGATCACCAAAGACCTGTGACCTCACCCCAGGAGCTGAGGTCATTACCAGGTCCACACCCTAAATGGCGGAGATGTTAGGGACCTGGATCTGTTGCAAATGTATGATTTAAGCCTCTAGCTAAGGTGAAAAAAACCACAACTAACTCAGCATCTAGAATGCTAGCAAAATTTGAAGCAATCTAGAGGACTGCACTGAAATTGCAAGTAGGAGGCCAAGGGGAAGAGGCCAAGGGAAAGAGGCCATGGTAGCTTCATATCCATAGAGAACCTGGTCTGGGAACCACAGGGGAGGAAGACAGGAGCTGAGTAGGGGAGGAAAAACACATGGAGACCTTTTATTGCTTTTGTTTAACTCCAATTACAAAAATCATAAACACATGCAAAAATCTCCCATAATTAACCACCCAGAGATAACAACTTTTAATATTTAGCTGCATGCCCTTTTGGTACTGAAAAAGATGGGCTGGAGGCTGCACTTAGATTTAATAGCCAGCCTTCTTCACTTAGCAATGCAACACGATTATATTCCAATGGGAGGCAGATGGCATCAGTTAAAAACATAGACTTTGTAATCAGAGAGACCTGCATTTTACTCTTGCTGAACCACATACTATGTAGTTCTTTTGGCAAAATGCTTAAACCTTAATTTCCTCATCTACAAACTGGGGCAGGGGGGAGTGGAATCAATCTCTATGTCGAGAAAATTAAATGAAGTAAAATATGTAAGTTATTAACACTTGAGCCTGTTGCATAATAGATGTTTGCCTTGCTATCATTATTATTGGTATAACATCAGCAATTACTTCTACCCAACATCATTTCTGATGGCCAAAATGTTACAGTGAATGGATTTGCTTACCCAATCCCTACTGGTAGACATATACACTGTTGTCATTTTTCTTTTCTGTTGGGTGGGGCTTCAGGATGAGCAGCCATGGCAAGGGTCCCCAGGACAAAAGAGAGCACGAGAAGCATGGATACTTTCAGCAAATGTCCTGGTGCCAACAGTGGGCAGTGCCAATGACACATGAGTTCCCAAGGAGGAAGGAAGAGGAGAAGAGGGGATGATAGTTGGGACCACTCAAAGGAGGACAAACAACCATATTTCATTTTTATGCTAACTGACCAAATTGTTTCACTGGGTTGGAGACAAGAGTGATGGAGCAACCCACAGCAGCTAGAGTGACATTTTAAAATGCAACTCAGACACACTTTCTTCCTTAAAACAAATCCATTCCTTTTATCCTGGTTTGCAAAGTCCAGGATAAAACATCTGGCAGCTGTCTCCCTCTCTGACTGCCTCTCCTATCACTCTCCCCCTTTGCTCACACTAGTCCGACCAGGCTGGGTTCCTTGCTAGTCTTCCAACTTGCAATGCTCATGCCTGCCTCAGGATCTTTGCACTTGCTGTTCCCTCTGCCAGGAAGACTCTCCCCCTAATCTCTGCATAATACACTATTCATGAGGCAGGTCTTTGTACCTCCTCTGAAAGGTCTTCCCTGACCACCTTATCTAAATGAGCTCCCCTCTGCACCACCACCCTCCATCACTCTATGACCCCTTACATGTTTTGTTTTTCTTCACACCATTTACTTCTACATGGGAGTATACATGCATTTGTTTATTGTCAGTCTTCCCTACTAAAGCAAAAGCTACGTATAGTGAAGCAGGGGCTGCTTGTTCATTAATGTATTTTCGGTGCCTAGAACAGTGCCTGCAACATAGTTGGTGCTCATTATTTATCTTTAGAGTGAATGAGTGAGTCTCTAAGCTGACTTAAGGTGCTGGGACCAACATTGCCTATGGAGTAAAATAAGTTGACACATTTCTTTTTTTCTTTTTTTAAAGATTTTATTTATTTATTTGACAGAGATAGAGACAGCCAGCGAGAGAGAGAACACAAGCAGGGGGGAGTGGGAGAGGAAGAAGCAGGCTCATAGCGGAGGAGCCTGATGTGGGGCTCGATCCCATAACGCCAGGATCACGCCCTGAGCCGAAGGCAGACGCTTAACTGCTGTGCCACCCAGGCGCCCCAGTTGACACATTTCTGGTACTTGGTATACCACAGTAGTTAAAGGCAGAGATTGAAGCATTCATGGGTATGCTGGCTACATCGCTTCCTGGGTGTGGGACCTTGGGGAAGTTGTATGACTTCTGTATGCCTCCATTTCTCATACATAAAATGGGAATGACAATGACATCTATCTTATAGGGTTGTTACAAGAATCAAACGAGAATTAAGTGTAAGTAAGGTGCTTAGCAGATATCTCCTACTTAGAAAGCCCTCAAGAAAAGTTATTTCCTATTATTCATCAATTAATTCCTTAAATCATTCTATTAAGTCTTTCATTTATTCACTCAACTATTCATCCACAGAGTTAATATTAATACGTCCATCTACCCAAAGCCATCTATAGATTCAATGCAACTCCTATCAAAATTCCAATAGAATTTTTCACAGACGCAAAAAAAAAAAAAATCCTAAAATTTATATGGAACCACAAAAGACTCCAAATAGCCAAAACAATCTTAAGAACAAAGCTTCATACTTCTTGAGTTCAAACTGTAATTACAAAGGTGTAGTAATCAAAACAGCATGGTACTGGCATAAAAACAGACATAGGCCAATGGAACAGAATGAAGAGCCCAGAAATAAACTAACACAGTCCACTAATATTTGACAAGGAAGCCAAGAATACTCAGTGAGGAAAGGATAGTCTCTTCAATAAATGGTGCTAGGAAAACTGCATATTCACATGCAAAAGAATGAATCTGTTACACCACTCAACAAAAATTAACTCAAAATGGATTAAGGACTTAAAGGTAAAGGAATTGGAATCATAAAACTCCTAGGAGAAGACATAAGGGAAAAGTCCCTTGACATTAGTCTTGGCAAGAGTTTTTTGGATAGGACACCAAAAGCATGGCAACAGTAAGTGGGACCACAACAAACTTAAAAGATTCTCACAGCAAGAACAAACAAAATGGAAAGGCAACCTACACAATGGGAGAAAATATTTGCAAACCATATATCTGATGAGGAGTTAATGTCAAAATATATAATGGCAATATAATAATAATGGCAAATAATAATAATCATCATCATCTGATTAAAATGGGCAGAAGACCTGAATAGACATTTTTACAAAGAAGACATACAAACGCCCAACAAGTACATGAAAATGTGCTCAACAACACCAATCATCCAGGGAAATGCAAATCAAAACTACAATGAGATGTCACTTCACACCTGTTAGAATAGCTATTATCAAAAAGACAAGAGATAACAAATGCTGGCAAGGATTAGAGAAAAGGAACCTCGTGCACTGTTGGTGGGAATGGAAATTGGTTCAGCCGCTGGGGAAAACAATAGGGAGGTTCTTCAAAAAATTAAAAACAGAACTACCATATGATCCAGCAATCCCATATCTGGGTATGTATCTCGAGGAAATAAAATCACTATCTTGAAGAGATATCTGCACCCCTCGTTTTCACTGCAGCATTATTCACAATAGCCAAGACATGGAAACTCCCTAAGTGTCTGTTGATGGATAAACAGATAAAGAAAATGTAGGGTGCCTGGGTGGCTCAGTTGGCTGAGCGTCTGACTCTTGGTTTTGGCTCAGGTCATGATCTCAGGATTGTGGGGCTGGACCCGAGATAGGCTCCACGCCTAGCGTGGCGCCTGCTTGAGCTTCTCTCTCTCTCCCTCTCCCTCTGCCCCTACCCCCACTCCCCTGCTCGTGCTCTCTCTCAAAAAAGAAAAAGCAAAAGGAAAAAAATGTAGCATAGATATAGGATGGAATCTTATTCAGCCACAAAAAAAAGAAAGAAAGAAAGAAAGGAAGGAAGGAAGGAAGGAAGGAAGGAAATCTGGCCATTTGTAACAACGGATGGATCTTGAGGGCATTATACTGATATAAGTCAGATGGAAAAAGACAAATACTGTATGATGTCACTTTAATGTGGAATCTAAACAAGCCAAACTCAGAAACAAAGAGTAGATTGGTGGCTGCAATGAGCTGCAGGTGGGGAAAATGGGGAGATGTTGGTCAAAGGATACAAACTTCCGGCTATAAGGTGAGAAAGTTCTCGGGAATCCAAAGCACAGCAACCTGACTGTAATGAATAATACCATATTATACACCTGAAAGTTGCTAAGAGAGTACATCTTAAATGTTCTCATCATCATCACAACAACCAAAAAAAGGAAAAATGTAATAATATTAAATGAAGGATGTGCTAACTAACCTTACTATGATAATTTTATAATATACAGATGTATCAAATCATCATACTGTGCACCTTGAACTTAGACAATATTACATGTCAATTATATCTCAATAAAGGTGGGAGGGGAAACAAATATTCATCCATTTATCTGTGCATTTTTCAGTGATTTTCTCATTCTTTCACAGTTCACACCTCTATCCATCCACTGACTCCATCCACCCCCACATGTCCATCTCTCCAACTGTGGTTTAAAGAAATGTTTGCCAAACTTATTGTGAGGGATGCCACGGCAATGGCTGAAGGACTAGAAGCATAAGATTATTAACAGCACTGGCATGTTTAGACACCCTGCTGAACCCAGTCCACTTATGCCTGGGGGCTCACCCAAGAATGTGCCCCTGTCCGCATACCCTGAACACCCCCTCCATGCAGCCCAGGGACACAGGTCCAAGACCCAGCTCCCTGCAGCCTGGAGCCTCCTTCCCTCTCTTAGGCTGCACCTGTGTGTAGTTTGCAAACACAGCTAATCCCCTCTGAGCCAGGGAAGCATGCTTTGCCCCAGCCCAAGACCCTACAAAAATCTCTTATCTACCTCACACTGGGATGGCACTGTTCCCCCAGGTGCTAAAAACACCCAATGCTGCGGCCACTTGCCTGTTCCCCAATCTAGCTGTTTCCTGAAGTCTCAGTTTTTACATGTTCCTAGGGTGGGGAGACCCATGGGGCTCCGGAGTGAAGCTGAAGATAATCAACATGATGATGGTACGAAAACCAACATCCATGAATGTGGCGTCCTCTATGTGCTTGGTACCAAGAACCAGTCCTAGGGAACGCTCGCTGCAAGTAACTGGTGCAGCCACCCCACTGCCAGCCAGCAGACTGTCTGTCCTGGTCAGCATATGTACCAGTGAATAAAACTCCTAAATATTATGGGGCCAGTTCACAGATGTGGAAGTGGAGCTTTACCAAAAAATCACTCACAGAGTAGGTGAGCAGGTCTGGGATTTGCTGAGTCCTGAGCTTGCTTGCTTACCCCTCATTTTGTGTATTTACGTATTTACAGTGAACATATCGGCTTTATTGGCAAATGTCTTGGCTGTGATTTCATTTTTTTAATTCAAAAAAATTGAGCTACCCTATGATCCAGGAATTGCACTACTGCGTATTTACCCCAAAGATACAGACGTACTGAAGAAAAGGGCCATATGCACCCCAATGTTCATAGCAGCACTGTCCACAATAGCTAAATCGTGGAAGGAGCCGAGATGCCCTTCAAAAGATGACTGGATTAAGAAGATGTGGTCCATATATATAATGGAATATTACTCAGCCACCAAAAAGAATGATTTCTCAACATTTGCTGCAACATGGACGGCACTGGAGGAGATAATGCTAAGCGAAATAAGTCAAGCAAAGAAAGACAATTATCATATGGTTTCACTCATTTATGGAACATAAGAAGTAGGAAGATTGGTAGGAGAAGAAAGGGAAGAAGAAAGGGGAGGTAATCAGAAGGGGGAATGAACCATGAGAGACTATGGACTCTGGGAAACAAACTGAGGGCTTCAGAGGGGAGGGGGGGTGGGGGAATGGGATAGGCTGGTGATGGGTATTAAGGAGGGCATGTATTGCATGGTGCACTGGGTGTTATATGCAAGTAATGAATCATGGAACTTTAAAAAAAAAAAAAAAAATAAATAAATAACTCTAGAAATTTTTTTTTAAATTCCTTAATAATCTGCAGTAAAAAGAATCATTTACGGAACACCCAAATATCCTTCACCTAAATGGCTCTTGCTTTCTCTCTCCCAGAAGGCGCACACACACACACCCCTTTCTATTCTCTCTCTCAGCACAGGGCAGCCACCATGATAGTTCGAGTTTACCCTGGTAACCACTGCCCCCCACACGGTCCTGTCCCTACAGCCACTGCAGGGTGCTTCTTCCTGCCCAGCCAGAAGTCATCTTGCGCTTCTAAGCAAGCTCCAGATACCTGACACTCACCCCCTAACGGCAGACTCCTCACCCACAGCCCTGCTTCATGGACCCCGTTACCTGCCATGGGGAGCAGGGAGGGTCTCTGACCCAGAGGGACCCCAGCCATGGGCTGGCAGGAGCCTCTGATCTGAGTGGGATGAGACAATCAGATTCTCCCACTTCGCGACTTGAACCAAGAGAAGGAGAAGATACTTTCTAGGGAGTTACAGGCACTAGAACCTGGAAGATCATAGTGACTCAGGGGCCGCTGTGAAGACTGAAGCCAGGGGTGCCTGGGTGGCTCAGTCGGTTAAGCGACTGCCTCAGCTCAGGTTATGATCTTGGGGTCCTGGGATCAAGCCTGCATCAGGCTCCCAGCTCGGGTGGGAGTCTGCTTGTCCCTCTCCCTCTGCCCCTCCCCCCCACTTGTGTGCTCTTGCTCTCTCTCAAATGAATAAATAAAATCTTAAAAAAAAAAAAAAAAAGACTGAAGCCATACAGAAACAAAGGAGGATGGGACAGTTGCACCAAAATCATGCAGAAAAATATAATAGTATTAATAGTAACAATAAGAGCTTAGATTTATTGAGCAGCGAGCATGTGCTGAACGTGGCACAATCATGAACCCATTTAATACTTGGCACAGACGTACATGCAGTATCGCCCCGTTAAGACAGAGCCACAGAGAAGTGAAGTAACTCAGCCGAGGTCACACAGCAAGTGACTGGAGAAATCTATTCGCAACCATCATCCACTTAGTCCCGGGCATTCTCCCTGCCCTTCCTGAGGCCCACTGGGCTGCTTTCTCCCGATTTCCGCGAGACCTTTCTGTGTCTCACTGCTGAACCTCGACTGTCCTTGAGCTGGCTGGAGGGGTTTTCTGTTGACTCCAATCAAAGGGAACCTAACTAGAGCACCTAGTCTGACCTGCGATTTAAACATGCCTCTGCGCAGAGGCTGGATTTCCTTAAGAACAACACTCATGCCCACCATTCCGACCGACTGCCTGGAAATTTGAAAAGGCATGTTCGCGCATTTCCAAGGAGCTAAGGAGGATGCATGAAGATTAATTATACCTGATCCATTATCAATAATTTAATATGCATAACCTGTCTGTGATGGTTTATTTAGATGCCACCTTGGCTTAATTTTACGTAAAAGAAAATTTATCAGGACTCCCACACTTTCACTTGTAACCTGACACAACATAACCCAATTTCCCAGAGAAGATCCTAAGCTTCAAGGGTTTGATTTTTCCCACCACTGAAATTTTCAGGGAACTAATGCTTGCTTGATTGGGGAGAGACTTTTTTTTTTTTTTTAATCATAGGTAACCAATTTTTTGAAAATTAGCATTCTTCAAAGTACAGTTAACACAAATGACAGCAAACATAATTGAATCTCTCTCCGATGATTTAGGAGGTACTTCTGAATGTCACTCCCCTTTATTCAAGCCCGTAAAAAAAAAAAAAAAAAAAAAAAAAAAAAACTGGATAATAAAATTAAACCCTTACCTTTGCTTGTTGGAGCTTTCTGGGTATTACATGGTTGCAGGACTAAGTCAAACATAAATGTCACATCTGGTTTCTTGGGCTGTTTATCAGAATCTTCTGGGTCACAATGAACGATGTGAGAAGATACTCAGCTTTTTTGTCTGGAGCCAGTCTGCTGCTTCCACCCCCACCAAGCTGGTTATATGCCTAGATTGGCTCCATTAGAAGCTGGACATTAGCTCTGAATTCCAAGGTGGCTGGGGAAAACCAGGGAGTTTTCATGTTTGGGAGATAACAATCCTCACCTAGCCAGAGCTATTTTGAGGATCTGCGATTCATATGTCATGTATGTGATCCAGGGTCATGTGCTTATTAGCATGTGATTAAGAAATGGTAAGTGTTAATAAGTTAATAAATACCTGAGCACTTGAGTGGAGCCAAAACTCTAGTCTTCTGGGCATCTCCTAAATATCTGGACTTGTATTTGTTTTCACAGCAGATGGAAAACCAATTCTACTCCATGATGTTCCCCTTCAGAGAACAATTCAACAACAAGTCCCTTTTAGTAGAGGAATATCCAGAGAGAAGCAGGAGGGTTGAAGTCACAGCCTCAAGGAAGTTTTGGTGTCATAGAAACTCACGCGACCCAAAGGCAAAGGACTTGGATTCGTGTCCCTATTCTGTGAAGCCAGCACTGCGGGACATGGCTCAACAGTGTGTAATGATTTCATGGAATCTACATCTCTTTTTTAACTTCCACCTACTGGCTCATTTGTTTCTTCTTTGATTCAGCAAAGTAGGCACCTCCCAGGAGCCTGGAGCTCTTCTTGGTGTGGAGGAAACACCAGGAACTGAATCAAACCAGAAACTGCCTTCACCAGAGGTTCCAAAGGAGGAGGGAACAGTGAGACAAGAATGCATGATGACCTTATCCAGTCCTGGGGGTAGACAGGAGGAGGTTCAGAGAAGGTTTCCCGGAAAAAGTGACATTTAAGCTGAGAGCTGGAGGATGAGAAGGAATTAGCATCCACGTTTTTCCTTGAAGAACAGCAGAGAAAAGGTTTGTACTTTCCAAATATTTGAAGTCAGCTCTCTAGCCTCATTTCCTATTACTTACCTATTTTCTCACCCTTCTCTGGCCACTCTGGTCTACCCTGAGGAGTTCTCTTCTTCCAAAGTAATATTCTTTTCCAAAGGCGACACAATTCTAGGCTCTTTTACCACTCTGACTGATCTGCCACCAACAGGCTCCATTTGACCTAAACTCCTTAAAAGGGCAATGCCCCATTAATTTCTCCTTGGCCACTATGCTACGTGGATCAATAATGAGAAATTATACCTTGATGGCAATAATAAGATTGGAATCTTCTCGTGTGCCCAAATCAAGAATGTCTTTCTTCTGTTTGTTTGGAAACGTTTCTAGGACTCCAATGATGTGCTGACCAATGTCCCAGACACTAGGAGTTTCTGCAAATGGGATTCCCCAGGAATCAGACACCAGAGCAGAGTTAGGAATGCAAACAGGTTACTGGGGAGTTACACATGTGAAGGGGACAGGGAGGAAGCTAGACTGGGCAGGAAGAGGCATTAGATCCCAACACAGATCTAATAAAGTCTCCATAAGTCCAACAGGGGTCTTTGGAACAAAGACTAAGTAAACCAATCTTGAAAAAGTAGAACAAAGTTGGAGGCCTCTCACTTCCTGATTTCAAAACTTACTACAAAGTTACAGTGATTGAAACCCATAGAATGGTAGAAATATCTGCAGATCATCATTGACAAATCTGATAAGGGTCTAGTATCTAAATATATAAAGAACTTCTACAACTCAACAACACCAGCAAAAACAAAAGCACCAATTTAAAAGTGACCAAAGGAATTGCTTAGACATTTCTCCAAAGAACATATACAACTGGCCAACAAGCACATGGGAAGATGCTCCGTATCATCAGTCATTAGGGAAATGCAAATCAAAACCAGGAGAGATACCACTAGGATATAAAAATGGAAATTATCAAGTGTTGGAAAGGATGCGGAAAAATTGAAATGCTTGTGCATTGCTGATGAGAATGTAAAATGGTGCAGCCATTCTGGAACACAGTTTTGCTATTCCTTACAAAGTTAAAGAACTTCCATATGACTCAGCAATTTCATTCCTAGCTTTACACCCCAGAAAACTGAAAAATGTACGTTCGAACTAAAGTTTGTACACAAATGTCCACAGCAGCATTATTCGTAGTTGCCTAAAACTGAGAACAACCCAAATGGCCATCAGTGGATGAATGGATAAACAAAATGTGGTATTCTGATACAACACAATATTATTTGGCCATAAAAAAGAATAAAGTGCTGCCACTTGCTACAATGTGGATGAGCCTTGCAAACATTATGCTAAATGAAAGAAGTCAGTCACAAAAGGGAGAAGAGAATGGGGACTGCCTGCTTAATGGGCACAGTTTCTTTTTGGGGTGATGAGAATGTTCTGAACTGGATACTGGAAATGGTTACATCACACTGTGAATATACTAAAAACCACTGCATTGCATACTTTAAAATGGTTGAAAGAATGAGTTTTGTGCCATGTGAATTTTATCTCAATTGCAAAAGGGGGGAGGTGAAAGAAGGGGTACAGGATGTGGTGAGAGCAATTTACAAGGAGGGCCTTGCCACATCTGGGACAGTCACGAAAGGCCTGAGGAAGGATGGCTGTCTTTGATTCTTCTCGAAGCCCATCTGCTGACTTCCAGGTGCTATCCTGCCCTGACTTCTGGGGCTTTGGTGACTCAGGGGTCTAGAGGTGGATGACCTAGGTGAGCGCTTCTGGCCAGGCTGTTTTATCCTCCCCAGCTGACCGTCAGGACAGAATCAGGAAAGAGGAAAGAAAGAGAGCAAAGGACACAAGGCATAATCTAGGGGGAGATGAGGGTGGGGGGGGGTGGGCGAGAAAACATTGTTTTCTTCCTTTTGTCTCCAAAGCCAGGTGACAGAGAATAGAAATGGGGAATGTAGATCAAAATGTAATTTTCCCTTACAAGCTGCGGTGCGGCCAGGGGCTGGGGAGGCAGCCTGCCCTGGGGAGCTGCTCACGCGGCAGTAAGTCATCGGCAGCTCTGCACAGAAGCGGTGCTTATTAAAGGTCAAACGGAGCCAGCGGGGGAAGGGCAGATGGAAGCAATAAAGGGGCAGAGGGGGAGGGGGCTGGTTCTGATTAAGAAGTTGTCCCAAGCAGGGCAGAGGCCAGTCATTCGAGCCTGCAGGTGATGCTCCTGACACCCACCAGGGACCCCTGGGCTGGAAAATGCCGCCTTTGTCTTCACGGCCCGAGAATTTCCCTGGCCCCATGCAAAGATCAACGGTGAATCAATAAAACACCGGCTTGTATAAGAAACAACAGCAAGCCAGAAAAACAGCATTGGAAGCCCTCTGCTCCTGTCTACCTGCCAGTGGGGGGGAAAGGTTGCTAAGCTGTCAGAGATCAGGTAGCTGAAGAATGACCTAAGCTCACACGGGCCCAAGCTGGGGCACTTCTTCATCACTGTCGTCAGTTACTTCTACTTTCTGTCCAACATTCTCCACGGCTCATGATCTTATTGTATCCTCTCAACAACCCACACAAGTGCTGCTACTAGTCCCATTTTACAGTCAGGAACACAGAGGCTCAGAGAGGTTAGGTTGCCTGCCCGACGGCACGGACCTAGTGAAAGGCAGAGTCAGGGTGGGACCCCAGTTGGTCTGACCGCAAAGCCCATGCACTTAACCACGACCCTTAACTACCTCTCACGATAATCATCAGATTACCGAGGGCCCCCAAAATGCTGAGCTACCATGTTTTCACTGGTGTATGCCAAGGTTTTATTATTTTTTTTAACATGAAGGGTTACTTTCATTTATTTTTATTTTTTTAAGTAGGCTCCATGCCCAAAATGGGGCTTGAACTCATGACCCTGAAATCAAGAGTCGGCTGCTCTACCGACTGAGCTAGCCAGGCACCCCCAGGTTATTTTCATTTTAAAAGAGCCGTGGATGAGCTCTTTTTAAAAAAGAGCTATGTATTGATTATTTGAGAGAGAGAAAGAGAAGTCGAGGAGGAGCAGATGGAGAGGGAGAGAGAGAATCCCAAGGGGACTCCCTGATGAACTCAGAGCCCTACATGGGGCTTGATCCCATGACCCCGAGATCATGACCAGAGCTGAAACCAAGAGTCAGATGCCCAACGGACTGAGCCAGCCAGGCGCCCTTGCGCTCCTTAACAGGCCTCACTTGGATTGCTGGTAAGGGCTTTTTGGAAAGCTTGAGAAGCAGCCACCTCGGCAGAGCACAGGACTGCAGAAAACAATTTTTTTTTTTTCCTGAACAATGGAAGAAAGTAATTTAGGAGGTAAAGAGGTAGTAGAAAGAGTTGGGGAAATGTGTGTGTGTGTGTGTGTGTTACATAGGTCTTCAACATTAGAAATCTCTAGGGCTTTTATTTTGGCTTTTAAATATACTTTTTATTTATTTATTTGACAGAGAGAGAGAGCTAGAGAGGGAACACAAGCAGGGGCAGAGGGAAAGGGAGAAGCAGGGCCTTCTTTCCCGACGCAGGCCTCAATCCCTGGACCCTGGGATCATAACCTGAGCCGAAGGCAGACGTTTAACAACTGAGCCACCCAGGCATCCCTAAATATACCTTTAATGACATTTTAATTGTTTCCTGCTGACCCACTAGCATCTATGAGACTTGGTCTCGCAAACAGTGGCTCTGCCGGTGACAACACATGCTTCTAACGCCCAAGCCACAGCCCCACAGCTCATTCTTGAGTGCGGCCTCAGCAGCCCACTTAACACCCCTTAACACCACCCAGCTTCAAGCACCTGCCTAGAACCCAGAAGCTTCTCTGCGTCTCTGCCTCAGTGCTTTCTCTGATGCTGCAAGAACCTGCTCAGCCTTAGACACGTGAATCCCAGAAGCGTGGGGCAGTTAACACCCTCAGGGCAACCTGCAAATGCACTACGAGAGCCCGAGAGCCCGTAGGTAAATACCTCGCTTTCCTGCCCCCATGCTTCACGCAGAGACTTCTGGGAGGCCGTCGGCACGCTTCTCAGAGGCCACCGTGGAGCTGAGCCCGACTGCCTACAGGCTTTTCACCTGTTCCTGATTTCACTCTCCCTGCTTCTTCACTTTTGTTTTCTGGGATCAGCTCCCAGATAAACCACCTGCCCCAGGTACTTACAGTGAGTTCTGCTTTGGGGGAACCCCAAATAAGACCCCACGCCTGTATCTTTCAGGAATGTAACTGCCATGGCAGGTCTATCAGTCTGGGTTCAAGCAAAGAAGCAGGCCCCCTGGGAGGGGTATATACGTTAAAGAATGTGTCTCAGGCACGTGCCCTTCCTCAACTAGGATTGATTAAACAGTCTTTGCAAGGTTGTCGTCTTTGCATTTGATGCTCAAGTTTGAAATCTGCAGGTCAGGCAGTCCAGAAGGGCAGACAGATATGAAGTTGGGGGAGAGCAAGGACAAGCTGGAATCCACGAGCACACACTGGAACCCACCAGCACACAGACTCGAACCCATGCCAGTTCTTTCTGCCTCTGACCTTGATGGTGTGGGTGTCTTCGAGGAGAAGTTGGCACCCTTCGCCAAGGGACCAAACATACACCTGGCCCAGGAGTCAATGAAGCTGAAAGAGGACCCATGGGAGTGTAACCCCACATCAGTGACGTGGACCCAAGACCACAGGTGTGAGCTACAAAGTGCCTTACTTGCCCTACAGAACAAAACACAAAATGGTTACAGCCTCACTACCAGCTTGCAAATCTCTCTACTACCTTTCAAATCTCTCAGAGAAATCTCGCTTGTGGATCTGGAAACATAGTGGGGAGGGGATTCTGGGAAATGTAGTTTAGCCCCACCAAGTTGACACTTTACAAAGCCACCACAGTAAGTGAGGGGTTCCTGCATTCTAAAACATCAGAATTGGGCAAGACCTGACCTCAGGACTCCTTGTACTTGGAAATGTCTCACCATGACTAACAAACATTGTAAAAAGCAGCTTCTTCATGCTCGGCTGCTAAAGGCAGAGCTGCTGCACGTACTTACTGGGCTTGTGCGCTGAACAGTTCTAGAGTGGGATATTCACATGGCCCCACTGAGCGGGGCCCTCCGTGAAAAGCAGCCACACCCACCCACAAGAGCTTCAGCTGGTGACAAGGGGGAGCATATCTTAGACTAGATCCCCAGCCTCTATGAAGCAGCCCATATTGACTGGGTGGGTGTGGGGGTGGGGGCAACCATATCCTGGCCAACAATTAGAATACCATTATTAACAAGACTGGACAAATCGGAAGGGAGGTACTAAAAGGGGTCAGGCAGGAGGGTCTGGTGAATAATGGTAGTATGAACAGGCAAGAGATGAAGGTCAAAGAGGTGGCTTAAGGCAGGTAAGAAGACGACCTGGCTCTGAAAGCAAGCAGAGAGTAGAGCCTGAAGGAGCAGAGAGGCAGGTGAGAACCCCGTGAGGGTAAACTCCAGCTTGCACCTGCCCCTGTTCTCCGATTCAATTAGGCCACCTGGCTCTGGGTGGACTTACCTGAACTTCATCCACAGAGGACCTCTGCAGGGGCATTTTTAAGGATTCTGGAAATGCCGGAGTCGAGGCAGAAAGATAGAGCTGGATTTGTAACTGGTGCCCACTGCAGTTTGTTCTTATCCAACCACCATGCTCTCATTTTCTGAACATCCAAAAAGTTGCCCTTGGGGAACAACTCTGCCCCAGCCTCAGCCCATGGGCAGCCCGATTCAAGTCAAGAAAACCGGGGCCCGTGGGCAGGTGAACTAACTCGCTCAATGCTATATGGCATGGCGAAGCCCAGCTAAAACCCATCACGTCAAGCCTGGAGCTGTCAAAGGCTCTGCAGGTCCGCCACCAAAATCAGTGAGTGAGCCCTAGATGGCAGGGCTGGGTCAGCTTTGGGGGAAATTCAAACAGAAGCTAGAATCTGTTTTCTCACCTTTGTCCTCCCTCTCTTGTTCCCAGTAAACACTTGCATAGCACAAGGCCGGCGAGAACTCGAGCTCATTAAACCACTAATTCTCTCCCTCTGGTGCCATCCCCACCACGGCCCTAAAGTCAGCAAAACCTGTTATCTGCTTAATCTGATTTTATGCCAGCCCGCAATTTATTTTTGAATTTTTTTTTCCTTGTTGGATAATGGCAACTCTGAAAAAGCTCTATTGATTTCTTGACTGCAGGTTTATCGGGGCTGAGTCAGCCCAGCCCTCAGCCAACTGCAGTCTCCATTCAGATCTTTATCTTGTCAATTCCTAGCTTGAAAAGACCAAGTTTAGTTAAGGCCGTGGGGATGGGTCCTGAGGGCTGCATTCATACTCATAATGAAACAAAATTAGGAACTGCTTTAGGTCTTAACAACCACTGTATTCACCACGCTGAATTATACACAGAGGAGGGAGGGCGCAAACGGAGGTGAAGCTGGTACTTCGCACATGTTTTGTAGGTGTAATGACAGCCATATAACTTGGGGCAGAATAAAGCAGACAGAAAATGGAAACTTTGCCCTGACATTGACATTGTGTACCGAAGTGCTCAGCACCTCCGGGTCTGTTCTTCATTCCCAAGTAGGGGAAATATCTTCTACCTTCCTTATGACATCACAGACTTATCAATAAAATATAGTCCTCAGTAGAAAAATACTTGAGAAGAGATGGTCATTACTGACACGCTTCCCACACTGAGCTTGCAACACCAAAGGGGCCCCTAACATCTTGCTGCTTCCAAGAACCTTTCTTTCATTTTGCATTTCATTATTCATTCAGAAAACATTCATTGGGCAGATACTAAAGGTATAAATTATTTCCACCCACACTTACCCTCTCTTCTTAGACAACCTGGTCACACCTCCCATGAGCTGCTCACATCCTCTTGGCTCACCTTTCTGGCTCCAGTCACTGCTGCAGCAAATCACCGGCTCACAGGGGTATTCTGCTAGCCCCTTGCTGCCCTGTGTACCTCCTGCTTTCTGTCCAGGGCTTGAGAGCCATTCTGGCATATGCACAAAACTGGAGATGAGCTGGGGTTAACACCCTGGGGGCAACCCTTGACCAGTGGAGGACAGGAGCCGGTGGATAAGGCCTTCCATCTTCTGTTCTCAGGAGGGCATTTCTGAGGTGCATTCTACACAGGCCTCAGAAGAACTCTGTTGAGTATGAGCTTCCCTCGCCCATGTCAGCTCAATAACACGTGTGGACTGGCTCTCTCTCCTCCTCCTATTTTGCTCTTCCAAGTCCTCCCTCTCCTCTTTCCTGGCATCTCTCCCCAACCAAACTACCTGCATGCAAGCCATCCTCTCAAGCTCTGTTTTCAGGGGAGAAACGGAGCTAAGCCCGTCTTATTGCAAAGAGCTACTCCCAATCTTTAGAGCAGCAGGCCACGTGATCCCAGGCCCCTGCTCCTCGCTCCAGTTGATTGGCCCAGGAGTGAACACCTGACAGGAGTTAAAGCCAATCAAACTTTCTCTTCCCTGGGGATTCAGAATGGAGCTGTTATTCAAGCTCTGTGTGAGGTTCAATGTGGAAAGCCTGAGGCACCTGGGTGGCTCAGTTGGTTAAGCGTGTCCTTCAGGCTCAGGTCATGATCCCAGGGTCCTGGGATTGAGCCCTGCATTGGTCTCCCTGCTCGGCAGGGAGCCAGCTTCTACCTCTCCCCCTGCCTGCCACTCCCCCTGCTTATGTGCTCCCTCCCTCTCTTTCTCAAATAAACAAAAAAATAAAATCTTTTAAAAAAAGGTGGAAAGCTTTATAAAACCTGGGCTGGGGACATCCATATGCCAACTAAGAAGAGAAAGTCAGTCTGCAATGAAAAAAAAAAGAGACATCATACCTCCTTGGGGAGACACAGAGAGAAACTGCCAGTTCCTGGTCCCTTTCTTTTCCAGGGTTCAAGTTCCTTGCTGGCTCAACTTTCTTTCCCACCCTTGGGTTCTCTGGGACAATTTATCCTTCCAATAAATTCATTTTTCTGCTTACACTAGCTTGAGTGAGATTCTGTTGTGTGCAAACAGTCTCTAAATCAGAAAATCTTCTTAACACAGCCACGCACGTGTTAAGTTCTAAACTACAATGATGAATGGGACACAGCCCCTGCCTTCAAAGAGCTTAGCATCTAGCTGATTAATAATAAAAAAAAAAGAGAGAGAAAGAAGTTCACAACATTTCCTATGCTGCCAGAGAGCTAATCCTTTTCATCATAGGCCTTGTGTATTACCCCAAATAATTAATTTATTCACAATAATGGTAACATTTCCTAATCTTTGCAATATGCAAGACACTGTGCCTTACACATGTCAGATCTTTTCACTCTTTACTGAAATGGTTCATTTCTTTAATGTCAGGGATACAACAGTAAATAAGATCATTTCAAGTTGTGATAAGTTCTGTGAAGGAAATCAATCACATGATGTGACAGAGAGCTAACAGCCAGGGTGGAGAGAGTGGATGAAAACTATTTTAGATGGAGAGAGGAGAGGGTCAGAGAGAGACCCTCTGAAGAACCAACATTTTCATGGAGGCTTACAGAATGAGAAGTAGCTGTGCAAAAACCTAAGGAAAACACTTTCCAGGGAAAGGGAAAGGAAAGTGCAAAGGCCCTGCAGTAGGAATGAAATGAAACACCGAACAAACGACTAGACTCCAAATAGGACAACTGTCCTGACCCTTGAATCACATCTGTCATTTCCAGGTCTCTAGCTGCACAGGGAGGGTTTTTATTTTTATTTTTTTTAACAATAATTTTTTATTCTGTTATGTTAGTCACCATACAGTACATCCTTAGTTTTTGATGTAGTGTTCCATGATTCATTATTTGCATATAACACCCAGTGCTCCATGCAATATGTGCCCTCCTTAATACCCATCACCAGCCTATCCCAATCCCCCCCACCGCTGAAGCCCTCAGTTTGTTTCCCAGAGTTCATAGTCTCTTGTGGTTCATTCCCCCTTCTGTTTACCCTCCCCTTCATTCTTCCCTTCCTTCTTCTACCAATCTCCCTGCTATTTCTTATGCTCCATAAATGAGAAACCATATGATAATTGTCTTTCTCTGCTTGACTTATTTCACTTAGCATAATCTCCTCCAGTCCCGTCCATGTTGCTGCAAATGTTGGGTAATTGTTCTTTCTGATGGCTGAGTAATATTCCATTGCATATATGGACCACATCTTCTTAATCCATTCATCTGTTGAAGGGCATCTTGGCTCCTTCCACAATTTAGCTATTGTGGACAATGCTGCTATGAACATTGGGGTGCATATGGCCCTTCTCTTCACTACATCTGTATCTTTGGGGTAAATACCCACTAGTGCAATTGCTGGATCATAGGGTAGCTCTATTTTTAACTTTTTAAGGGATCTCCACACTGCTTTCCAAAGTGGCTGCACCAACTTAGAGCTTTAGAGCAGCAGGCCACGTGATCCCAGCCCCCTGCTCCTCGCTCCAGTTGATTGGCCCAGGAGTGAACACCTGACAGGAGTTAAAGCCAATCAAACTTTCCCACCAACAGTGTAAGAGGGATCTCCTTTCTCCACATCCTGTCTAGCATTTGACAAAATACAGCATCCTTTCCTGATTAAAACCCTTCAGAGTGTAGGGATAGAGGGTACATTCCTCAAATTCATAAAAACCATCTACGAAAAGCCTACGGTGAATATCATTCTTAATGGGGAAAAGCTGAAAGCCTTTCCCTTAAGATCAGGAACACAACAAGGATGCCCACTCTCGCCATTATTATTCAACATAGTACTAGAAGTCCTTGCAACAGCAATCAGACAACAAAAAGGGATAAAAGGTATTCGAATCGGCAAAGAAGAAATCAAATTGTCTCTCTTCGCAGATGACATGATACTCTATATGGAAAACCCAAAAGACTCCACCCCCAAACTACTAGAAGTTATAGAGCAACGCAGTAATGTGGCGGGATACAAAATCAATGCTCAGAAATCAGTTGCATTTCTATACACAATGAGACTGAAGAAAGAGGAATTAGGGAATTGATTCCATTTACAATAGCACCAAAAATCATACGATATCTCGGAATTAGCTTAACCAGAGAGGTAAAGGATCTATATTCTAGAAACTACAGATCACTCTTGAAAGATATTGAAGAAGACACAAAAAGATGGAAAAACATTCCATACTCATTGATTAGAAGAATAAACATAGTAAAATGTCTACACTACCCAGAGCAATCTACACTTTCAATGCCATCCTGATCAAAATACCAATGACATTTTTCAAAGAGCTGGAACAAACAGCCCTTAAATTTGTGTGGAACCAGAAAAGGCCCCGAATCACCAAGGAAGTGTTGAAAAGGAAAAACAAAGCTGGGGGCATCATGTTGCCTGATTTCAAGCTATACTACAAAGCTGTGATCACAAACACAGCATGGTACTGGCACAAACACAGACACATAGACCAATGGAACAGAATAGAGACCCCGGAAAAGGACCCTCGGCTCTTTGGGCAACTAATCTTTGACAAAGCAGGAAAAATCATCCAGTGGAAAAAAGACAGTCTCTTCAATAAATGGTGCTGGGAAAAGTGGACAGCTATATGCAAAAGAATTAAACCTGACCACTCTCTCACACCATACACAAAGATAAACTCCAAATGGATGAAAGACCTCGATATGAGACAGGAATCCATCAAAATCACAGAGGAGAATATAGGTCGTAACCTCTTTGACATCGGCCACAGCAACTTTTTCATGACACATCTCCAAAGGCAAGAGAAACAAAAGAAAAAACGAACTTGTGGGACTTCATCAAGACAAAAAGCTTCTGCACAGCCAAGGAAACAGTCAAAAAAACTAAGAGGCAGCCCGCGGAATGGGAGAAGATTGTTGCAAATGACACTACAGATAAAAGACCAGTATCCAAGATCTACAAAGAGCTTCTCAAACTCAATACACGAGAAACAAATAATGAAATCAGAAAATGAGCAGAAGATATGAACAGACACCTTTCCAATGAAGACACACAAATGGCTAACAGACACATGAAAAAATGTTCAAAATCATTAGCCATCAGGGAAATTCAAATCAAAACCACATTGAGATATCACCTTACGCCAGTTAGAATGGCAAAAATTGACAAGGCAAGAAACAGGGAGGTTTTTTAAAAATATGCATGTTTAAGCTACTCCCCCAGAGATTTAGATTCGATCAGTCTGAGGTAGAACCCAATCATGTGGGCAATCCTAATACATAGGAACGATGGGGAACGACTTGCCCAGATGTACGCTGGTGCATACGATTTATATAAAAAGGAAGCAAGCATGACGGGGAAATGTGATGACCGGGTATCTCCCAAATCTTGGATCAATTCCTTGGTCCTATGGCCATAGTCTGTACCCAGACAGCAGTCTCCCCAAATGTGGGTTTCTGGAGACTGGGTAAAAGGATGTAGATACAACCCAACCAGGAAGTGCTTCACTATGAGAAACTTTGTCTGTGTTGCCAGACCTTCCCCCAGGCTGGGTGAGGCTCCCACATCTCTGCTTCTCACCCCCCCATGCTAATCACATGGTGTGATATATGCCTCTATATTTGCTCACCCAACAGAATTCCATGAAGGCAGGAATTGTGTCTTCTTTCCCATGACATCTTATGTACCTCTTAGGTCCCAGTTTAGATGCCACTTCCTCCAAGAAGCCATCCTTGACTTCACCCCAAGACAGTTTAGAGGCCTCCATTTATCATACCATCTATTGCCCTATATTTTAACCGTATTTCTGTATGTCTCCCTCAGTCGTCTGGGAACTCTTTGAGTCTGCTACCATACCCACTGATTCATTCCACAAATATCTATTGATCACCTATGTGACACATACTGCTCTAGACATTAGGGATACAGCAGTGAAGATAAATGGACCTGCTCTGTTGGAGATTATGTCACCATGGTGGGAGGACAGACAATAAGCTTGTAAAGTACACATTATGTCAGACAGTGATAAGTGCTCTCGGAGCGATGCGAAGACATGGGATGGTTTTAAATAAAGGAGGAAAATGACCTCATTTTCCTTTGAAAAGCATCACGGTAGACTCAACATTAAGAAGAGTGCAAAGAAGTAAGGACAGGTGCCAGAGGGCACGTTACGCAGCTGCCTCAACTAACCAGGTGAGTGCTGATAGTGGTTCAGCTGAAGTGATGGTGAGAAGTGGGCTGATTCTGGATCTGCTTTCCATGCTTTTTATTGGGGTGGGATTGATATACAATCAACTGTATGTACTTGAAAATACAACTTTCCAAAAAGTCTCTTCATTCCCCCTTGGCAATCTCTCCTGCCTCTTCCCATCCCCAGGCAACCACTAATGAGCTTTCTGGCACTAAAGATCAGCATGAATTTTCTGGAATTGTGTATAAATGGCATCATATGGTTACTATTTTACTTTTGGCTTCTTTCACTTGGTGTAACTGTTTTGAAATTCATTCATGTTGCATACACCAATAGCTTGTTCCTGTCTCTTCTTGAATAGTCTTCCACTGTATGGAGATACCATAGTTGGTTTATCCATTTACCTGTTGATGGACATTTGGATTATTTTCCAGATTCTGGATGTACGTTGAATGTAGAAATGAAAGAATTTGCTGGTGGAGAGGCTGTGACATGCTCCAGAAAGAGTAGAAGCACAGGTAACTTCCAGCTTCTCCACTTGGACTGAGAAGGCGAAGTTGCCAATGGCTGAGATGGGAGACCACGCAGGGCTAGGGAGGTGGAGGACCTCTAACACACCTGGCCCATAGTAGGAGCTTAATAAATGTTTGCTGAAGAAAGGAGTAGGATGGGGAGAACAAAAGAAAGAAGTGTAAATTCAGGTTGGGTTGCTGGTAATACAAATCCTAAGCTCCAAGCCAAGTTACACATATTACCTCCTTTTCCACATCCCCCATCTCTCTACCGGAGCCCAGGCAGTCATAAAGAGAGTCCTTGGGCACAAATGAGGTAGAAGGCAGATTCAATTAGAGCAGGATCCCTTGTTCTCGACTGGCCTCGGGTCCAGGAAGCATTGTTTTCTCCCCAGCATGGGGCTGAATGCACAACTGTCCTCTTTGGTTTGTGAACAATAAGCTACCAAATTACTCTCTGCTTGGCAGATCCACTTGAGATCTAGGGGCACTAAGAAGTCCCTTCCCTCTCCCCCATTTACCCTGAGCTCCAACTTGGAATGTGTCTAATTGACACTTCACCAGGGCTGAACCCTAGTGTGAACTGTTATTAAAATCCACACATACCAATTTTTTTAAAAAAATGGGAAGGGCTATCAAAAAAGCAATGCACAAGAGAATAAATACAAAGAGCAAAAGAGAAAAAAAAAAAAAAAGCCCCCCAAACCCATAAAGGAGGTGGGATGCCTCGTGTCACTATACTCAAAGAAATGGAAATTCCTACAATCTTGAGAAAAATATCTTTTCCCTATCAAATGGGCATGACTAAAACAAATGCAAATGAGCTCGCATTGGCAAGAGTGTGAGGACACAGACAGGAATGTGCTCCGCTGGTAGAAGTGCAAATTGGTACAGCCCTTCTGAAGGAAGCTTAAAAAGGAGCCATAGTCTTTGATCCAAAAATTCTACGTTTAGGAATTTGTGCTGGGCAAATTGTTATGCGTGTCTGTAAAGACATTTATCATATCATTATCTATAATAGGAAATGTCAGTAACAACCTTAAAGAAATCATGACACTGCCCATCAACAGAAGAACAGAAAATGCATTGTGTATATTCATACAATAAATTATGCAGCACTGCAAGTGAACAGACTTGTACCACATGCAACAACATGGATGAATCTTCCAAATGTAACATTAAGTGAGAGAAGAAAAGAATACATAGAGGACGAGTCTATCATATAAAGCTCAGAAACAGGTGAACTTACACTACATTGTTTAGGGATGCAAACACAAATGGTGAGACTCTAAGGAGAAACAGTAAAGTGGTGTCAATAAAAGACAACATAGTAGTTAATGCTAGGGAGGAGGGAGGTACATATAGGGAGCTCCTGGAGTTTGACAATGTTTTATTTCTTGCCCTGAGTGGCAATTATGTGGGTGTTCAAATTGCTGTCTTTCTTTCTGCTGTATTTTCCCATCCTGGTCCTTTCACTGCTAACCAAGATGAGGAAATGAGATTCTTTCCTTCAAAGTTTATGATGGAACCACACAGGGCAAAGTTTGACCATTGGTATCTGAAGATTCCAACAAGCTTAGCATGAATAATTTGTCTTGAAGATTTCTCCTCTTAGACCTTTAGAACATCTAAATTGGCCCTACTTTGATAAGACTGTCCTAGAAGATAAGAGGACCACCCCATGTCCGAATTTGCTGAAAATAGGCATTAAAGACAGAGAAACACAGAGAGAGAGAGAGACAGAGGCAAGAAGGAAGAAGACGAGGAGGAAGAAAAGGAGGAGGAGAGGGGAGGTAGGGAGGGAATGGAGGGACACAGAGAGAGAATGGCATAGCTATAGAGCTTGCTAAAGTTCTGCTCTTTAATTATTTAAATAAAAATATGGCTGAGTTGGGGGCAGTGGGGGAGGAGAGAAAGCAAATGGCAGATAATCAGGGGGTCAGAGATTCAGCCATGAAACACAGAGCTCTGCTAAGTGCTAAACACTGTGCTGGATGCTGGGGTAGAATAAGAATTGGCCTTAGAAGCTCATAATGCAAAGGAAGGAGGCAAGACAGCAATGAAATCAGTGTACTTTGAGGGGATAAATGTTTGAGGCCATACGAGAAAAAGGAAATAAGTGTCTGTATTTTTTCTCTGAATCATAATTTCCATTCCAGCCCAGTTCAACAGGTGTTAGGAACCACCTGGTACCCAGAATGAAAGAACTGCTTCCTTCTTCCTGCCTAAACCCAAGCACCCATCAGTGCGTCTACAGCCTTCTGCTAGGAGGTAACAAGGCTGCCCATCCACAAGAACAACTGGCTCTCTCTTATCAAGAGCATGTGGTAGCTCAAGCCCTCTTCATGTGAAAGATATTCTGCATCTAATTCAGAAGTTAAAGGGTTCATTTGTGATTATCATCAGTTAAAACAACAGCAGCAGCACCAACAATGAGGACGATGATCATGAAATTTTTTAAGGACTTAGAGTGTTGGGTACTTAACTTGCATTACTTCATTTCCTCTCATAACAAATAGGTAGTATTTTAAAATATTATTAACACACCCATTGTACTAATGAGCAAATGGAGGAAGGGAGAAGTGCAGCTACTTAATCAAGGTCACATAGCTGGTTGGTGGCAAAGTTTGTGTGAGAACCAGGTTCTCCAAATTCAAGCACTGTGCTAAGAGGTACCGCATGAATGCAGTCATGGTGCAGGTCCATCCTCCATGAAGGAAATTTAGCCGTTTGGCCTTGCTCCGTTCCCTCAAGAACCACTGGTTTGTGAATGAGGGGATCTTCAGGCCAAGGGGCAGTAGAGCAGGGCAGAATCGGAGGGCTGTTGAATTACTTTGGTGACTTATTCTCTGACAATGATTGTGGGGCTTAGGCGGATGGCCAAACAACTTGAGTCCTAGAGACAGGTGACTACATTCCTGGTGTAACTTTAATTTATAGAACAATCTCCACCCTCTCCTTCCTATTGGCCAGGGTCCTGCACATGGAAATGGCTGGGGATAAAGAGGGTGGAAGGGAAATTACTGGGCTCTGTCAAGTTGCTGGAAAAGGGAATGGATTAACTGTAGCAATTAAGAAGGGATAAGAGAGACAGAAGATTCCATCCACGGGATATTTCCTTTTTCCCTTGTGTCAAAGTGATGGGACTGCTGCTGTCTCCCATCAAATCACCCTCTCCACATGCTTTGGAGTCAGGGTACAACACTGTGGCTCATTCTGATGCTCCTGGAGTTTACCATCAGTGAGGTAGACCTTGGAGAGGAAAACAGGACTGAGCAAAAAGATCAAGAGGATAAGCAGACTTAGGAGGATTGAGAGGGACAAGGGTAAAGTCATAAGGATTTCAAGAGTGGTTCTGATAAACAACAATAACAACAACATCATTTGTTAAGCACTTACTAGATGCCAGCTTCAGTGTTTAATCCTTTACCTTTATTTTCTCATTAAATATCACAAGCCGGGGGGCGCCTGGGTGGCTCAGTCATTAAGCATCTGCCTTCGGCTCAGGGCGTGATCCCAGTGTTCTGGGATCAAGCCCCACATCAGGCTCCTACGCTGGGAGCCTGCTTCTTCCTCTCCCACTCCCCCTGCTTGTATTCCCTCTCTCGCTGGCTGTCTCTCTCTCTCTCTCAAATAAATAAATAAATAAAATCTTTAAAAAAAAAATAAAAGATCACAAGGAACCCAAGAAGTAGGTGAAACTATTCACTCCATTTTATGGATGAAGAACTTGAGGCTTAACTTAGCACAGTAAGGTGACATTCCCATTGTACACAACCAGTTAGTCGTGGATTTGGAATCCCTGATGCATTTGTTCCCAACCGTCCATGCTCTTAGCATTATAAGAAACAGCTTCTCAACCCAGAACAGTTAGTTCTGAAATGAAAATTTAGATCATAGGCAAAATTTTAGAAACAAAATAAATGAAGGGAGGAGCGAGAGAGAAGAGAAATCATCAGAGTACATTATGAATAGTGAAATACGAAGCAAATATCAAACAAATATGAACCGGGGTTCCTATGGTGTGTGTGCACACGTCCGTCACCAGGTTTCAATGTAAAATGGTCAGAAAAGTTTTGAGAAACACTGCTTTAAGGTCTCTGGTGTCCTCATTCAACAAAAACAAAGTTCCAAATAGTATGTTGCTGTCCCAGGTACTAGAAACATAACTATGAACACAGGCACCTTCCCCAAGGAATCCAAGTCCAACAGAGTCATGTGCAAAGAGCTATGGGTGGAGGAAGCTCTGGGTGGTGAGGGGAAAGCATACGGAGAAGTCTCGGGGAAAGCCTTGCAGAGAAGGGTCCCCAGGAGCTGAGTCCTGAAGTTGTAAAACCACATGGATAATGAGGGTCCTGGCAGAAAAAACTGCTTTCTCCATATGAAAAAGGGGAACATTGAGATGGACTAGGAATCAATCCCCATGCTTGCTTCATGATAATACTGGATATTTATTGAGAACTTACTATGTTCCAACATAATTGACCCCACTTTACAATCCCAACAAACATACAAGGCAGGTCCAGGATTATCACCTGTAATTTACAGAAGAGGAAACTGAGCTTAGAGAGAGATTTGCTCAAGGTAGCAGAGTGGATAAAGGCAGGACCAGGATTAATACCAAGCAGGAAACTTCAGTGTGCATGCTCCTAATTGCTACTATAATCGCCCTCCAACCAAATCACTGAAGAGTTTGGAGAGAGGGAAGGAAAAGCAAGGGTGAGGAATGGGGTAGAGGTCAGGTGACCTTGAGATCATCCCTTTGTAGACATACTCCCAACAAGCCTGTGAGGTGGGTGTGATTATCATTCCATTTTATGGATAAGGACAGCGAGGTTCAGAGTGGTGAGGTGATGTTCTTCTCAACAACCACATCCATGGATACTCCAGTTCTGGGTCCCCATTGCCCAGGAACCTGCATCCCTGCTCCAGAAGCTAGAAAATCCCTTTCCTCTCAGCCTCCTGTGGGGAAGCCTTCACCACTGGCCTATCTGATGAGGTGTCTCGTCTCTGCCTGGGAAATGTGGAAGCCATGCACCAGTAGCCACGAGCCCCAGAGGAGGAGAGGCCACTAATTAGATGAGTCTGTTCTGGTATCTGCTCAGACTCTGCAGACAGATGGGGATGAGACAGGAATCCCAAATCACCCTGTTTTAGGGCCTGAGTGTGTTGCCTAAGTAAGATGACATTTCTGAAAAATGGCCATGGGGCCTGGGTCTGGAAAGAGAGAACTAGGAAGGGCTGCAGGAGGGAAGAAAAGCTGGGCTGTGGGTAAAGAGTTGATCCTTTCTCCCTCTCAAGGCAAAAAAAAAAAAAAAAAAAAAAAACAAAACCTGAGATGAGCATTCACTGACCTGGTTTTAAGTCCGGAGAAGGATTGGCATGAAGAATTAGCTTTGTGAAGTGGGAAAAGCCCAGACTAGAGGCATAGAAGACAGGGTATGAACTCTTAGTTCCCCTTTCAGCAGCTACAGGGATCCTCCTCTGTAAAATGGGTATAAAATTGGCCACATCTACCATGGACATAGTACTCACTACTTAGAGCTGGTCTGGAGTAGGTCCCAGGAGTGTGTACACTTGAAATACACCCAAGGTGATTCTAGTTATCAGTCACTAGTCAAAAACGACACATTAGAATTACATGACATAAGGAAGGAAAGCGTTAGTAAACTTCAAAGTGCTGTGAAAATGCTGTACGGGACGATTTTAAGAGTAACGTATTTCATCATTATTAATAGTAACAAACCATCATAAATGATTCACATCAGCGAATGTGTGCTTGGTTCTACAGGGCATAATAGTGGAGAAACAGAAGACACAGTGACTGAGCTCTGGAAGCTGGCAGTCCAAGAACCGAGTTTAAGGGTGGGTTTGGGCTTTTTAGTTGTGGTTTTTTTTTCCCCAGAAGTGAGTTACAAAACGGACCTGTCGAGAAAGAACAAGATAATTCACGCTACTGTCAGCACAGAAAGCCAGTGGGCTTTCAGTTATCCACGTACACGGAGCTGAAGGATGCTAACATGTGTCAGCAAGTGGACAGAGGGGTTGAGAATATTCTAAGCAGCAGGGAGGAGGAGCTACGTTAGACTCTGAGCTTAGCGTCTGGGCCCAGAGGCGGGGGATTCTGTCAGATATGTGACAGATCTGGCAAAAGAACAGTATGGATCCACCGGTTGTCTGAACAGTGTGTGGAAATCACCCAACTGTCATCAAGACAGAAAAGAGAAACAAACACTACAAGCCGTTTAGTATTAACTCAAATCGAACTGCATCTCCTTGGCTGGTGTTGTGCTTGCATTGAGGGAAGCCACAACTCTGCATTCCCAGGAACAATACATTTCTCTCCCTCCTTCCGCATTCAACTTATAATACATTTGGCCATGAGTCTTCCAGTCTACTGTGATTCGCCAGAAACCAAATTAAAACAAAAGATTCTGGGCACCCTGTCCATCGACAATCCCGGCAAATTTCTGAATTTCCTAGTGGTTTTCCCAGGATCCAACCACACATCTAGAACCTAAAGACCAAAGGAAGGTTGAGGAAACCTGTATTTTTAATATGATTTCCCAGTTGACTTTTATACGTACCCAAGACTGAGGGACTCAGGGAACCTCAGAAAACTAATTCATTCATCCAACAATTATTTACTGAGCACCTACTATGTACCAGTGTCAGCCCTAGAGACACAGTGATGAACAAAATCAGAGAGGGTCCCCAACTACGTGGAATCTAGAATCAAATGGGCTCCATGGAAGTGACATACACAGTCCAAGAAACACACGTCAATTACATGTGTTGTATAAAAAGGAACAGAGAACTATGATGGCTAGCCTAATTTAGACTGGGGATAGCAGGTGGCCATTTTTTAAAAAGATTTTATTTATTTATTTGAGAAAGAGAGTAAGCGAGAGAGAGCACAAGTTGGGGGGAGAGGCAGAGGGAGAGGGAGAGGGAGAAGCAGACTCCCTGCTAAGCAGAGACGCAGGGCTCGATTCCAGGACCCTGGGATCATGACCTGAGAGTAAGGCAGATGCTTAACTGACTGAGCCACCCAGGCAGCCTGATAGGTGCCATTTTAATGGGGACTTAAAAGATTAAGCGTAAAGCAGGACGAGTGAGGTAGGGGTGAGGCTTCAGGTGAGGGGAAGGGGAGAATCCAAGGCTGGAGGCAGAGAGGTCCCGAGGAACAGAACAAAGGCCTGTGGGGCTGCGGCACTTTGATCCAGGTAAAAAGTGTCACAAAATCACCCTGGGGTGGAGACACGGGCCAGGTTAGCATGTGTTAGGAGATGAGATGCTATCTTAAGAGGCAGAAAGAAGTTGCTGGAGGATTTTAAGCGGCGAGTGATGTGCTCTGAATTTACAACCTTTCACAAACGTCATGGGGCTTCCTCCCAGCCTTGTACCATTTCAATCATGTAGTGCCCATGGATAAGACTCCACTCTGCAAAAAATGAGGAGTGGATTCCCTTCGAGAATTACCAGCGGAAAATCAGCTACCAACTGGGCTCTCTAGCCTCTAGCCTCCTCCCCTGCCCCTCTCCCAAAGAGAGGGTGAACACAAGTCCCTTTTAACACGGAATGTGGGGTCACAGGACAGGAAGGAAAAAACCTGTCAACATGGGCTCTGCTTCCCCTCCTACCACCTATTCAATTCCACACCTGCTGGAAATCAGTCTCTCTGCTGTGCTCTCCAGAGAACAAAGTTGTCAAGAGCCTACTGCACAATAAACTCTGAAGAAGAGGCTCTGAAGAGAAGGCCAGGCCACCCCAGGAATGTGGGTGACAGGTATTTGGGATGCCGCAGTGGACGTCCTGTTGTGTCTGCCCAGCACCCGGGCCTCCTTCTAGTTTGGGTGGGGCTGACTCCACACTGGGCTCTGAGACTGGGGATGGCCAACGACTGGCTGTTCACATCGTCCTGTTGTTACTGATTGACTAAATGATGGAGCTATGGCTCAATCAGGACTAAGGGGGCTCCATTCTTTGACTTCTTGGGAAATATGGGTAAGAGAGAGTACCTCCTTTCCTTTTTTTTTTTTTTTTTTTTAATGGATTTGTTGAAAGGATGGGATGTAAGCCTGCTGGTGGCCTTCTTGTCATCATAAGGGGGAACCTGCCTGAGAATGAAGGCCACATGGAGGAAGTAAGAGCTGAGATGGGGGAGAGGAAAGAGACAAAGAGACTCTAGAGGATGTCTCCTGAATCCATGGATCCACTGAAACAACCAATGTTTCAGTTATATGAATAAATAAACATCATTCTTTGCCTAATTCTGTCTGACTTGTGTTTCTATTCTGGCACTTGGAGTCCCAACTCTTACAGGTGCCTCCTCCCTCTGACCTCCAATTCCCACTGCACAGGCTCAGCAAGCCCTGGAAGTGAACAAGATGGAGGTGGAGCACGCCAAGGGATGTCTACACCAGCTGTCCCCCTTTAGACATGAGCAACAGGAGAGTTAGAATTCTCATGAATGGAAAAAGGAGTAAGAGTACAGCATGGTGTCATTGGCACAGGCATGATTTGAGCAAAACTCCTGGAAAGATTCTTCTAGCTAGAGGATTCTGTTTAAAGAGAATATCCTTCCTGCCAATAGCCTTCCTCATTCTCTTCACTGGAGCAGACGGCTCTTTCTCAATTTGGCTGTCTCCTCTGGATCCCACCTAATCTCCCCTCACTGCCCCCCCCACATAAAAAAAAGATGGGGAAGAGAAGGGAAAGGAAGAGAGGAAGAGAGAGAGAGGGAGGGAGGGAGGAAGAAAGGGGAGAGAGAAGTGTCTCCTAAAGCAGTTCTCAACCCTGACTACAAACTAACAAGCTTCTGAAAAATAGTGATGCCCAGATTCTACCTCCAGAAATTCTGATTTAATTCATCTTGGGTGAGAGGAATCATTGATATTCTTTGAGAACCACTGAGTAGTACTGGAGTCTTCCTAATAAAAGTGTGGTCCTCAGACCTGCAGCATCAGCATTACCAGGGAGCTTGCTAGAAATGGGCCAATCTCTGGCCCACTCCAGACCTGCTGAATTTGAATATGCATTTTCACATGATCCCTAGACGATTCGTGTGCACATTCGAATTCAAGAAGTACTAAGATGCAGGGACTCCCCTGCAGCCAGCTCCCATTCTGGGCAGCATAGCTCCGCGCCGTGTGGCACTCGCTGTGTTATGGAGGAGTAGTCGGCCTTGGGGAAGGGCAGCAGTGGCTCCAGAAACAGACAGGACCACTGGTATGGCCCATCTTAAGCACAGGCTGACTTTGGCCAGGCTGACACTGGCCCAGGAGCCAGTGTCCCGACTCCCTCTCTATCACCCCTGCTTTCCCAACATACCTTGCGGTGCTGTGTAATGGGCACTAAACCACCCGCAAACAGAGCGGCCCAGGGTTACAACTCCAAAGCAGCATGATATAATTACACCGAGGAAATCATTTTTACGTTTCATTAATGCTCCTTAATAGAGATGCTCTGCTCCCAGGTGTGACTGCCTCAGTGACAGGCTGGCCTGTCTGCGTACCCCTTCTACCAGCCAATGTTAATGTGCATGAGAATCACCCAGGACATTCTGATTCAAGACATCTGGGGTGGGCCTGGGGTCCGCCAAGATGCTGCTGGACCCTTTGGCCTTAGACCACACAGGCATGTCCAGAAGGCCTCGCTAAGGAAACACTGCTGTGCCAAGAACCTTCTCTGGTGTGATCGCATTTAATCCCAACAATGCTGTAGAGTGGAATTATTTTAAAATGATTCCCACTTTCCATCTGACTCGAACCTCAGTCAGCTGAATGCCCAGACCTGGCTGCACATCAGAATCACCTGGAGACCTATTCAAAACATACTCCCTGGAAGATTTTGATTCTGAGGCGGGTTCAGGAATATGTATTCTTACGAGGGCCTCAAGCAATCGCCATGCAACTAGTCTGTGGCCTGACTGGCTTTGGCAAATTACGGATGAAGACGTCACTCCCTGTCCAGAGCCGATCACAGAATTCTTGTGCTTTCCACTTCCCCCACCAAGTAACAGCTTCTTATTTTCTTTATGTCCTTGACACCAAGCCCAATACCTGCCAAAAAGCAAGGACTTAATAAGAGTTATTGACTCACTAACTGAATTGAGAAATGGATGGTGGATGGAGAGATGCACGCACACAAACATTCCGGGATGAAGAAGGGAAGGAGGGAGGATCACAGTGGGGGCTTCTAGAACTTGGCATTTACCCACAAATTTGAGTCTCTCCTCTTCTCCCACTCTCCTTCCTGACCTGCCTTCCTTTCTGCCTTGTTCCCTGGGGTCTTAGAACCTCTTTTTAAGGTTCTATGCTCCCCACTTCCCCCTTTCTTTAAAGGTAAATTTGGGACCACTTTCTCATCAAGACCCATCCTGCCACCATTGGGAGCATAGATCCAGCCTTCGGTAGCACCGCGAATTAAATGAAGGTGGTCCTCCTATTTCCACCATCCCCAGCCCCAGGGGAACTCAAGCGACCCTTCTCTCAGCCCCTCACCAAAGAGCCATTTTGCCATCCAGTCCCATGGCTTTCATGCACCTATGCATGGGTGATTCTGAAATTTGTGTCTTCCACTTCAACTCATCCCCTGACCTCCAGGCTGGTATATCCACCTGTGTGGTTTGGACTGCCACTTCGGACTCTAACAGGGATCTTCAATTTAATATATCCCAAACCAAACCTCTAACTCTCCTCCACTGTACCCCCACAGTCCTCCCCACCTCCGTTGGTACCACCATTTGCCCAGTTGCTCAGGTATCCCTGACCACATCCCTTCTGTTATTCCCAGAGCCAATTCTACAGCAAGTCCAGAGAGCTCAAGCTTCACAACATATCTCAAATCTGACCCCTTCTTACAGTCCCTCTGACCCCTCTACAGTCCCAGCCACCATCACGCCTCTCCTGGATAATTACAACACCCTCCAAACCGATCTTCTGACTTTTCTTCTTGCCCCCCCAAACCATAGTCAGTCTCTGTACAGAGGCCAAAGGGAAGCTCGAAAAATACACATCAGCTTACATCACTTGTCTGCTGAAGACCTCGCAAAGCTCACCACCCACCATCCAGACATCCCCCTCCCCCGCCCTCGTGGCCTTTAAGGGTCTGCATGATTTGGTCCCCAGCTACCTCTTCAACCGCATTTCCTCACATTCTTCCTGCTTACAATGCTCTCAAGTCTTTCTTTTTTTTTTTTTTTAGGATTTTATTTATTTATTTGAGAGAGAGAGAGAGAGAGCCAGCGAGAGAGGGAACACAAGCAGGGGGAGTGGGAGAGGAAGAAGGAGGCTCCCAGTGGAGCAGGAAGCCCGATGTGGGATCCCAGGACCCTGGGATCACGCCCTGAGTTGAGTAGAAGGCAGATGCTTAATGACTGAGCCACCCAGGTGCCCCCTCTCAAGTGTTTCTGTCTCTAACACTAAGCTCCTTCCTACCTCCCTGCCTTTGAACTTGCTGCTGGTCCATTTTTCACTCAGACATTCACATAGTTCACTCCCTACTTCAGGTCTTTGCTCAAATGTCACACCTTCAGAGGGGATTTAAAATACCATCCCATGACTCCTACTCTCTGTACTGACCCAGCCTTGTCCTTCATACCACCTTCACTGTCTCATTATACTATACACACACACACACCTATTCACACATGTACTTGTTGATTATCTGTCCCTGAGCTTCGGGAGACCGTTTCCATCCTGATCTCAGCTGTATCTCAGGCCATGGTCAGTGCCTGCAACACAGTAGGCAACAATCTAGTTTTTGAGCAAATAGGTGAACTGTCTGCCCCTACCTTGCTCAGCAGTATATTAATCTGGATTATAAGAACCATGCTTTATTCATGATCATACAGTCTATCATCCTGGCATCTCACTTTTCAACCAATAAGCTCAATAAATGCTTACTGTCAGGGAGCTTGTTAAATAAATAATGATGCATTCACGTCACAGAATTTTATGTATTTTCATCCCATTTTTGTGAAAAACCCATAATGATAGTGGAAAAGAAGAAGAATAAACCCAAAATTGAAAATGAGACCATCTTCGCCTTGTGGGATTATGGCTAGAGTTTAGTTTCCTCTCTGGCTCTTTTCCATTTTCTAACTTTTCCACAATGACAATTTATCACTGTACAATCAAAATCTAATTTTTTAAATCTAGGGCGCCTGGGTGGCTCAGCCGGTTGAGTGGCTGACTCTTGGTTTCAGCTCAGGTGGTGATCTCAGGGTCATGAGATCAAGCCCTGTGTCAGGTTCCATGCTCAATGTGGAGTCTGCTTCAGATTCTCTCTCCCTCTCCCTCTACCCCTCCCACTCGTGCTCTCTCTCTCTCAAATAAATAAATCTTAAAAAAATTTTTTTTAATGTACCCTATTCAGAAGTAAAACAACTAATCATCTAAGACTCTGAGGGTCATTATGTTGAGCCCTGAATTCTCACCCTCTGCTCCTTAGTTGCCCAGCTAAGTCAAAATCTCTCAGGCTCAGTTTATTCTTCTGAAAAATGGGAGCATCAACTGTTGTTCTTGATACAGAAGTGTGATGGGGCACAAGTAACAACGTCTACACACAACTGTTTGGCATGCAGTAGTACGTTCTGAGGGCTTATTACTGGTGGCTCCTTTCTAGGGCATTGGTGAGCATTACAGAGTTTGCTCCCTTCTTGGCAAAGACATTGGCATATTCATGTTTCATCCCAAAGAGGTGATTCATGGTGGAAATGTTAAGCACTATAGGGAGACAAAGGGAGAAACCAGTTCTTCACCAGGCAGCCCTTCTGGCTCCCCTAGATTACCATTATTAGCTAAGTGACCACCCACCACTTATGTGCAAGACCTGAGTTTCATGACTTTCTACTAAAATGAGCCCTCCAAGGAGGAGGGTACAGCAGGACCTCAAAGTGGGAGACAGAACCAAGCAAAACCCTCTCCCTTTCCCTTTCCCCTTCAGGTCAGGTCCAGATTCGAAACTGCACCCCATAACCTGCCCAAACACCCCAATACATGCACACATGCATATGACTAAACAGCCTTCATTTAAGTTCTGATCATTTTCCCTTTAAAAATAAAAATGCATCTGACAGTCTGTGATATTTCGCCCAAACTGAGCTGAGTGCTGCAGACCAAGGATGATGGCAGACACCAAGCCCTGGCTCATTACCCTTGCCTGGTGTCTTGTACCACAGTCTCCAAAAAGAAGGCTCATTGGGCAGCCACTGAATGAGACCTCCATTAGGCTCTTTCCCCCTATAGGGGCCTCAGTTTCCCCATCTGTAAAATTAGGAGGACAGACTAGAATAGGGAAATAGGTATATATCTCACATATATCCCATTCTCTGAAACCCAAAAGAAATTAGCCCAGACCTTTATCCCATGTATAGCAACAGCCTCCGCTTCCTTCTTGGTCCAGGGATCTTTGGGGTGGGAGGTGGGGGGGGCAGGGCAGAGGGCTTGCATTTCTCTGTCTCTGGCTTCTCTATTTTGCTGAGTTGGTTCAGTTTCTGGATCATCTGTTCAGCATTCCCAGTGTTCTCCTCTTTTCTTATATTACATCATCTCATCCTGGACACGGCCCCCATTCCTCCACTCGCCCCCAAATGCCACCAACAGAAGCCTCAGTACATGAAACAGACATTTATTGTCCGTTTGGGTTGACAAACTGTACATTGCAGTGAAGCAAACTACTTAAAATTGGAAATGAGGTGGGGCGCCTGAGTGACTCAGTTAAGCAGCCAACTCTTCATTTCAGCTCGGGTCATGATCTTGGAGTCGTGAGACTGGGCCCCACGTAGGGCTCTCTGCTTAGTGCAGAGTCTGCTCTCTCTCCTCTCCCTCTGCACCCCGCCCCAGATCTCACTCTCTCTCTCAAATAAATAAATAAATAAATAAATAAATAAATAAATAAAATCTTCAAAAAAACTGAAATGAGGTATACTGATCTTTGAAATCTTAGGCCACTCTACCATCAGGAAGTCTCCATGTTGTCTTCTCTGGCCTTTGGGATTCAGTTACCTGTCATGTGGCTCAGTCTCCCCTCTCCTACAAGCTCCTCACCCCCATCTGGCTCATCTGCAACCTTGAATTCATATTACTTACGCAGAACAATTTCGTTCTCTCTTCGTTCTGCTGTTTTCTTACAGCTTATATTCTTCGGGCCGCGTCTTTAATACCTAAAACAGCCTATAAAAATGCATCCTGGGGTGCCTGGGTAGCGCAGTCATTAAGTGTCTGCCTTTGGCTCAGGGCGTGATCCCAGCATTCTAGGATCGAGCCCCACATCAGGCTCCTCCGCTGGGAGCCTGCTTCTTCCTCTCCCACTCCCCCTGCTTGTGTCCCCTCTCTCGCTGGCTGTCTCTCTGTCAAATATTTAAATAAAATCTTTAAAAAAAAAATGCATCCTAAGACAAAGACAGTTTTCCCTCTAAGAGGAGTTCAGATGCCAACTGTGTATAGCTTTTCTGACCCCTACTCACACACCTTCCCTAAGTTCCTAATTCCATGCCTGAAACAGACATCACTAATCAATCTCACCATTATTTGCCACTAATTGGGTCTCTTTCCAACAGAGAACTGTAAGCAGACATTACCAGTCGATAAAAGCTGCCCCCCCCCTTAGTACAGTCTTTTTGCAATTTGCAATCTCTGAGCCCCAGATGACCTCAAAGTTTCCTTCCAGCTTGGACTGTCTAGGGTCTGGTGAGAGTAGAATATTCATTGAATGAAATCAACTAAGGACATCATTGTGATTTGCATGAAAATATGCCAAACAATCTGAATAGGAAAGACCCCTGCCTCAACTTCCCCTTCCCTCAGCTCCAACAGTCTGCCACTGATCTGAAAGGAGCCCACATTTGATGGCTTCTAAGATTAAAACATGAAAGATCCTGGTTAAGAACAGCACGATCTCATTCTCTGCTCAGAATGTTCTCCCTTCATCTTTTTCCTTGATTTGACTTCCTCTTAGTCATTCTGAGCTTCATTGAAATGTTATTTTCTCCAAACAGACGTCTCTGAGACCCCCTTCTCCAAAAATCGGTCATGTCCTTGATCCCTCACTATACATTCTTATAGCACTCTATACTTACCCTCCATAACTTATCATTTATTGTATAATTGCTACTCAGTGCTTCTCTTCCCAACTAGGTTCCAGCCCCAGCACCAAGACATGCCTGCACAAGGAGATGCTCAGTAAATATCTGCCAAATGATAGACTGATTATTAATATCTACGTTCTGGGTTGAATGTGAGATGTGAGGATGCATACAGTACATAACATGTTCAGCAAAGTGCCTGGCACATAGAAAGTGCCCCATAAAGGACAGTAATATGAACATAACTGATAGAGGGCTCTGTGTCCTCTCTGTATATCATTTTATTTAATCCTTGCAAAAATATAGGCGAAGGCACTGTAATTATTCCCAGTTGATAGAGGAGGAAACTGAAGCTCCGAGAAGTGAAAGCACTTGCCCATCACGTAGTGGCACAGCCGAGATGGACACCTAGGCAGCTGAGTTAGCCTCAAAGCCTCTGCCTGCGGGCTGTTCAAGAGGCATCAGGGAGGGGCATTAGGATGGGGGTGCTTCAAAGTGAGTGAGGTTCCCCCAAAAGGAAAGGGCAAGTGTTGAGCCTTAGAGTTAGGTCAACCTGAGCTTTAGTCTGTCCCTAGCTGCTTCCTAGCTGGGTGGCATGCACAAGTGACTTAACCTCTCTGAACCTTTTGTTCTCCTCTATAAAATGGGAAAAATAAAACCTCTGCCTGTAATTACAATAGAATGATGTAACGAGATCCTATAAGTGCAGCAATTGATACACTGCCTGACACATTATGTAGTGCTCACAAAAACAGAAGCCAAAATTATTCTTTCCTCCTGATTCTCCCCTGTCCTCACCTCTTCTCTTCCCTTCTTCTTTCCTCCCTTTCCCCCCTCCCCACTTATATATACCCTTTGATTCTTAGAACATCACTTGTAAGTGGGTAAAGAAGCTGCATAGATGCCTCTTTACCCACTACCCAGTGGTATATGTGTTTTGGGGAGAACTGGGTTTTTTTCCCCTAATGTCTAAAAACAAAGAGACATTATTGGGTACAATTAATTGTTCAAACTGCCAGAGATTTGAAAGTAGAGGGAATAAACAGATGTTGCTCTGAGCTTTCTGCTCATTAACTCAGAGAAAAGATTCATTTCCTATGCATGATTAACTCCCCATCGTCAGTGATTTACACAGCAGATGATCAAAAGAGAATTCATTATTCCACAGACAGAGAGTCTGGGTACTAGGCATTCAGCCTCCTTGGAACAGCTCTGTCTCCTAAATTCCTGGGGTGTCTGTGGTTAGTGCCTTGACCCAGGAAGGTGCTGTTTGTTATTGGCCCAGTTCTCCCAGGGGCTCTCAAAAGAATGATGATCAAAAGAAGCATAGAGTAAGCCACAAGACCTCCCTCTGTTCTATGACTGGAAAGAACCCAGAATCCAGTCACCTTTGGTCTCCATTACATCCTACCATTGCTTAAAGGAGCACCTGTACTTTGGAATACAGAGCCAAGCACGGCAGGACTCATGTTTTCTGTTAGAAAAGCTCCCAGAACCACAATAGTCAACATCATAGAGTTCAAGACCCACAGCGATCTATCAAATGTTTATTTATTGAGCACCCACTATGATATTGCAAATCAGGAACATCATAGCCTCTTCTCCCTACTCTGGATGGGCAATGTATTCCTGGAAGGCTAAATGAGTACATTCAGTGATGAGTTAGCAGACAAAACTCCAAGGGGTTCTACATTGCCCTTGCTTTCCAGAAAGGGTAATTCTACTGCAAGGGCATTCTTTAACCAACCACAGGGGCCAAATGATCAGGAGCCAAAACTATTCTGAGAGAAAGAGCAGCGTCTCTGCCCTTCATGATGTTCAATCAATTAGCCTTACATCAGTTACCATGAGCCAGGCTTTATTGGGGATATAGTGCTGAATCAGACACATTCCCTGCCCATGAAAAGCTGAGGTTAGAAGTGGTAATGAGGTAGGGATATGAAGAATTAGAAGACAAAGTTTCTAAATACCCCTCTCTAGTCCAGGGCTTATCTGTGATGAATTCTTTACTAGGACTCAGAAACAAGAGAAAAATAAAAACCACACTTGTATGAATTTTTATAGGACAAAATTTATTTTATTGTTAAAATGATTCCTTATGTTGAAATAATGCCCTTCCTCCCTCTCTCCCTTCCTCCCTCCCTTCCTTCTTTTTTTCTCTTTTTGTGTTTAAAAAGTTTCTTTTATGAAATGACGGTGTTGATAAAATTTGTTTGTTTCAAGATCTTTTTGGCGAAGTCAACTGTTGCCCCTCCCTTTTAAAAATGTTATTGGTTCATGAAATCTCTAAACTGGGCACCCATGGCTATAAATAAAGGCAATAAGATAAAGCTCAACGGGAGCTCAGCAAGGAGGGCAAGATGCCTTCTCACTTGGGCAAAACCAAGAAAGGCTTCAAAGGAGTTGACATTTGGGCTGAGACTTTAAAGATGGATGGGCTTTGTATACCCAGAGTTTGAGATAGATTCAAAAGGGCATTCCGAGTGGAGGACACAGCAAGAACAGAGGCACAGGAATGGGAACAGAATCCCAGAATGAGTCACGCTGTAAAATAAGCAAAGACCTAGTTTAACCAGAGTACACAGTAAATTCCAACCTGTGAGCTACCACTTCCTAGAGGGCTCAAGAGGTATTGCATGATATCTGCCAATTTTCGAGCCCATTTGCCAACATCTCATCCCTAGCACAACTACTTTTCAAGTCTGTAGATCTTTTGATTCAAAAGCATTACTGAATTCATAGATGCACTTGGTCAACAAATAGTTTCTCAAACAAAATATGCCAAAATATTGTTATTTTGGGAATGCATGAAAATTTGTTTATTGTCTAAAGGGAACCTCCTAATTCCCTATCCATCCATTCAACAAGAATTTACTGAGAGCCCATTATGTGTCAGCCACTATGCTAGACACAATTTGCTCTGGTGAGCAAGATTTGGAACAGGGAGACCTGTGATAAGGATGTTGTAACCTGGGTGAGGGTTGAGGTAGAGATTGGACAGGGATGGTAGCAAAGGAAAGGATGAAAGGTGACCAGACTGGGGCATATTTTGAATACAGAATAAACCAGACTTGCTGGTAGATTTGATCGTTAGGGGTCAGGGAAAGAAAGAGAGGGATAAAAAACTACTCCTAGGATTTCAGCCTGGACCACTGTGTAGATGATGACACCATTGCATGAGAAAATAAGAAGAAGCTGGAAATGACTGGGCAACAGCATGAGGCTTGTGAAGGTGGGTGAGAGGGTTATTGGCAATAATCCTGGTTCAGTATCATGAGCCCCATTTAACAGATGGGAAAACTGAAGCTCTGAGATGTTATTATGTATGGCATCCTACACACATTTCTTCTGGCCTCATGGAAGGAACACAGATCTTTCAGGGGATGGCATCCCTCATCCTACAAAATAATCTTTTCCTCCATTTTAAATGTTCCTCTGAACTACGCCTCCCCCCTCCTCCTCCCTTCTCACTTCTCAGATCTGTCCCCTTCTGAAAACTGGTGGTCAATTACATGGGTTTCATTGCTCGAGATCTCCTGGGGCAGAAAATTCAATTTATTTCCATCTGTGTTAGTTTTCTCTCAGAATGCCTTTTTAAAATTGGCAATAAGCACTTGAGCCCTCCCAAGGATTGTTCACACAACAACATGTTCCTAGCGTTCCTAATAGGTGTGTGTGCTAAGAAGAGAAAGGATGTCCCACCGCCTTTTCTTCCAAGTGCTCAAAATAACTGACGAGATCTGGGTCTGCTGTAGAATCACAGAGGCTTCTGTCTCCCAAAGAATCAAGACTCAGTACCAGCAGAGTCAAAGGGTAAATGTTCTGAAACTCCAAACCCTTCCCTGAAAGAAGAGGCATTCGAGACTGAGGGTGACTTATACTGGCCACTGCCAAAAAGTTAAAAAAAATAGTAGTGTTATGAGCATAGCTAGAGGCAGAGGAAAGAAAATAAGGAACAAACCTACTTGCTTTGCATAGGTTATTCCTTCTGCCTGGAATTCCTTCTCTCTTTCTCCAACTATTGAACTCTTATTCATGCTTCAAAACCCAGCTTAAATGTCATCAACTCTTAAGATTTCCATACATTTCTCCAACCTTCCATACAGTCACTGCTTTCTGTGGACATACAGAGTACAATCCACTCTCAGAATATAGAATGGCAGGGGGCACGCGGGTGGCTCAGTGGGTTGAACATCTGACTCTTGGTTTCAGCTCAGGTCCTGATCTCAGGGTCATGAGATTGAGCCCCGCATTGGGCTCTGCACTCTGCACAGAGTCTGCTTGGGATTCTCTTTCCCTTCCACTCGTTCTCTCTCTCTCTCAAATAAATAAATAAATCTTAAAAAAAAGAAAAGAAAAGAATATAGAATGGCAGGTAATAAGAACTCCTTCCTGTGTAAGATAACCCAGGATCAAATTCTTGCTGTATCATTCACTGGCTGTGCAACCTCATGCAAGTCATTCAACTTCTTCAAGGCTCAGTTTCCTCATCTGTAACATGCTAACACACACAAACACTTAGCACTGTGCCTGGAATGTGATGAATGCTCAATAAAATGGTAGCAAATTTCTTCATTACCATCATCATTATCACTCCAGCCTCTGAATTCCCATGAGCATGATTTTCCTATTGTCCGTTCCATTAATTTGCTATTTACCCCTATGGCCTTGTTTTGTTAATTAACATCTCATGTGTGCATATCTTCTTTCCTTAACTACATGGCAAGGTCCCCAGAGACAGGAAATGCATCTTATACTGTTATATACAGCTTATACGACTGCAAGAACACTGCCAAACACATAATACATGCTCAAATATTTGCTGAATAAATTCTTAAATCTCTGGCTCCCAGTATAGGTGCTTATTTTGCTTGGCAACAGAACAAATAACATTTTATATTTACATTCTTGTTTCCAAGGCTAATTGATGTGGGTCTTATAATCATAAAAAACCCCTCTAAACTCTCCCCTAATAATGGCAAAAGCCATCAATTAAACAAACCATTAGATGTATCAACAACCTATTAATCTGCTTTTAGTGGAGGGACACTGGTTGATTTTCAACTGTCTGGCTGCACAGTGGAATTAGGTTTAACCAGAATATTCTGTTTGGTTTCTAGCTCTCCATCTGCACTACTTACTCTATGAAATGAGGATTAAATGATAAGGTAGCTAATATAAATATGGAGATAGAGAAAGATATGCAGACAGCATTTAACCTGGTTCCTGGTCCACTATAAATCTTTAACGCACGGTGGCTTTAGAACTCCGGGGGGAAATGGAGTAAGAAAGTAAGAAGGAGATCCAAGCCCCAGCTCTGCCATTTTAGCTCTCTGATCCTTAGTCTACATCATTAGCAAAATGGAGGTAGAAATATCTGCATTGCAGGGTGATTTTGAGGATTAAATGAGATTATATGTATGATAGGACAGCTGTCCCTAGTGGCACAGGTGATACAGTGCAGAACACAGAACAGGGGGCCTGCCCTCATGAAGTTCATGGTCCAGAGAAAAATACAGACAAATAATCAGTACAAGAGGGTGGTAGATATGCTGGAAGGTAGTTCAGAGGACTGAGGGGACACACGGAGGGCAGGAGACCAGCCAGGACCTGCGTGCTGGGGTCACTGAAAGCTTCCCCCTAAGAGGTATGTGCTGGCCATTCCCATCACCCACCCTTCCGCAACTACATCCCAGCTTTGATGCCTGCATCCTTGGTAGGTTCTGCAAGATGGATGATGCCAGACAAGACAGCAAGGCTGGAGGAGGCTACACTAGTTTCCAAGGGTTGCTGTAACCAAGTGCCATGAAAGTACCATGGGTGGCTTAAACAACACAACTCATCATCTCACACTTTCGGTGCCTAGAAGTCCAAGATCAAAGTGTCAGCAGGGTTGGTTCCTTCCGAGGGTGGTGAAGGAAAATGTGTTCCATGCCTTTCTCCTAGCTTCTGGAGGTTTGCTGGCCATCACTGTCATCCTTTAGCTTCTAGTAGGAATCTCTGCCTTTATGTTCTCATGGACTGTGTGACTGTACCCGTGTTCAAATTTCCTCTCTTTATAAGGATACCAGTCATATTGGATAAAGGGCCCATCCTACTTCAGTATGACCTCATCTTAACTAATTAGGTCTGCAGTGACCCTATTTGCAAAATAAAGTCACATATTCTGAGGTCCTAGGAGTCAGGATTTTATCATATGAATGGGAGTGGCGATTCAACCCGTAACAGAGTTAAAAGGGATTGTTCCTTCCATCCTTCCAGTCTATATCCCATTTCTGTTGGGGCTCATGGTTCCCCCCAAACCTGAGCAGTACCAGTTGGTTCCAGAAACAGCAGCTAGCTCCTGTTTCCATGTGTGTGTGGTTTTTTTTTCTTGTACTCCTAGAAACAGCTTCACTGTGTCCCATCGGAGTCACCACAATCAGCTGCACAGGCCACCCTCTCAGAAGCAATCTCAGCCCCCTGGGGACCTTCCTACAAACATCTAGATTCTAAAGCCCCAAACTCTTCCCTTTGTCCCTCCAGCCCTGTGGTATTAGCTTCTTTCTGCCTGTGAGGGGCAGTCTCTGGCATTGCTCCTGATATTCGTACCCTAGTGTGATCCCTTCCCCTGGAGTGTAGGATGGACTTACTGACTCATTTCTACTAGAAAACAGCAGAGGTGATGGAATGTCACTTGACAGATTAAATAATAAGACCATGGCCTCCAGTGTGGGTGTTCTGTCCTGCTCACTTGCTGTGATGAAGCCAGCTGCCATGTTGTGAATTGCCCTACAGAGAGGCCCATGTGGCAAGGAACTGAAGAAGGTCTCCAGCCAACAGACAGAGATAAACTGAGGACATCAGCCCAACAGTCCACGAGGAACCAAATCCTGGCAACAACCACTTGAGTGAGAATGGAAGCACATCTTTCTACAGTCATGCCTTCGGATGAGACCCCAGCCTTAGCTGCCACCTTTATTGGTGTCTTGTGAGAAACTTGAGGCAGAAGATCCAGCTAAGCCATGTCCAGATTCCTGACCCACGGAAAATATGAGATAATGAATTGTTGTTTTCAGCTACTAAGTTGTGGGCTACTTTGTTATGCAGCAGTGGATAACTTTGCTTTGGCTGCACTTCAGTTACTATCTTTGCAAACTCAGTGTACTCCTTTTCCCTTTTCCCTGTTTCAATAAGTACTTAAACAACTCCCTATTAAATTCTCTCAGTTAAATTAATGAATATAATTTCTTTTTCCTGATTAGACACCAACTGGCACAAGATGACGTCTGAGATGTGACCTTAAAGACAAGTGGGAGTTAACTAGGCAAGGAGGATGAAGAGAATGTTTCAGGAAGTGGAAACACACATGTAAAGGCCCGGGCATCATTAGCTCTTTAAATATATTTATTAAGCACCTACTATGTGCTAGGCTTGCTGCCAGGTCCTAAGAATGAAATTATGAACAAGAGAGCAAGGTCCTATCCTCATGTTCAGAATAAGGCAGGAATGAGACAAACACTAGGACGAGTACATAGGGGTGAGCCCACACCCTAGGCTTCCTCGCCAGGAACACATGCATCCCATTAGAATAGGAGCACTTGCCTCGGTAATCTTAATCTAGGCACGAGATGAGTAACCACCTCCCAGCTTCAACATTGCATCTGTAAAGCAAGGATGACAATTTCCCTCCCAGGACCGTAGCATTAATCAAATGACATTTGGAGGCTTAAAGCTGGTTTGTATGGGAGACAGAACTCTACTACTATTAAGACATAGTAGTCTTACTTTAACAACTGGTGTTCTCAATTTAGAATGATCCAAATCCTTCATCTGCCCAGTGGCCAGCAGCCCTCTGCTAGCCCAGAGCTGGCTGTAGCCAAGACCTGCTTAATAGGATTAAACAAAGAGCCTGTTGCTTCTGGCCCCAGATAGCAGGTTGCTGGTCATTGATAAAAACAGGCTGTAATACAAAGAGCAACCTCCCCGTGGCCACCCGCCCCATAAATCATCAGCTACCAAGGGCTATTGAATTACCTTTAGAAGATGGATGACACCGGAGCTGGAAGGCTGCTTGATAAGGGTTCCCTTTGAATAATTCCATGTAGAAAGCTGGGTTTGAGAAATGGGGTCTTTCTAGCAGCTCAGCTCCATCCATGACGCCTCTGCCAGGTGCTTTCAAGATAAACATGTTTCCTTATGGGCTGCCAGAGCGTCTGTGACGAAGGAAGAAAACTTACTGCCAGGTCTTGGGGAAGTATCTACTTCTGCCCAAGGCACAAAAGGAGGTTTTGTTTTATTATTATTATTCACTGTTCATAGTACTAACTCATTAATAATTACTACCATTTATTAAGCATATTCCATGTGCCAGGCAATGTGCAAAGCATTTGAGCTCACTAAATCCTTAAACAGCCATATGAGACTGGTCTTATTACTCTCTCCATTTGATCGATGAAAAAGTAAAACTCAGAGAAGTGACACGACTTTCTCAAGGTCACACAGCTAGTAAGTGTTGGAGATGAGACTCAAACCTATGCTCTTAACAGGAGTCAGCAAACCTTCTGTAAAGAACCAAATAGGAAATATTCTAGGTTTTATAGGCCATACCATCTCTGTTGCAATTATCACCTCTGTCCTTGCAGTGCAAAAGCAGCCATAGACAGTACATAAACAAATGTGCATGGCTGTGTTCCAATAAAACTTTATTTACACAAATAGGCAGAGGGCCAGATTTGGTTGATGGACCATACTATGGCAATCTCTACTCTTAATGGTCCTATGGCACTAACTCTCTACATTTGGACTTTGCAGTTTCCTCCACTTATCTGCTTCCACACAGAAAATGTGCTGGCTCTTCATGGAGTTATTTACTTTATTCAACTCATTTAGAATTCCTTTATTGAGCTCTCCAAGGCTCCAGCTCTAAGGAAAGTACAGAGCTCCTGCTAGTTAAAAAGTGAGATGTGTAAAATATTTCAATTATTCTTTGTATAAGTGAAGAAAGGACCCGTGATGCTGCACTAACATAAATCCAAGATCTCAGTGCCTTAGAAAAAGGTTTTGCAATCTTGGCACTATTGATACTTTGAGCTAGATAATTCTTAGTTATCCTGTGCATTGTAGGATGTTCAGCAGCGTCTCTGGTCTCTACCCACTACATGCCAGTAGCATTTCCCTACTGGTGACAAAAATGTCTCCAGACATTGCCAAATGTACCCCAGGGAACAAAATCACTCCCGGTTGAGAACTGCTCGATTAAGACAACAGAGGTTATTTCTCCTTCATGAGAATTTGGAAATGAGTCATGAGCTCTCCCTGATAAGTTCCCCTGGTGCCAAGGGGCCCAAGATGTTTGCCTCTTCAGCTCTGCCATCTCAGAGGATCTTTGTTTCCTGCCCTGCAAATGGAAGAGATGAAGAGTGGAGATCTCCCCCATTCCTAACTTTCTCAGACCAGAAGTGACATGTTGCTTATGCTCATAGGCCATTGGCCACAGCCTAACTGCAAGGAAGGAAAACTGGGAAATGTAGGAGAGCCTGTGGAGTATTTGCAACTCCTACTGGTCAATCACTCACTCAACAAACATTGAATGAGTAACTATTCCAGTCAACAGTATAGTGATGCAGGGGAAATATATCTCAGTGAATAAAATAGATTTTGTCCCTGCCTAAACAGTGCTTATATTCTTCCTTCAGTGTGCTCCTTTGGGTTACCAAAAAAACCCAAAAAACAAAAAACAAAAAACAAAACCAAAAAAACCCCACAAGAGTTAGGTTTGGTAACAGAGATTATTGAAAGGATACATGAGGGTGTGTGAAATAAGACAAAATTATCTCAGCAATTATGCTGGGTCCAGAACTCCTGAAACCTCATAGAAACCTAATAAATACATCTAAAGTATGAATCTGAGTGATCTTTCTTTCTTTTGTTCACCTACTCCTCATATGTCCTAAAATAGAGAATACAACTGGATTAATTGCCATCCAATAATGAGTCCTTGTTGGCCAAACCACTTCAGAGTTTTAACAGTTAGCTTTCACTAAGCAAGTCCAAAATGGCAGTGGCTTACAACAGACATTCATTTGTTGCTGATATACATGTCATCTGCAAATTGGTTTTAGCTCTGCCAATATCTCCTTTATTCCAGAACCAAATGAAGGGCAGCCCCATTCTCAGTCATGAGTTAGAAGGAAAAGAGTAAGTGGAATCAATGTTGGATCTTAAAATTTCTTCTCAGGCATGACATTCACATCTGCTGAAATTTCATTGGCCAAAGAAAGTCACATGGCCAAGTATGATATCAGTAGGGCAGGGAGGGTACTCATCCCACTGGAAGGGCCACAGGAAAGAGATGTAGAGATGAGTCTATCAACTAGATAAGGACTCTAGCATCTAGTGAGTAGAGGCCAGAGATACTGCTAAATATCCTACAATGCACGGGACAACAAAGAATTATATTGCCCCAGTGCCATGCAAATATTTGAATACTTAATATAATCTAACACCATGGTTCTCAATTTTGTTCCCCAGGGAACATTTGGCAATGCCTATGGGCATTTTTGGCTGTCACAATAGAGGAGATGCTACCGGCATTTAGTCCACAGAGGCCAAGAACACTGCTTAACATCCTACAGTACATAGGAGAGTCCCCCACAACAAAGAATTATCCCACCCCAAATGTCAATAGTGCTGAGATTGAGAAACCCTAATCTACCACAAGAGGCAACTAGGCTCATTTATTTATTCATTCATTCATTCATTCATTCATTCATTCATCTTCATCAGAGATTTATTGAACGTCTATTGAGTGTCAGACACTGTGCTGGTCCCTGGGGATAAAACAAAAGTAAACATTAATACAACTCCTGCTCAAAAGGATTTTATAGTTTACTTGGAGAGGCAGACATTAATCAAATAATCACACTAACGAGTATTTCATGACAAACTAAGACAAATGAAAGAATGGACCAGATTCTCCAAGAGTTTATTCTCTAAGAGAGATTAGGGGAGTCTTTTACATGAAGTGACAAGAATTCTGAAGGATGTGTAGGAGTTAACTAGATAAAGAGGACAAGGGAGTTTTAGGCATAGACATAGAAAGCAGCATTTGTGGTGGGGGGACTAAAAGGTCAGTAGAATGAACACACAGAAAGTAAGGGGTGAGTGGTGTATGATGTAGCTTAAGAGGACATCAGGGACCAGACCACCCAGGGCTTAGTATGTAGACTATTTATGGAGTTTGGTTTTTCTCTTATGAGTAATGAGAAGCCACCAATGGGTTTTAAGCAGGGAATGAATTATCCACTTTACATTTTGAACAGATCATTCAAGCTGCAATGTGGAGAAGGGCATAGAGGGGGTATAGAGGTGATCCAGGGAGACCTGTAAGCTGACTGTTACCATCGTCCAGGTGAGAGATGGTGGAGACTCAGCTAGGGTGGTGGTGGGGAAGACAGAGAAGACTGAATATATCTGAGAGCTAATTAGGATGTGGGATGTGAGGAAGGGAAAGGTATTCAGACTGTTTTTTAAATTTCTAGCCTATATAACCAGATGGATGGTCCTGGTGTTCACTGAAATAGGAAACACCAGAGAAGGACCAGGTTTGGGGGCAGGAAGACAATACATTCTATAATAGAATATCAGCTTAAGTTGTCTTCGAAGCAGCCAGGTAAAAATATCAAGAAGGCAGCTGGATATACATGTCTGTGATTCAGAGGAGAGGCGAGGCTGAAGTTATTAATATAAGAATCATCAGAATACAGATACTCAACCCTGACATTGCAACCTTTGACTTGGACCCCAATCCCTGGCTTCATCATTTGTGGCTGGTTATCCTTGACTAAATTGCAGTAACCATAACAACACTACAAAAATAGAACCACTTATCTGCCTCCCTCAAAATTCAATCATTCATTCAACAGTTTTAGATCTCATCATTTGTGACTGGTTATCCTTGATTCGATGGCAGTAGCCATAACAACTCGAGGAAGATAAAACCACTTATCTGCTTCCCTCAGAATTCATTCATTCATTCATTCATTCAACAAACAGTCTTGTATGTTATTGTGTACCAGCCTTTGTCCTTGGGGGCTGATGATATAGCAGTAAATGAGAAAAACAAGGTTATGATTGCAGGCATTGAATATTTATGACTTCTTCCTTTGTGTGGAATGCTCAAAATGACTGACCCTTGTCTTTCATGCCCAGTTTGGAGTACATTGTCCCACACTGAAGGAAATGCCTGTAAAATGACCTCAACATTTTAAAAGGATAATAGAACTATTAGTATCTCAGCCTTATATTGGTAGTATCCATTCAGTTCACTGATGTAAAATAGATTGCTTCTCACAGGCCAACTTTAATTCATTGGTAGTGGCTGCGTGAAGAGGTAGGCTGAGAATGCTTCAGCTGAAAAAGAGATCAGTTAGTAATGTCTGCAAAGGATTTGATATGGGAGAGTGGAATGCCAACGTATGTACTGTTGAATTCTACTTGATAATATTTTGCTAAGAAATTTTGTGTCTATGTTAATGAAAGATATTGGTCTATCATTTTCTTTTTTTATAATGTCCTCATCAGATTTTCTTACAGAGTTACGTTGGCCTAATGATGCAAATTGGAAACAATTCTCTTCTTTATTTTCTGAAAGGGTTTGTGTAATCTTAGCATATTTCATCCTTAAATATTTGATAAAATGGGCCTGTAGTTGTAGAGGAGGGAAGGCAAGGAGAAGTTTTAAACTGTGAATTCAATGTCTTAAATAGATACAGGGCTATTTAGATTTTCTATTTCTTCTTCTGTTAATTTTAGTAAGTTATATTCTTCAAAGAATGTATACATTTCATCTGAGTTGTCAAATTTAATGCATTCATTTAAAAGGTGAAGAAACTTAAAGCTTAGATAGGACAATTGGCATGCCCCAGGTCTTACAGTAAATGACAGATCAAATACATGAGCCTGAGGCTCAGTCAGTTGCTCTGTCTACGACATTCAGATTTATCCTACTTCCAAAGCCACAGGGAAATTGTCCAAGGATTTTGCCAAAAATTGCATACACATGCATTTTAAATGCCCACATGCTCCAGTATTTGGCATAAGCTAGGAACCTGGAGATAAAGAGCTGTCCAGGGTATAAATCACCTTCATCAGCACCAAACTGGACCCTCAGATTTTAATCAGTCTTACCCACCAAAGTCTGAAGCTTTTTGAGAAAACTCATGGATCACAAGAAAGAGAAATACACTCTGTTCAGGTTGCCCTGGGAAGCACCCAGTCTACCTTTCTCCTGGGTGCCCTCTGTTCAGTGCAAGAAGCCAAGCTGTCCATGCAGATTATTTCTCCCTGAGTCTGGGCCTGGTCATTAGAAGACAAAGTCCCTAGGGAGCTTCTCTGCCTGACCTGACCTACTTAGATGTGTCATGCCTGATGAGAGTGGGAATGAAACTAATGGGGATGGACAAGAAGGCAGGCTTGGGGTGGCCCAAGGGAGATCCACTCACAGAACTTGGCTCAAAACATTTCTGGGGGTGGGGGGAAGGTCTCTCTAGGGGAGAAGCATCTGTTAAATCTGACCATATCAGCACCCTGCCTGAAAATCTTCAGTGATACCCTTGTATGTTCATGAAATAGTCCAAATTCCTTAACATGGCCCCCACGGCCTTGCATAGCCTGACCACTCCATGTTTCTTTCTCCACCCTTCCCCCTGACCACTGTCTTCTTTGAGTGAAACGGACCTACTTTCAGTTTCAACATGGCAACAAACTCCCTCATCCCTTTGCATAGGATGTTCCCTTTGCCTAAAATATGTTCTCCCCCTATTCTCACTTGGCTTGTCCTACTTGATCTTTAGGTCACAGCTTAAAAATCACCTACTCCAATAGCATTGCCCAACACCACAAATCTGTGTTCCTTTTTTGGGGCATCTACAGCTCACTGCACTCACTCTATGGCCACATTTACACGTTGCTTTGGAATAGACTGCCTATTTATCTACCAGTATCCCCCACTACTCTGTGAGCTACATGGCCTCTCCCAATTCCTACGGTTCTATGACCAACTGCCTACTTGATATCTTCACTAGGATGCCTATAAACATGAAAAGACATAGAGGAACATTAAATGCATCTTACTAACTAAAAAAGCCAACTGGAAAAGGCTACATGCTGTATGATTCCAACTATGTGACATTATGGAAAAGACAAAACTATGGAGACAGTAAAAAGATCAGTAGTTTACAGGGGTTGAGTGGAGGAAGGGATGAATAGGCAGAGCATAGGGGATTTCCAGGACAGGGAAAGTGTTCTGTATGATACTGTAATGGTGGATACATATCATTATACATTTTTCCAAGCACACAGCATGTACATCACCAAGAGTGAAATCATGGACTTTGGGTTATAACGATGCGTCAATGTAGGTTCATCAATTATAACAAATATATCACTCTGGCCAGGGATGTTGATAGTGAGGGAGGCTGTGCAGGTGTGGGGGCAGGGGTATATGGGAACTCTCTCTCCTTTCTGCTCCATTTTGCTATAAACCTAAAAGGGCTCCAAAAAAAAAAAAAAAGTCTGTTAAGCAAAATAAAAGAAACCTCCTCTTCTCTCTCTCTTTCCCACTTCAACCAGCAGAAAAGGGGCAGGAAAGTGTGGAATGCAGGGAGGAAGCAGGCCTAAGCACAGCCAAGGCCAGGAAACAGAAGGAAAAGCTTTGAACGAAATCTAAGATCGAAGTTGAAAAATGGCCTGGTGGTCCAGGCTTTTTTAATAGCCCACGGGGACTGACAAGTTATGGAATCCAACTGACTTATCAGGTAGCAGGAAGGTGGGATGTGGGTGGGAGGTGTTAACAGAGACTGGCCTCAGAGTAGTTCCTCAGAAAAGTAAAACAATTTCATGTTTATTCCTCAATGAAAGGAGACTTCTCAATTAAATAGTCTCCAATGGCAATTTCTGAGATCTCTCTACAAATCAGATCAATTCTCCTTTATGTATGCACACGGGCGTGCACACATGCGCACACACGCCCACCCACCCACAGCACATTCCACCAAGAAAGGCCTCTGTGACTGGCAACATCCCAACACACGTTCTGGTCTTACTGACAGAACACAGGGCATTTTAACGAGACTATTCTCTGGCTCTGCTGAGAAGCAGAGTATCAGTAACAATCACAATTACAAAATCTCACACTTCTTCTTCTTTTTTTCTTTTTTATACATACAGTACATCCCAAGTTTTTGATGTAAAGTTCCATGATTCATTACTTGCGTATAACACCCAGTGCAACATGCAATACGTGCCCTCCTTACTACCCATCACCGGCCTAGCCCAATCCCCCACCCCCCTCCCCTCTTAAGCCCTCAGTTTGTTTCCCAGAGTCCATAGTCTCTCATGGTTCATTCCCCCTTCTGTTTACTTCCCCTTCCTTCTTTCCTTTCTCACACTTCTATTCCATTTTGTTTCAAGAGGTTTAAAACGCTTGGCAGACTTTAATTCATTAGCATATGCATACATACTCGCCACCTGTGAGAGGAACTGCAATTAGGAGGTGCTCCTGCCCACGTCTGATACGGCACAATAAGATCCCAGGACACCTGTCAGACAGTCACGTGGTCCTGTCTCAATCATTCCTGAACTGTGTTGCGAGACTGTTCCACAAGGGTTGAGACGACAACTGCCTTCAAGGCTTTCTAGGTCACCAGTGGTCCAAGGCCTGCCATATTCGTTCTTTAGGCTTTATCCAAAGTGGTTTCTCCTTCGCTTCATTCTGACTTGAGTTTCACAGCTTCTAGAGATACATAAAAAGACCAGCCAGGCCCCCCAGAGAAAAGTTTTCTAACAAGAGCAAGGGTTATTATGCTCCTGATCCAGCTGCTATAGCAAACCTCTCCTCTTCCCCCACAAAGCACAGCAACCCACTTAATTAAAAACTTGGCCAAGTGCTGGAATCCAAGTGCTGGAAAAATGCCCCGATCCTTATCACTTTCCAGAACCAGAGAGACAGATGGAAATGGGTAAAGGGGGGCTCACTCATCTGACACGTTCCTCCCACTCCAGGGCTGTTGAAGGGCTGCTGCCTCTGCCTGGAACACACCCAGCCCCTCGTTCTCCTCCTCACTTAACTCCAACCCCTTCTTCAGATTACAGTGCAGGTCACTTTCCCAAGCACAGAGCAGATCGTTTTGTGGACGCTCTCATGGGAGCAAGTCCTGTCCTCGACAGTTTGTTCGCTTTGTAGCAGTGTACCTAAGTTTTGAGATTATTTGATGGTGGGCTCCCTCCCTGGACTCTAACTTCCATAAATACAAGGACAGTGGCAATTCTAATCACCAACACGGCTCTAGAACATAGCAAGCACACTGCCTGGTACACAGTAGACACACAATAAACATGTCACGGATAAATCAACTAATCCTATTTAACCGAGAAATACAAATGCATCCAAAAAATATTTGTTGAATAAATTAACCCATATCTTTAAAACTGTCAGAATATTAGTACCTACTTAGTAATAGTATCTACCTCATAAAGCAATTAGGAGAATTACGTTGTTAATGCAAACAAACTCTTAAATAGTGCCTGGCATATAATAAGCACTCAAAAAATATGAGTTAATCTTACTATTAATATGTTATCCCCGTCATAGGAAGATACTTCGAGTTACGATCTAAAGTAGGTTTTCTCCACATTTTCTGGTAACTCAGCCCTACTTTCGGCCTGGGCAGCATTTCTGATGTGAAATCAGACTCACAGGGACCCTCAGCTGCACAGCGGGTCAATGGCAGAGCTTGGATTCCAACCCACATCTCTCAGACTCCAAAACACTAGCACGTAACCCACTTTTTCTCAAGCCAACTAGCAATGATCAAGTGAACAGACGGATAGAACTTCAACTTTATTCATTTTGAAACATCAACTTCTAAAAAATTTGTCTGCTAAAGATAAGATATGGTATTACTTTTCTGAGGAATCACTGCCATTAGAAAAAGTACCTAAAATGATAATAATCTCATGCCTTGCTAAGAAATAAATTCTCCCTTTTTATTATAACAAAGACAATGGTGTACTGATGCATTATTGGAAACAATTATCTCTATACTTGGTTTAGGCTGTAGCTCACCAGAAGCTGCTGCCTCAGCCAATATTACTTAAAGACGGTGATTTTTTTCATTTTGTTTTAGTCCTGTGAAATGTGTTTTAAAAGGGAACAGGAGACCCTATTTGAAAAATCGATTACATATTTCCATTTTAATGTAAACATTTAGTGTCCAACACTCTGCCTCACCATCTCATTAGCCTCTGAATGCAAAGCACCACTGCAGACATTTATTTCAAACCCCTTTTTTCCCCAGTCAGAGAAAGCGAATTGAGCAAATAGTTACCCCGGCAGATAGTTGACCAAATGCAATAATCGCGAAGATGGGTGGGGGACAAACTTCCAGAAGAAATGAGAAAATATAAGGTAGCTTTAAATTCATCTTCTCCAGGGAGCTGTTAAGATGTTTATTTGGATTTTTGGAGAAGCCTTCAAGCTCTGCTTTGCAAATATTATACCCCCAAAACAATAATAGTAAATAAATAAAGTGGATTTTATGATGATCCATTTAGGCTCTAAATGACCAAATGCCCTTTTGCTTTATGTTGGGAAGTTACCTCCCTGAGATTACTAGAAAAGGCCCTTTGCAAATCCAAAAGTTCTGAAAGGAGAGCACTGTTTGAAGCCCACACTGGGTTTAAAATCCATTTCCCCCCCTAGTGAGCTGGTGTCCTGTTTCCAAAAAGCCAGGGAAGGCAGCCTGTCTGCCCGTCACACCCAGCCCGCCAGGTACAATTGAGGCAATTTAAGCTGAGCGCAGAGTGCTCCATTTAAGGCTGGAATCACGCCGAGGTGTCCTGACAAAAGCTACGTTCAGCACCTTCAATTCCACGTCCCATTCTGTGCTTTGTCTGCCATTACTACCCGGGATTGCAGAAGCACTTGGCCACGTTAACTAAGAGTCAGCAAAGACAACAATAGCAAGGAACTGCTTGGAGACACAAAGCTGGAATCAGGAAGAGGGGAGCAGCCAGACATGCCAGCGCAGCTCTGAAAACAGATGTGGCTTCCTGAGTGGGAGAGAGGCTGGGTTTCTGGAAAAAGGCAGTTTCAGCCTAGATCATCACAAACTGCCGATGGGTGCACCTCAGTTCAGCCACTTGGGAGGGTTATTTGGTAGCACTGATTCCGCCTAAAAAAATGCACGTGCCCTAGGATACAGATCTACCTCTTCCTGCCATCTGCCCTAGAGAAGAATGCAAATGAATGTAATATGCACAAGGAGATTTCAACAGAGATTGCTTGTAATAACCAAAAGGTGGGAAATGATCTAATATCCATCTCCAGGGGAACAGTCACACCGCGGAAGGCTCTGAGAGGGGTTATGCCCTAAGCAGGAGAGACAACACTATCCACACTCACCTATCCAGGAGTTGAGATGTTCCAGAAATGCTTCCAAGTGCCTCACACACATTGAATCTTTGAATCCTTACAATAGTCCTTGAAACGATTCTCTGATTATTCTCACAGGGCAGCTAAGGTGCCGAAATGTTAAATAACCTGGCCAGGATCACCCAAGTGCACAAGGCGTTTAAACTCAAGCCATCTAGCTCCAAAAGTCATATTGCTTTTCAAGGAATTTTAAAAATGTATTTTTCTCTTTGAATTTAAAAAAAAAGTTGCAAAATGATACACCCAAATATGTACCTGCCAGCCAGAGGCTCAGCTTTGTGGCCTGTGGCCTCCCATTCCCTGAACAGCATTGAATGGACTTGGCCAACACCTGCCTCTCACTCTCCCCTTCCTGTTTCCCAGGCTCATTGTTCCGTTCGGAGAGCACTGTATCACTACAGTTAGATATGTTCATACATTGCTAGGTCTCAACCAAGTTTGTAGTCCTGGAGGCCCTTTTGTCTTTTTATGATGTGCCCTATGGCAAACTAGAAGTGGGAGGAAGAAGTACTTGGTATGGCTCAGAGAGTGGATTTTGGAGTCTAAAAACATCTAGGTTTGAGAAAGAAAGAAAGAAAGAAAGAAAGAAAGAAAGAAAGAAAGAAAGAAAGAAAGAAAGAAAGAAAGAAAGAAAGAAAGAAAGAGAGAGAGAGAGAGAGAGAGGGAGGGAGGGAGGAAGAAAGAAAGAAAGAAAGAAAGAAAGAAAGAAAGAAAGAAAGAAAAGAAAGAGAGAGAGAGAGGGAGAGAGGAAGAAAGAAAGAAAGAAAGAAAGAGAGAGAGAGAGAGAGAGAGGGAGGGAGGGAGGGAGGAAGAAAGAAAGAAAGAAAGAAAGAAAGAAAGAAAGAAAGAAAGAAAGAAAAGAAAGAAAGGAAGAAAGAAAGGAAGAAAGAAAAGAAGAAAGAAAGAAAGAAAGAAAGAAAGAAAGAAAGAAAGAAAGAAAGGAAGAAAAAGAAGGAAAAGGAAGGAAGGAAGAAAGGGAGGGAAAGAAAGAAAGAAAGAAAGAAAGGAAGGAAGAAAAAGAAGGAAAAGGAAGGAAGGAAGAAAGGGAGGGAGGGAAAAAATGAAAAAAAAGAGAAAGAGAAAGAGAGAGAGAGAGAAAGAAAAAGAAATCTAAGTCTGAATCGGTGTGTGTGCTTGGGCAAGTGATTTCACCGTTGTGAGCCTTGTTTTCTTCATCTGTAAGATGGGGATGTTAACGGTTCCTACCTCACAGGTCGTGGGGATAACGTATAGGCAATGCTTAGTATAGTTCTGGTATATCATAAGCCTCTGTCTGGTCCATGCTTTGAGTGGTGATCACAGTTTCCTATTTCTTCTTTCTTGGGGAGGTCTTTCAGTCTATCCAAAGGAGGAAGGGTAGCAAATTCAGTTCAACATGTAACATTTACTTACTATATCAGACCAGAGGCATCTGTCACTGGGAGCTATCTGGTATACGACACCTCCTCCCGTTGACACACTGATTTGCATTTTTTCCCCATCAAATTCCCACTGAGAGCAGTTCTGGGATGAGTGCCCCTAATCACTATGGAAGGTGTAAGGGGAGAGTGAATCGGGTCCCTCTGGCCACATGTCTTCTTGGGGTTTGGAATCTTGAGCCCATGACTGAAGGACATAGACATGGTTGAAGTTATGAACGGATTTCTACTGTTGGATGTTTGCTATAGTCCCCGGTGCTTATTCCCTTGCAAGCCTGATCCTCTAGCCCATTATTCATTCTATGTACCCCCACATCCTTCTAATATATTCTCTTTTCGTTGAAGAAAGCAGAGCCAGGTTTCTGTCCCTTGCCACCAAGAAGGCTGGCTCCTTACACTGGCTGTGCGCAAGACACCGTGGGTATAGAAAATAAAGACACCAGCAGTCCCTGCGCTCAAGCTGTCCACAGCCTTGCAGAGAAGTCTGGAACACTCTCATTAGGTTCTTGGTTATGTAGTAGCCTCCCTTTCCACTTCCTCCAAAAAGCCAACATCTGTTAGAACTGAGATGAGAGAGAAGAGCAGAAGAGCCATGATGGGACCAATGGTATCTTACTTCTCTGCCTACTCCAACCCTCTTCTAAAGACCAGAGACCATACCCAAGCTTAATCTTATGGGCCTCTTTAGGAGTCTGGCTAATTAATGGCTATAAAAGCAGTTTGGACTTGGTAAGCCTTTTACAATGTGCCTCATTTAGACATAATGGGCTCAAGATTGCCTCTGGCATCCTCAAGAAAATTAAAAATCCAGTAGGCAGTGGAATTGCCTCAACGTGGTTTTCCTATTACTTTTATTTTTATTATGATTGCAAATAGCGGCGTTACTAATGGTACCTTGGACGAGGAAGCCTTTCTGGGGAAGGCCTAGCTGTTTCCCTACATCCACAGCGTGATTTATTGGTCCTCCAGCCAGCAGCATGCTGGCTCCTTCTACATGATGTCATTTAACTCTTGCCAAATGGAAGGGAGTTGGAGGGTTCCCCGACATGTGGAGTCATTCCTAATGCAGGGCCACTACAAACAGAGACACCATTCATTACTCTCCAGCTTGACAATGTAAGTCCTAATTGGTATTTGTCTGATCCTTGGCTTTGGACAAGCAGGTGTCTTGCCTCTGTGGGCTGGGCAAGACTTGGAATTTGGAAGTCTGGGCTAGCATGCAGCATGGAAAGATGGCAGTGCATAAACTGGACAGAGGAGGCACGACTAATAATAATAACAATCACAACTCTACCCATCAGGACCTTTAGTTGCAAATAATCAAAGCACCCCTGCCAAGTTTAAGAGAAGAAAAAGTTTTAATAAAAGCAATAGTATGGAGGACTACAGGGGAAGGGAGGGAAATCTGAAGGGGGAGAAATCAGAGAGGGAGATGAACCATGAGAGACTATGGACCCCGGGAAACAAACTGAGGGTCTCAGAAGGGAGGGGGGCGGGGGGAGGGGGTAACAGGGTGATGGGTATAAAGGAGGGCACGTGTTGTGATGTGCACTGAGTGTTATACGTAACTGATGATGAATCATTGAGCCCTACATCATAAACTAATACAGTGGCTAATGAACATAATAATAAGAAAAATAATAATAAAAATATCAAGAAGTTCCTGGCATCCCCAATAAGGGTCAAAGAATCATGATCAAGGAGTATATTGCCAGGAATGAAACCCAATCTATATCCCTTCAGCAAAGATGACTGCTACCACTACTTGTCACAGACATCTCAGCTAATATCAGTCACTCTGGGTTTGAAACACCACCCTCTGTGACAGTTGTCCCTAAAAGGCTGGGTGCGGTGTGTCTGCCACGCTCACTCAAAGACAGATTCCACCTGTACCTGCTGGCCAGCATCGCCTATCGCCAAACTGAATTTTTGCATAGGTGAATCAAATTGGTGGGATTAGGTCAGTGGCATGCCAAGGGCAGTGGGAGTTGTCTGCTTCTGATGCAAAGAGTAAGAGAATGCATGATTAATAGAGAATTTAAAAGCAATATAATAAAACTGACTTCAATCACTCTGCTTTACTTATTACCACAAGGCAGTAATTCCAAACAATGTCAATGATACAATACACCTTCTGGATGGGGCAGACCATGCCCTCTCCCCCGCCCCCCACTCAGGTAGGCTACTGAATTCGTTCACATTCCTGTAGGTGCCCCACCTACAAACAGAGGGTGTGCCTGATAACAACAGAATCTATCTCATAGGGCTATTGTGAAGAAATAAGTCAATATTGTAAGGATGTCATTTCTCCTCAAATCGATCTAGAGACTGTAATCTCGATCAAAATCCCAGCAAGTTTTTGTTTGAGTGGAAATTTATAAGGTAATTCTAAAATATGCATGGAAAATCAAAGAGTCAAGATTATCACAAAGAAGAACAAAGATGATTTTCACTACTGGATATCGGGAGTTATTATAAAGCCAGAGTAACTAAGGGAGCATGCTTTGATACAAGAAAGATAAATAGACCAGTGAAATAGCAGTGAGAACTCCGAAACAAATCCACACATGTAAAGACACTTGATTTATAACAAAGGTGCCACTGAAGAGCAATGGAGAAACAATGGCTTTTTCACTAAACGGTGCTTGGTCAATTGGCCAGCCATACAGGAAAATCTGAATCTTTCTCTCTACCTCATACTATACACAAAAATCAATTCCAGTGGACTGTAGATCTAAATGTGAAAGGAAAAAAAATGATAAGCCTTCTAGAAGACAATACAGGAGAATATCTTGAGTTTGAGGTAGGCAAAGATGTCTTAAACAAGATACAAAGGAACTTGGGTAGGTGAAGCCTCACTGTGCAGGTGGTTCAGAATAAGAAAACCCATAAATCAAACTCCTTGACTAAGTTTTCTCCCTTGAAGTTTCACAGCCTTAGAACCTTTTAAACATCTCAGAATGTTCAGGCTGAAGCATTCCAAAGGAGGGGGGAATTTCCCATCATGCTCTTCATGGGAAGCATCTACATCTAGGCTACTTAATAGAGGCAGTAACTCTAAAGTCATATATAGTGATTGTTGACTGTGTGCCAGGAACTGTGCAAAACGCTTTGCAATCATTTTCTTATTTACCTATATTGCAGCCAGTGGTTGATGCCTGCAAGTCTGTCACCATGGAAACCACAACACAAGAAAATATACCTCCTAATCTCTCTCCACTACCTCATCCTTTAATATCTAAATTCTTTAATTTACAAAATCAAGACACAAAGAATTAATCAAGAAATGTTTAAGCCAATGTTTCCTACTGTATTGTTTTGTTCAATTTACAGTAAACCTTAATAACAATTTGATGACTTCAACTTTACAAAATATATTCCCAAGCCTTTCCTTACAGAATCTTTATGAAATAGCTATGGTTAGCATTGTAATCCCCATTTGCCAAATGGGTAGACTGAGGCACACAAAAAGCTCCTATCAGGGGCTGGAACCCAGGCTAAACATTGTAAGCCACATCCAGCATGAGTGGAAGAGTTGGCTAGTTGGTTTTGCAGAGGCATGCTTAAGTGAAGAATGAAATTACTATATTTGGGATTTCCTCCTTAGAAGTAAGTAAGTGCAGAGGATGGGGCAGGAATGTGCTGAGGCTTACATTTCAGTTAGCCTAGCTGAGAACCTGCTCACCTCATTCCTAAACCTGGTCCTCCTATCTCTAGTTCTCCCCAGTTCCACACAGCTCATGGCAACTCTTTCAGATTTATCTGTCTACAACAGAGCTCTGATATGTCACTTCCTTGCCCTGAAACCATCAACAGCTCTTTACTTTTTAAAACATATAGTGTTTGTAATCAAACTCCACCAAAAATAAATCTCGGCTCACATTTTGACACCAGCACTTACTGATTCAATGTTTTTGGCCTCCTTACTTAACTTGTCTGAGTCTCGGTTTCCTTGTCTATAAAATGGGTTAACACTAGGGATAACACTATGGTTGATGGGGGGGTGTAAAAAGAGATATTTTAAGTAGAATGACTGAGCATTGATATGCTGGTTTTAAAAGAGAAAGGAACATTTGATTCAGTTAACAATGAAAGCTTTCTTTTTTTTTCTTTCCTTCTCTTTTTAGTTTCTAGATCTTGCTGTGCACCAAGTTCTATGTTCACACTTTTCATGAGGCCGTTATCAAATCTGCACAACTACCCCCTGAGGTTAGAATTACTATTTTCTGCATTTTTATATACACAAGGAAACTGAAACTCAGAGGTGTCACCCAGCTGGCAAATGGTTGAATTTAGTTTTAAACTCGTATCTCACTGAGTTTCAAACTCATACCCTTCCCTGCTATACTTGGACCACCAACATCAAAATCACCTGGGGGCGGGAATTGCAGAATGTGGGTCTCTGTGCCCCAGTCCAAACTGCGAGACTTCCAACAGAATCCATTCTCATCTTTCTTCTTAGTGGCTGAGAATATGGCTGCAGAGCTAGAGACTCTATTTCCCTGTCCTTTTTGTAATTAGATGCAGTCGTGTAACAAGTTCTGGCCAGTGCAACGTGAGCAGAAGTAACAGGTGCCAGCCCCAAGTCAAGGGGAGTAAGAAACAGACGCATCTTCTCCAGCCGCTCCCACTGATTGGAACCTGGACATGGTAGGAACTCAATCTTGACTGAGCAGGTGATGACAAGTTTACAGAAGTCAGAGGTGCTTCGTGATGGGAGAAACCTGAGTCTCTCCAACTACCCTAATCTTAGTCACTTCAGACAATCAGTCATTTATTGGGCACATGAAGCTACAATTTGGGCAGGGATTGATGGGGATGGCACCACTGGACTAAAGGATTCACTTCTGTTTATGACGCATGCCCGTGGTGGGAAAGTTGATTCCAGCTTTCAGCTGAAAGCCTAGCTGGGGCTGACTACCAGGAACCCTAGCTCTTCTCTACAAGTGCTGCTTCCCAGGCTTCTGGGCTCCCACACAGCATGGTAGTTGGGTTCCAAGAGTACAAAGTGGAAGCCTATAGTCTCTAAGGGGCTGTGCCCCAAAACTAGCACAGTGTCACTTCCACAACATTCTGTTGGTCAAAACAGTCACTGAGACTGTGCAGATTCAAGAGGAGGGGTCATCAACATCATTTGCTGCCACATCTCCTGAAATAGGTATATGCACCAATAAGAAACATTCACCTTGGATTGTAATGTGTGTGGGAGAAATAAGTTTTGTGTTCTCTAAGCCTTGTTATTATTTGGCCTCTTGCTATAATACCTTAGACTTTTGCGATGACAGATACTCCCAGTGAATCAGAATGCAGGCTGGGGGTCAAGAATCTACAAAAAAGCAACTTGATGGCTTCATGCATGCCAGAATTTAAGAGTCACTCTGCTAAGCAACATGGCTACTCCATTCAGTGTCTGGCCTCCCAGAGACTCTGAGATAGATAGGCTCTTTTATTTGATTGTTATTGGGTTCACATGTTAGAACAGACAATCTCTTCACAGGGTTGGTTTGAAGACCCACGACCTCACTAAATCCCACTTGGAGATACTCAGAGGGGCCTTGGGAGTTCCCCTAGTGAAATCCTCCCTGGTACAGGGGCCCTAATACTCTAGGGTTACAGGATGCTCACATCAATGGCAAAAATTCTAGAAGTTGATGCAAAAGGAAGTGTTTTCTGAATGTCTTTCCTAAGATGCAACTCCAATAGGCAAATAAAAGGACTGAACTATTTTAGAGGCAGGGGAAAATCAGAAACTGGAAGTCTAACAGTGTTGCTTAGCTGAGTGGATCTTGAATACCACAGACATGACATTAATTAATGGTAAATCACTTTGTGGGTTACATACATTTTACATAACAGGGAGCAGGTTCCCATACCAACATGTTAAAACTCTCTTAAGCAGAAAGTTGCAGAAAAGAGCAGCAGTATTTAGAGCAATTAGTGAAAACATCCAACCAACAAAATGACAGTTCTTAGACAAACATCTGGCTATCCAAGGCCCTTAGCACCTGGGGGAGGGGATATCTTCCAAAATCAGGTCTCTGATTCAACCACTTTCTCCTCTTCTTAGTTCAGTTCTGTTTGAATATTAAGCTTCCTTATGGTTAATATTGGGTCCCCACAGACTTAATTTGGCAATCTTGCTCAAAAGAGATGATAATACTAGCCCCATGAGGGTGTTACAAAGATTAAATAGGATAATAGAGATATTCATGCGATGAATATCACAGTGCAGATCCGCAGAACACGCAGTACGATGTTCTCAGCGACACTGCTGCGTGGTAGACAGAAGGCCCTCTCATTCCTTCTCATTTTGAGGAAACCGCTTCTAAACCAGGAATGGCAGCGGTTAGGAGCTAAATGTTTGTCACCCCAAAATTCATATGCTTTGAAATCCTAACCCCCAATGTAATGGTATTAGGAGGTGAGGCCTTTGGGAGGTGATTAGCTCCTGAGGGTAGAGCCCCCATGAAGAGGATTACTGCCCTTATTAAAGGGACCCCAAAGATTTCCCTCAGCCCTTCCCCCACGTGACAACATGGGGAGAAGTCAACCATCTATGAACCAAGAAGCTGGTCTCACCAGACACCAAATTCGCCAGCACCTTGATCTTGGACTTCCCAGCCTCCAGGACCATGACAAATAAATGTTGTTTCATCTTAACCATCTATTGTATTTTTGTTATGGCAGCTGGAACAGACTAAGACAGCAGCACATTGATGTTTGGTTTGCTGTATGTAATAACTTTTTTTTTTTAAGTTTTAAGTTAGATTCCAACATAAAAATCAGAAGGTTTTACATGAAAATTCAGATTTCTGGTTTCTTCTAAAAGAGCAGAAGAAGCTCTAGAAACACAGACCACAGCTCTAGAAACATGGCCCCTACAGGTACAAGTTGGAGAACTAGGACCTAATACTGTTCTCTCTCAACAAGTTTTGTCTCCTAGGCCTACTTTCCTGGGCTTTAATTTGTCTTCTTGGTCTGAGAGAGTGAGCAGGGAGTTTGTTGAAAGCTCTGATGTCACCATGAATTTTGGAGAAAGCTGCCTTTGATTCTTGGCCAGGTGCTCAGTGCATGCAATGACAAAAGATGTGCTAACAGGAAGCGTTTCTGGAAAAGACAATGTATCTTCATTGCAGCTTCCTTAGCCACTTAACACCCAGCCAGAAAACTGCTTTCAGAGTCATCGTGTTTTATTTACCTAACGATTTGGAGGAGCCCTGCTATGCTCAGGGCACCATGTTTTGTTTTGTTTTGTTTTTTTAAGATTTTATTTATTTATTTGACAGAGAGAGAGGCAGCCAGTGAGAGAGGGAACACAAGCAGGGGGAGTGGGAGAGGAAGAAGCAGGCTCCCAGTGGAGCAGGGAGCCTGACTCGGGGCTCCATCTCAGGACCCTGGGATCACGCCCTGAGCCGAAGGCAGACGCTTAACGACTGAGCCACTGAGGCGTCCCCAGGGCACCATGTTTTGTCCTACAGAACATGAAAAATTGGCAAGAAAGAGACCTCATCTGGCTAACCTCTGCTCACTGTTTAAGTCTTAGTGTTAAAGTCTCTTCCTCCACAAAGCCCTCCCTGATTGCTCTGACTAGATTAGACTTCCAGGTATACACTCCTGACTTTTCCTTGGTCATGTTCCATGAACTTGGTCAATGTCTTTATCTATCCCCCTCCTCTGAGTTCCTTATGATGTCCTTTTATTTGTTGCATCCCCAGTTCTTAACACAGTACATGATATCCGGTGAGCCCTTCACAATATGCTGAAAGAAAGAAGAAATGAATGACTTCGCAAAAAAATGAATGAATGAATGACAGAAGATTTGATGTTTATGCAACTAATTGCAATAGAAGTGAGGAGTGGGGCAAATGTTTTCATTGGTCAACTGGTCATTTGTTAAACATTTTAAATATGACCACTGAATACAGAAGACTTAAATGTCCAGTGTATTAATAGCTACAATTAATTAATAGCAATAAAGATTATGAGCAGATAATTAAAGTATTTTGCATTAAAGGGGCAGTTCTCTCCCTGCAAGAAATTCAGATATAAAGTTCCTTATATAAATTAAGTTCCTGGAACACAATAGGTGCTCAATCCATGTTACAATAGTTACTATGAGAGCTCAGATTTATAATATTACACCTGCTATCTTCACTGCTATACTCTCGGCACAAAATCTGGTACACAGTGTTTAATAAATACTAGGTAAATAAATTATTTAATGAATGATGAATTAACAATATTACTTCAAAGAAAAAGTCTGATCTCCTAAGCGTTGTCTGGATCAGCCATAAAGGCCCTGAGAGTATTCTGGCATACTTAGGGTCAGTGATAGGAAGGTCAGTTTTCAGCCTGGAGGGAAGTGGAGGGCGCTCCAGGATCCCAAAGGCCATGCTACTTATCTAGTCTTTTTCAGGGTCATGTCCAAGGCAATTGCCACAAAGGGCACCTTATCTCTGGCAGCACAGGAGGCTGAGGGTCCCAGATAAGCCCTGTAGGTTAGTGGGACAGGTCCAGATGGGGCTCCTGATTAGAGTGAACATTCTGAGGTTTGCAGGGCCTGGGGCCTGGCCCAGGGTATTTCAGACTTCTCCATAGAAGAGTCTCTCTGGATTTCACATAAAGCTGTGGAGCACAGAGGCTGGGAGGTGGGAAGGAGAGAGAAGAAGAAAAGGACTGTAGATGGAGAGCAAATAATGGAAGTACATACACACACACGGAGGCTCGGATGCACACAGAGGTGCACAGTGGGCAGGACCGGAGAAACAAAAGACCCACAATCAGAACAAGAGCCAGGACAGAAAACAATCAGAGGCAGAAACTCACAGAGACACACACCGCAACAGATCCAAGAAAAGGGAGAGATGAAAGAGAGGCACAAGGAGGCAGAGTCTCGGAGACATTCATCCAAAGAGACAACACAAAATAGAGATGAGAGAGAGAGAAAGAGAGAGAGAGGGTGTTTCTGAGACACAGACGGACTAAAGAAGGACAAACACAGAAAGCCAGAGATGCAGAGAAACACAGAAGATTGAAACAAAATAAATCACAGAGACACCAAACAAGAGGTACACAAAGTGGAAAGAGAAGGAAAGGGAAGGATGCAGAGGACTGGAATGAGCAGGTAACCCTATGGGTCAGTTTGTCTGGAACAGCTCTTTGCACTTGCCAGAGATTCTGACTCTGTAGCCCCAGGGAGGGCCTGGGCACCGTAAGTTTTAATAACTTCCCAGGTGACTCTCAGGCAGAGCCTGGCTTGAGAACCACTGCTTCAAACAAGGGTTTTGGTTGGTAGAAGAACTACAGCAGAGTTACTTGGGCTACTGTTAAAAATCCTTATCTGTTGGGCCCTTCCAGAGCTACGAATCAAACCTATGAGTGTGGGGCGCAAGAACCTGTATTTTTACATGCTTCTCTGGGGATTCTGGGACACACTTCAGTTTAAGAAATATTGTCCTAATCTGGGGACTTTAGGGAAGCCGCACACACACACACACACCCCTCAGAATACGCTTGGTAATGGTGTCCCTAGGTGCTGGGACTGGTTTCTACAAAACTTCCCTGGCCCAATCTGTCCTTATTTGTGGAAATACAAGATTCAAGGTCAGAAAACCAGGTCACATCTCTGTCTCCCACATGCTGAGTGGCTCTAGACATGTCACTTAACTTCTCTAAGCTTCTCATTACTCATCAATATAGTGAGGTTAATAATCTCAGCTCTACCTAGCCAATGGGCCCTTTTGGTAACCAAATGAGATATAAAATCTAAAAGTCCTTTGCGACCTGGGAAGCACTACAGTGCTATAATTATTATCATTATTAACAGCATCACCATTATTAGTAGGTGTGGTGTCTTTTTCCAACACCAACAACCAATTCTCCAATTCTCTGACACCACCTAGGCATCCAACCATTCAACTCCAACACTACCCAGAGTTAACGCAGATCCCACAAGTAAGGACTCATCCCACAAAATTGCACCCACTTTAGCCACCAGCCACAAATGCTACCCACACTTCTGTCCAGCCAACTACAAATTTAAGGGCTCCCATGACTCTCTCCTTGGGTTTGATAATTTCCTAGAATGGCTCACAGAACTCAGGAGAGTGCTATACTTATGACCACAGTCTATTATAAAGATACAAATAAACATCCAGATGAAGAGGTACTTAGGGCAAGGTTCAGAAGGAGCACAGGAGCCTCTGTGTTCATGGGGTCGGGATGTCCCACCTTCCCAGCATGTAGATGTGTTCACCAACTTGGAAACTCTCCAAATCTTGTTCAAGAGCATTTGTAACCTACTCTCCAGCCCTCCTCCCCTTCCCAGAGAGAGGGGAAGCTGAAAAGTTATCAGTTCCATCCTGAGGCTATCTAGGAGCTCCCCGCTGAGTCACCTCATCATCATAAACTCAAGTGTCTAGAAAGGGGAGCAAAGTTATGAATAACAAAAGGCACTCCTATCAGGTGTTTTAGAAATTCCAAGGGTTTTAGAAGCTCTGTACCAGGACCCAGCGACAAAGACCAAATATATATTTTATTATACCATGACATTTAACAGTTACTGAGTGCCTGCAGTCTTCTAAGTGCCCGATAGACACTTCACATGCTTTATTTCTTTGATTCCTCATAACTACTTTATGACATGACATATTTTCTTCTTATTATTATGCCATTTTACAAATGAACAAACTGAGACTCATAGAGATGTAGTATTTTGCCCAGGGTCAAAAAATATGCAAATGACAGAGCCAGGTCCCTTATCATCTTAGATCTGAAAGGAATCTCAAAGACAAGTCCATATAACAATCTCTCTCTATAATGAGAACCACTAAAAGTTCAGAGGCATTAGATGCCTGACCAAGGTCATAGAAAAAGTCACTGCTATACCCTACTGCAAACTACTTTGAACAAATTAGTTATGACTGACAACATGCTTGTGTATGTAGAAAATCCTAATGAATTCACACACACACACACACACACACACACACAAAATCTACTAGAATAAGTGAATTTAGCAAAGTCATGAAATGCAAGTCAATATGTAATTTAAATAAGTTTCATTTCTTTTTTTTTTAAGGTCTTATTTATTTATTTGTCAGAGAGTGAGAGAGAACAAGCAGGGGGAGCAGCAGGCAGAGGGACAGGGAGAAGCAGGCTCCTCGCTGAGCAAGGAGTCCAAAGCAGGGCTGTATCCTAGGAACCTGGGATCAAGACCTGAGCCAAAGGTAGATGCTCAACCAACTTAGCCACCCAGGTCCCCCATAAGTTTCATTTCTACTAGCAGCATTAAAAAAAAAAAAAAAAAACAAAGTTAGAAAAACAGAACTTACAAAAGCATCAGCAAAGATACAATAATTAGAAATAAATTTAATGAAAAGGTACAAGATTTGTATACTGAAAACCAAAGAAGAATACTAAAAGAAATTAAAGACCTGAATGAATGGAATGACATACCATGTTCATGAATCAGAAGACTCAGTGTTGTGAAGATGCCCATTCTCCCCCAAACTGAATGCAATCCCAATCAAAATATCAGACTGAAAAAGTTAACGAACTAATTCTAAAATTTCAGGAAAAAGCAAAAGACCTATGTATAGTTTGCTTAGGGCTGCCATAACAAAACATCACAATGAGTGGCTTAAACAATAAAATTTATTGTCTCACGGTTCTAGAAGTTAGAAGTCCAAGACTGAGATGTTGCTAGGACTGGTTCCTCATGAGAGCTGCAAGAGAAAATCTGTTCCACATGTCTGCACTAGCTTCTGACAGTTTGCTAGCAATCCTTGATGTTCCTTGGTTTGTAAAAACATCACCCTGATATCTGCATTTATATTCACATGTTCTCCCCATGTGTATGTCTGTGTCCAAATTTCCACTTTTTAAAAGGATGCCAGTCATAGTGGTTTAGGACCCAAACTACACAATTCATTTTAACTTGAAAACCTCTATAAAGACCCTATCTCCACATAAAGTCACATTCTGAGGTACTGCAGGTTAGGACTTCAACATATCAATTTTGAGAGGACACAAGACAACCTAGGAAAGCCAAGACAATCTTAAAGAACTTATATTACCTGATTACTGTAAAATAACAGAAATCAAGATAGTGTGCTAGAGTGATATAAAAAGAGGTATATATATCACTGGCATGGAATAAAGATTCTAGAAATAGATGCATATGTTATACTCAATTGTTTCTCTATAAAAACACCAAAGCACTTCTATGGAAAAAGGAGTCTTTTTGACAAATGGTGCTAGAATAACTAGATACTCATACAAAAAAAGTGAATCTCAATCCCTATATTACACATACCAAAAATTAATTCAAGATGACTCATAGATATAAACATAAGAGTTAAAACTACAAAGCTTCTAGAAGGAAACATGGGAGAACATGTTGTAATAAGTAAACTTTCTTAGGACACAGAAAGCACTAACCATAAACTTTTTAAAAATTCATAAATTGGATGCCATAAAAATTTTAAACTTCTGTTCATTCAAAAGACACCATTAAGGAAATTAATAGGAAAGCCATAAACTGGAAGAAAATAGTCATAATACATGTATCTGATAAAGTACTTGTTTCCAGGTTATGAAAGAAACTCCTACAACTCAAAAATAAAAAGAAAAATAGTCTAATAAAAATGTCCAGAAATCTTGAAAAGACCCTCCACAAAGGAAGGTACGCAAATAACCAATTAGTACATGAAACTGTATCCAATGCTACTAGTCATCAGGGAAATGCAAGTTAAAACCAGATTGAAAGAAACACTGTATGTCCATCAAAATGGTTTCTAAAAATCTAACCCAAATAAAATGCTGGCTAAGATGTAGAACAACCAAAAGTTTCAAACATTCCAAATGGAGATATAAAAATATACAACCATTTTGAAGAAAGAGCTAGAAGTGCTTTATAAAATTAAACATCTATTCTATAACCCAAGGAAATTAATTTTAAGCAATTTACCAAAAAAAAGTGAAAATGTATGTTCACACGAAGACTTGCACATGTTTCATTTATAAAAACCAAAAATTGGAAACAGCCCACGTGTCTCTTAGTGGTGAACAGGTAAATAAACTGTGTACATCCATCCAATGGAACACGATACAGTAGTAAGAAGGGACAAAGTTCTGCTTCATTCAACCAAATGATGACTCTCATTGACATAACAATGACCAAGAGAAGACAGACACAATAGAATACATATAGTCCAATTCTGTTTTCTATGAAGTTCAAAAACATGTAAAATAAATCTGTAGTGATGGAAGTCCAAAGAAGTGATCACTTCTGATCTGAGTGTTGACTGGGAAAGAGGCATGAAGGGGCCTCCCGGGATGTTGTGAATCTTCTATATCTTCACTGGAGAGCGATTATATGTTTAAGACTTGTACATTCTAATTATGTTATCCCTCAATTAAAAAAATATATAAAGATCATGGCAACTGTATCTCACATTTAAAAAAATAAACTACCAGTACTTTAGCAACATATAAAATAAATACCAAAATACTGGGATGGTTTGTTGATCATGATTCCAACCATTATCCATGAAGTGGACCATCCTGCAGGTAGCTGAGAACTGACAACAGTAACACTTGTGACTTTGTCAGGAAAGTGCCCTAGCCCCAACCAGCTCACAAGGTAACAGTGGTTTCCCAAATGAGAAGAACCCATCACCCTCATTAAAGGAAGTGGGACATCACTGGAGCCCACCTGTGAGAGGATTCGATATATATGCAAATGTGTCAATAGGAAATGGATGCAAAGCCACGGCAGTGAGTGCTCTCCATAAAGATGGCAGAGCAGTAAAAATGAAACTACCTTTAAAAATTAAAAGGGTGCAAGTGCCGGTAAACATCAGGGTGATTACTGGCCTTAGAAGGGCCTGCATTTGGGTTTACTGGTGCAAGATGAGGCTGGACTGGCCTGGTGCCTGTCTGCTTAGGAGGAAGGTGATCAGTCAGGTAGCAGGCAGATGATACTTTAAGGCGTTGTCTCAGATTTCATTTAAGGAGGAAAGCAACGATCAGTTGTATTTGTTGATCCCTGCACTAACTAATTTCTCTTCACTGAGCACTCATTATGCACCTGGTATACATTTTAGACAATTTATCAACAGTTTTGGGGTCAGATTGCTTGGACTCAAATACTGGCCCTATAGCTTATTAGATGTAACCATGGTCAAATGACTTAAAACCTCTATGTCTCAATTTTCTCAGTGTAAATGAGGCATAATAGGGTTAAGCATAATGAATGATATATATAATAGGGTTACGGTGAGGATTACATTATGAATGAATACATGTAAAGAATGCTTAGAAAAGCACCTGCATCATATAAATGACAACTGTTTTTGTTAATGACTGTTTTCATGGACTGCAGATGCACAAGCACACAGATACACATACACATGCATATATACAAAAGAAATGCCAAGGAAGTGGCCAACACAAAAACCATATGAAAAAATTTTTAATATTCATTAGTTGAGTACATAGTACATGCCAACCCCCATGCCAGGAATGACTGCAGTGATGAACAGTATATGCCGTTGAGGAGAAGAGTCTAGTGAAGAAGTCACAGATGAGACAAGCAATACAAGACACACGATATGGCAGACAGTTGTAATAATAACACAACAAGAGAATGATAAAGAAGAGGAGGGTGGGAGAGAAAAGGACATATTAAACAGACTTGGAAAATGATGAGAGTTTTCTAGTTGGCTGGGGAAGGAGAGAATTTTAGGCAGAATGAAGCAAGGTTTAAGGTTAACCTAGAGGATTCCAATTCTAGCGTGACAGTGTGAGCAGCTCTGTGGACCCATTCCCCGAAAAATTTGTGAAAATTATTATTTTTTTTAAATTTAAGCCTCTGGAAATGGTCCATACACCAAACAAAGAAACAGTTATTCGAGAAATTCTGCTAACACTAAGTAAGAAAAGTGAGTCAGTGGTATTTGAACTTAGACTCATGCCCTTGCTCCCTTCACTCAGCTCAGTAAGATGAAAATTCCACTCCAGACTGGAACAGTAAAGAACACAGGGTTTCTTCTCTTCCCAGCTCCCAGTCAGAGGGCTATCTTCCTAGAAGGAGCAGGACATCAGCATTTCTCATCTGGCCCCCAGCTACGTATTGTTGAGGCTAGGTTCTAGTGAAGTGCAACTGAGAGGTGGGGGATTCCTTCTTCTGCCCAGCCCTGCTGGTGAGACAGAGGCTCCTGCTGGTGAGACAGAGCATAGCACTGCTGAGAATACTGGGGTCCTGAGCACATGTCATGTGGGGGGGAGGGGGTGCCACAGTGGGACAGGCAAGCCAAGGAGACCTGGGACCTCCAGAGCACCCCTCTCCTGAAACAGGGGTGTCACTCAGAGAGAAGTGTCCCACTGTCTACCCCCAGTATCATAGTTTCTGGATCAGAGGTCTTATCTGGGGGAGAGAAGTAGACCAGAGCAAAAGGGGTCTTAATCTCTTCCCAAAGCAATCAAGTCCATTTACAACAGAGTGTGAAGTTCAAGCCTAAGGGTGTTTTCAAAAAACAGTACAGGTGGTGAAGGGCTACTGGGCTTCACTGGGTTATTATTCGATTCATTGGAGATACAGGCTAACCTGTGGGCCAACTAGTTTTCCAGAGAGAAAAAAGAAAAAGACAAGTGGAGGATTTTGTCATTATAGATCTCAAACACTGACCTCAGGAAGCATCCCTTCAAAAAAGTCCAGGTTTATGGTATCAGTTTGTGGAGCAATTTATGCCCCAGGGCATTGTTGAAGATTGATAAATAGAACGATGAATGGAATTTAAGATTTCGTGTGGTCAGGGAAAGCAACATCAAAGAGAGCTCTGTCAAAAGCACTGTCATTCTAGAGTCACTCTAGGCTTATCCCAGGCTGCCCTCTCTGAGAATCAACACCATTCACAGCAACAGGGAGGGGAACAGACTTCATTGAAATAATCCAGCCAGTCACTCAACTGGTTAAGTGAGCAAACAACAACAAATAGTCTTTTCAACAAATAGTGCTTGGACAACTGGGTAGTCACATACAAAAGAATGAGTGTGAGTTCCCTCACACCATACACAAAAATACATGCAAAATGGACCAAAGATCTACATCTAAGAGCTAATACTATGAAAACACAGGGGTAAGTCTTTACGACCTTGAATTTGGCAATGGACTTTTAGATATGATGCCCAAAGTGCAAGCAACAAAGGAAAAACTAAATAAACAGAACCTCATCAAATTCAAAACCTTTGTGAAAGTGAAAAAACAAACTACAGAATGAAAAAAAAATTGCAAATCCTATATCTGAAAAAGAACTTTCAACTAAAAATATAGAGCAAACAATCCTGAAATTTGTATGGAATCACAAAAGAACCTGAAAAGCCAAAGTAATCTTGAAAAAGAAAAGCAAAGCTGGAGGCATCACAATTCCAGATTTCAAGCTATATTACAAAGCTGTGGTAATCAAAACAGTATGGTACTTGCTCAAAAACAGACACATAGCACAGAACAGAAAACCCAGAAATGAACACACAACTATATGGTCAATCTTCAACAAAGCAGGAAACAATTTCCAGTGGGGGAAAAGACAGTCTCTTCAACAAATAGTGCTGGGAAAACTGGACAGCAACATGCAGAAGAAAGAAACTGGACCACTTTCTGACACCATATACACAAACAAATTTAAAATGGATGAAACACCTAAATGTGAGACCTGAAACTATAAAATTCCTAGAGAAGAACACATCAGCCATAGCAACTTTTTTCTAGATATGTCTCCTGATGCAAGAGAAATAAAAGCAAAAATAAACTATTGAGACTACCTCAAAATAAAATGCTTTTGCACAGTGAAGGAAACAATCAATACAACTAAAAGGCAACCTACGGAATGGGAGAAGATATTTGCAAATGACATTCGATAAAGGATTAGTATCCAAAATATATAAAGAACTTATAGAACTCAACACCCGAAAAACAAGTAATCCAATTAAAAATGGGCAGAAGACATGAACAGACATTTCTCCAAAGACATCCAGTTGGCCAACAGACACATGAAAAGGTGATTCTCTTTATATAAATGACCAGAATAGGCAAATCTGTAGAGATAAAGAGCAGAGTAGTAGTTGCTTACAGCTGGGGAGGTGGGAGGCTGGGGAGGTGATAGCTAAAGAGTATGAGATTTCTTAAGGTGATAAAAATGTTCTAATGTTGACTATAGTATGTTTGCACACATCCCTGAATATACTAAAAACTAATTATACACTTTAGATGGGTGAGTTGTGTGCTATGTGACTTTTCAATATAGCTGTTATTAAAATTTTTTGAGGGATATACAAAAAAAAGGAACCTAGAAGATAAAATAAGCATTAATATTTCTGAAGTGTGTGTTTTGTGCTGTGCACCATGCCGTCTGGAAAAAGCTTATGAGGTACTTACTATGCACCAGGCACTTCTCTAAATGCTGAGATACAATGAACTAAACAAATTTTCTGCCCTGATGCAACTTACTTTTGAGTGGAGAGAAGTTGACAATAAATACATCCATATTAAGTAGTGGTAAGTGTAAATAAGAAAAACAAAGCAGAAAATGGGGGGAGGCTGCCATTTAAAGGGGGTGGGCCAGGGAAAGTTTTTCTGATAATCAGACAGAGCTGAAACAAGCTGGGCCCAGGAGGGAGAAGCTCAGAGCAGTAGGATCAGCTGAGTGTCAAGGCTTTAAGATGGAGATATGCTTGAGGCTTGACATACCACAAAGAGCAAAGAAGGCAATGTAGCCGTGGTGAGGTTAGTGAGAAGGACAATGGTGGGACAGCCTCAGCAAGGAAGGCGGGGCTTGTGAACTGCAGTAAGATGTTAAGAATACTTAGTGCTAGGGTCTGTCTCACTCCTGTGGGCAGACCTGCCCTTAACCCCCTGGTAACACATCAAGGGCACCATCCAAGTGTCCCAACACACGAGTTGGGTGACCACAGCCTAGTCCAACATTTTTCAAAATGTGGGCTGTATCCCACTCATGGTGATATATTAATTAAGCAGGTTGAAACGAGCATTTTTTTTCCGGAGTGGAATTAAACAGATTGGAATAGAATGGAAAATATCCCAGTATAATAGTTGTGTGTTTGCGAGCATGTGTGCATGCACATGCGTGTGTATGTGCATCTGTGCCATGCACTGGTTGTGATATAAAATGTATTTCTCACCAAGGATTGCTTCGAAATATTTGAGCCTGACTGTAGCCCATCCCCGGCTCACACAGCTCCATTGGAACGCGTGCAGACCTGCACCAAAAGGCACCTTGGCTATTGATTTGTATGTAGCCTCCTATGCTGACTGTCAACAATTTAATTGATCCAAAAGATGAACTCGCCTGCAGCTATGGAAAGAGGAAGGTCTTCTGTGTTAATTGAGATGTTTACTTCAAGCAAGGCAAGAACCCCATGTGTGTGTGTTCGCATTATAATGAGTGTTTACTTTCTGCTTTGTTCAGCCACCATGGTCCAGGTCTGCAGAAGAACCCCAAGACCAAGCCAACAACATCCCTCTGGGTCTAGATACAACAGGTAGGGAAGGGGCTGGTGGCTCCCTTTCAGAAAAGTGCTAGAACCCTCAAAAGTGGAGTGTTGCGTGTCAGACAGGTATGAACTCCAATCCTGATGCTGGTAAGTCCCAACCGTGTGACCCTGGACAAGTGAAATCACTCCCTGGAGCCTTGGTGTCCTCATCTGCAAAAAGAGATGGTCATTGTACCAACCTGATAGGATTGCTGTGGGTGAATAATAATGGCGGTCTACACCCGACACAATTCTTATGGTGACTATGGATATTAACACAGGTAACTCTCACTACAACTCTAGGAGATGAAGGATCTATTTTCCCCACTTGACAGATGAGAAAACTCAAGGCAAAGAGGTTCAATAACTTGCCCAAGTTCCCCCAGCTGGTATACTGTGAGGGCTGGACGTCCCCCACACTCTCCGCTCAGTTTTAACAATGGCTGTTTAATGAAAAAAAAGTTCAGAGCCATTAGCGAAAATGATATCTAAGAAGATTATGATCATCTTTAAGGCTGCTTACCAAGGACTTTGGGTCTTTCTAGGCCCATAGTAGGATTATTTTTCTCCACCCTCCTGAATTAGGTATTTGCTTGCTTTAGTTAAAATATGAGTGGAAGTGATGTGTGCCACTTCTGGGCAAAAGGTTTAAAAGAGAGCATGCAATTCATCACGTTTCTCTTCTTCATGCTGTGGTGCTCATGAACACGTATCAACATGGACCTCCATTAACTTGCTTTTCTGAAAAGTTAGGACAAGCAAAGATCTCCAGGCCAATAGGCCTTTGTTATGCTAACATGAATGGGAATTGAAGTCTGGCTATGCTAGGACTCTGCATACTTGGGGTTATCTGTTACTATGGCAACACCTAGCCCATCTTGACTGACACAGGCCCTTCCCAATCTGATGCAGTGTAGCTATCACTCATTGAGCTCTGTGTGTCCAATGAAGTGCTAACCACTTTACCTACTCTAACTCATTTACCGCTGATCACAACTCCCCGAAGAATTCCTCTTGCATACCCATTCACAGCAGAGGAAACTGGGACTCTGAGAGGTTAGTTAAGTGCATTGCTCAACTTCACACAGCCCAAAAGGGGCCCAAACCTAGACCACAAATAATAACTGCCTCCACCACTCATGGGAACTGAACTAGCAGTGTACCAGAGCCAACTTGTACCAGCTTGTGAGAGCGGATTCTGGGCATCTCTTCCCACATTCACATCCAGTGAGGTTACACTGGTCACATTGAAATCCACCATGATGGGAGGATTTACACCATGGAAATTGGCAAATACTACAAATCAGGGTTTTTTTTTTTGTTTTTTTTTTTTGTAACGGAAGAGCCAATTTACCGCTACATACAGATTGCCCCATATTATCTGAGTCAGTCATGCTGAGTTCTTTTTTTTTTTGATGTGGTGTTCAATGATTCATTATTTGCGTATAATACCCAGTACTCATTACAACACGTGCCCTCCTTAACACCCATCACCCGGCTACTACATCCCCCCACCCCCCTCCCCTCTGAAACCCTCAGATTGTTTCCCGGAGTCCACAGTCTCTCATGGTTCATCTCCCCCCCTGATTTTCCTGCCTTCAGTTTTCCCTTCCTTCCCTTAATGTCTTCTGTGCTATTCCTTATGTTCCACATATGAGTGAAACCATATGGTAATTGTTTTTCTCTGCTTGACTTATTTCACTTAGCATAATTCCCTCCAGTTCCATCCATGTCCATGCAAATGCTGGGTATTCATTCATCCTTTCTGATGGCTGAGTAATATTCCATTGTATATATGGACCACATTTTCTTTATCCACTCATCTGTTGAAGGGCATCTTGGCTCCTTCTAGTTTGGGTATTGTGGACATTGCTGCTATGAACATTGGGGTGCGGGTACCCCTTCTTTTCACTACATCTGTATTTTGGGGGTAAATACCCAGGAGTGTGATTGCTTGGTCATAGGGTGGCTCTATTTTTAACTTTTTGAGGAACATCCAAACTGTTTTCCAAAGTGGCTGTACCAGCCTGCATTCCCACCAGCAGCGTAAGAGGGTTCCTCTTTCTCCACATCCTTACCAACATTTGTTGTTTCCTGCCTTGTTAATTTTTGCCATTCTAACTGGCGTAAGGTGGTCTCTCAATGTGGTTTTGATTTGAATTCTAATCCACTAAACTTGCCCACGGCAATTCCCAGGAGCTCTCCCAGGACCCCTTGGGATTCCCATAAGTGTTTTTAGCCCATAACAAAGAATCTGTAGTGAGACTAGCACAAAGCAAGGGCATGGCAAGTTGAACCGTTAAGAGGAAGAAGAGAGAAGGTGCTCTATGGGGTAGCTAAAAAACAGGCTGTGAGAACAAGAAGGAAAAAAAAAAAAAAACTCTGGTGGAGGAAAGAAAGGCCTTCCAGTCAGGAGAATAGAGTTTTTAATCTGTGGAGCACACATTTTGTTAAGTCTGCATAATTCATGAAACACAAGAACATCCCGAGGACAGCTGAAGTTCAGGGCAGAAGATCAAGTTGACAAGATTGGCTTTGGGGTAAAACACATGGGGGGGGTGCTGGCTGCCGGAACTGACCTATATTTCTCTGTGTTTACACCGCAGCAGGAGCTGTCTCTGCTCATCCATCATCCTAACCAGCCTTTACCCACAGCCTGGTTCTACCCCGGGGGGAGGGCAGCCTGGGAAGCGAGGAAGGAACCATAAGGATGACTGTCGTGTTGGGTTCTGGTGGCTGTTCCCGCATATCCAGACTATCGTATTCATTCTTGGGACAACACTGACAGTACGTCTGCCACTTACAGGTGGGGTGGGCTTGGGCAAGTAATCTTACCTCTCTAGGCCTCGGTTTGTTCTTCTGTGAAGTGGAGCTGGTAAGAGCTCCTATTTCATAGGGCTGTCATGCGCAATGCTGGCACCTAGTAAGGGCTTAATAAATGGTAGCCATTAACGTTTATGACTACAGGGAAGAAGACGAAGAATAGGAACAATAATTATAATATTTAACAGTGCCAGATAATATTCTGAGAGCTTTGCTTAAAATAAATCCTTTAATCCTCACAGCAAGCTTATGAGATGGGTACTATTAGGGTCCAATAGTATGAAGGCAGGAAAGAAAGCATTTGCCCGGGTCACAATAAGTGGTGGGGCCAACCTGTTACTGAGCCCCTGCTAAGTAGCGAGGCGCTTGTAAACATTCTCTCTCATCCTCACCTGCACGGCTTGGACAGGTATGGTTGTTTCTATTGTAAAGATAAGAAACTGAGGCTTGAAGAGTCAAATTAGCTAACCTTGGGTCACTGAGCTAGTAAGCAGCCACCTGGGAATTCAAGACTAGGTCTGTTTATCTCTAAGTGCTGATTCATTCAACCACCTTCATTATCAGAAAGAAAAGCAGTCACCCTCATTAAGGCTAATTAACATGTATTTGGCATTTAAGATATGCAAGGCTCTAAGCTCCTCACAGGCCTGCTCCTATCACAACAGCTGCAGGAAGTAGGTATTTGTCCCCACTTGACAGAGTAGACAACTGAGGCACAGAGAGGTTGGACACACACCCAAGGCCACACAGCTAGAAAGTGGCAGAGCTGGGATGTGAACCTAACCATCCTAACTCCACAGCCTCCTTGGCCTAAGCTCTGTTGAGCTATATAGTATCTATTCAACAAATATCCTCGACCTGTGTTAAAGAAAAAATGATTCCTGATATTTGTTAAAGAATGGTAAGGCAGGGGCACCTGGGTGGCTCAGTTGTTAAGTGTCTGCCTTTGGCCCAGGGCCTGATCCCAGGGTCCTGGGATTGAGCCCCACATTGGGATTCCTGCTCAGCGGGAAGCCTGCTTCTCCCTCTCACACTCCACTTGCTTGTGTTCCCTCACTCGCTGTCTCTGTCAAATAAATAAATAAAATCTTAAAAAAAAAAAAAAAGGAATGGTAAGGCAGACTTTATTCGGCAGTGGGAGGGACTATTGCCATAGGTATAGGGACCACTGCAGTGGGATTTTACAGTAGGGAATACAGAGTGGGGTTAATACAAGAAAAAGTAGGACTTTCTAGCCAAGGAGCAGCTTGGTGCAGGCAAAAGTACTAAGAGCGGGATTCTGGCTAAACCTACCGATTAGAATTCTTGCTGGAGGCAAGCCATGATGATGAGACACCACCTGGGGGATGGTGGAGGATGAGGCACCCAATCAGATAAGCCAGGGTGATCTGATCTGAGACCAAGGATGGCTAAACCCACAGAGCAGGGTTCTTGCTAAATGTGGAAAAGAACACAGAAATCCAAAAGCCAGGGCCTACCTGAGAAGAGAGTTCAGAGGAGCTTGAACAGAGTCTGGTCAAGGAGAGAATCTTTGTCACCTGCCATGAAAATTCCAGGTCCTTTCCCTTGGACCAGTGTCTGGATAGGATTGAGAGGGAGATGGGTGGGGGACCCACTAAGGAGCTAGAGAGAAAAAGGAAGATGGTTGAGGGAGGGGCAATGTTGGAGCTAAAGATTATGGACAGAAAGCCAGACCAATGGACTGGACCAGCCCTCCCTCTTTCTGTCCTCCCCATCCTTCCTCCCCGGAGAAGAAGGGATTTCAGGACTATTCCATGTGTGTCCTACAGGTCTTGGAGGATTAAATTAAAGCAGAACCAGGAAGATCCCCTGGCCTCTTTGGAGACTGAGCAATTATCTCCAGCTCTATGCCTCCCTCCATGTCTCCTGACAAGGCAACAGTAGGGACCTCCACTGGGGAGGCCCCTCCTTGGCTTTCTTGGCTAGGAAGATTTATTAAAGCAGAACCTTCTGAAATGACAAAATAAAGGTTGGGGGCTGCAGACTGGATGGACTTCCAGGCAGAGTCTGATCGAGTTGAGCCAGGAGCTGGAGGCACCCTTGGCTCCATTAACACCTCATTGACCTCCATGCAAGGTTGGCTTGGGGGTGGCCCAGAGGCAGGGCCCCACTCGGGGAGGAAATGTCATGTCTCCTGAAGGTGCTGGACTGGATTCCAATTTGGGTAGAAGTCCATCTTGCAAGCTCACCGTCTAGAACCTCCAGACCTCTTCAGGCTGACAATTTGTTACTGCTGTGTCTCTCTGCTGTTTAGGCCTCAAACGGCAGCCTTGAAATTTCTCAGGTGGCCAACAAGACCCTGAGGGACCTGGCCCCCTCCCACCTTCCCAGTTCATGTCACAGTCGTCTTCGCATCATTCAAGAAATGCTGCGCTAGCATGCAGCTCCCTGTCTACCGTATGCTGTTTCTCTTCTCCCAGACTTGCCCCGCTGTCCCACCACCTAGAATCTCTTTTGTCCCCTCCCACCCTCCACTGACACCAGGTTAACCCTTACCATCCTTCCTGATCCTCTGCAGACTGCCCAGCTGTCCCTGCCTCCCCAGTGTGGAGCTCGGTGCTGCATGCGTTCTGTAGGACTGTTATAACTGATTACCACCAGCTGGTGGCTCAGAACAGAAATTTATTCTCTCGCAGCTCTGAAGGCTGGAAATCTGAAATCAAGGGCCACAGTCCCTCAAAGCTACCAAGGGAGATTCCTCACTTGTCCCTTTCAGCTTCTGGTGCCCCAGGGGTTCCCTGGCTGCCCCTGGCTTATGGCCACATCACTCCAACTTCTGTTCTGTCTTCACATGGTCTCCTTCCCTGTGTCTCTTCTCCTCTTCTTGCAAGGACACCACTCACTGGATTTAGGGCCCCACCTAATCCAGTATGCTCTTATTGAACTAATGACATGTGCAAAGACCCTAATTCCAAATAAGGTCACATTCTGAAGTTTCCAGATAGATACAAATTTTGCAGGGACCAGGACTGCAGGCCAGTATGATCCAGGAAAGCTTCCAAAAGAAACTGGTCCTTGAGGTTGGCTCCTGCTTGCCTAGGCAGATACTCCCCTTCGGAAGACCTGCTTGAGCCAACACCTAAAGGTGGGGAGCCAGTGACCCCTTTAAAGCTTCCCTGGGGGGAGGGTTCAAGCCTGTGCCTGATAATATCTTTCTCAAGGCCCTCACAACCCCTCCCATTTGCTTGCTCCACTTAAAATGGTCTGGCAGCAGAAGAGAAATACTCAACACTTTTAAACAACAGAACCCATCAGCTAATAAAACTGAAAGCAATAATCTGTCACTTTGAAAGTATGAACCAACACATTTCTCAAGAAGCTTTCTACTCTAGTAATAACACTGGACTAGTAAACTGCTTGCCTCTCTCTCTCGCTCTCTTGCTCTCACCTGTGCATTGCCAAATAACAAGTGTCAAGTCATCTTTAGGAGTATTAAATACCCAGGTGGCCAATGCAAATGGAGAGCAGGCACATTATTCATTTCAAAAGGCAAGGGAAAAAAATGAAACTCAAAGCAATGGAAAGATGGAATCAGAGACTTGGGGGTTCAGGCACTGCCTTCATCACTTACTGACTTCTGCCTGTGACCCCTTGAGCCTCAAACTCCTCATGAGAAAAATGAGGATAATCATCCCACCTCCCTCTATGGCTCATTTTGAGATTAAGTGCCTGGCAAAGAGTGAGCCCCTGGTAATCTTCTTAAAATAAACATTTCTGGATAATCATAATAACTGCCAACCATTGCTGTTAGACTTCTGAAACAATATATTTGTATTATAAAATAAAGCAAATATGCAACTTATTTCGTGTTGTTAGAGGAGTCAACGCTTTCAGTTTAAAAGAGATACAAATATAAAATCAAAATAAAACACAATGCACCCTCAGTTTGAATCAGAAATAGCACTATGAACTCATGATACAGTTTCTCCTAAAAAACATGCACTTCCTAACTGCTCTTTTAAAATGAGTAGAAACAGTTGCTAACCCAGGAGCAATGAGCACTTCTAGCACCTAGACTATGGTCTTAAATATCATTTTCCTATTCAAAGAAATCTAAACTCCTTGGAGAAATGGCTGCTTCCTGGCCTTGGGCAGAAAATATACAAGATGAGCCGCAAAGCGTTTTCATACCAAAGGGTAAAAAAAGCTGTTGATATATTAGGGTCATTTCCAAAGGACTCAAGAGACCTGAATAGTCTCCCACTACCCAAAGATGAGATAATTTGAGCATCAATAATAATGATGCAATGGAGCTAAGTTCATCAAATATGTTAAAGGTCTATAAATTCATAATGGTAGAAACAACTAATTCGGTTCTTTCATTTAATCCTCACCTCAATGCCTATGAAGGAAGATCTAATTAGCCTCTTTGTCACAGAAGAAACTGAGGCTCAGAGAGGTAAAGTCTCTCACCCAAAAATCACACAGCTTATAAGAGGGGCAGCTGGAATGCCAAGCCAGGTCCATGACCTTGCAAAACTGCAGAAAGTATTCAATAAAGGAACTTTCCCTCCACCACCCCCACCACATCAAGGCTATCTATAGGAAGGCAGATAAAAATGGGGAGGATGAGAATGATCAAAGTTTCATCCCATGGTCCCTGTTTGCAAGCAATAGATGTTGGCAGTTGAATGTGTGGCATGATATACATATAAAATAATAAGGATGAACCAATTATAACCTTTCACTCTCCTGAAAACCCATGACAGCCATGAAATAGTCTTTGGTTTTAGAGTGGTAGCTGTCAAGACATTTCTAAGGTACTTCCTGATTTGTGTCTGTACCTTCCTGCCCCTGAGACCAAAGTGTCTTAAAGAGTGGTCTGGGGACCATTTTTACCTATCACCCAGGTTACTGCTTAAAAATGCAGATTCTCGGGCCCCATCTCAGATTAAATCCATCTCTGGTGGGCAGGGCCCCGTGGTCAGTATTTTTAGCCAACTTCCCTGGGAAGGATGTCACAACATTAAAATTTGAGAGGCACTGCCCAGAATCCCCCCACTGTCATGGGAGACACTCTCCTTCGGGGCCTCCCTGCCTCTTCCCCATTCAATCTACTCCACACTACAGCCAGAGAGATCTTTCTGGAAGACAAATCTGAAGTGGCAGCCCTCTTGAAACCTTTCAATGGCTTCCCAGGGTCCTTAGCATAGAGTTCAAATATTTTAGCTCATTAATGATCTCCACTCTTATTGGCCATTGCTCCCACCACTCCTACCACCCTCCGTGTACCCCCATCTTACCCTTCTCCATGTTCAGTCATGCATCTGCTTCTCTTCCAGAATGCCTCTGCTCACCACCCACTCTAATGCCACCCCTGTCCACCTCTCCAAAATCCTACTCATCCTTCAAATGCCCTTCTGGATTCACCTGGACCTGGCCTTCCTTGGTGCTTCTGGCTGAGTTAAGTCATGCCTTCCCACTGCCTCTCCTTACAGCACAGTTCAAGATACTTACTAACTGGTAGGCTATGTGCCCATCACCCAACCCCGCCGTGCATCCCTGGAAAACAGAGGCTATGTCATTTTCACCACTGTGTCTCCATCACCTGGCATAGCTCCTGGCACACTGTAGGCCCACAGGGCTTATTAAATAAATGAGTAAATAAGTCAATGAATGAATGGCATCTCCCTCCTCATCCTCACTCCACCATAGTACACATCTTGACACCCCCATCCTCTCCCATCTTCTGAACTCTTCCTATCCTCCTGCATTCCCTAATCAATACCCATTTTTTGCATGCTGCCTCTTGGCTCAGGGCTGTGATCTTGGCAAAGGAGGTAAGGGGTGGGTGTGTTGCCTCAAAGATACCCCCTTCCACTTAAATAACAGCTGGTGGCCCTTTTGTGACACTTGATAGTTTGCAAACTTCTTCAGTAAGGATGAGCTTTCTACAACAGCCCTGGAAGGCAGACAAGGCTAATCTTGGTATTCCCATGATGGAAGTGTGTTTATGCAGATAATTCAGGGTGCCTGTCTTATCCATACCCCCTGTCATGTTTTATGCTAGAAACCTCCCTGCTGCCCACATTTGACTAGGTCTGGGCTGTATGCTTGATTTAAGTGACTCAACCAGCTTCTCTCTTGAGAATTTGAATCGACAAAGAAAGGATTTCATTGGGGGTGGTTTTTCACATTTTTTAATCCTGTAAACTGAGCCAGTGTGCAGAGAAAAGCAAAGAGGGGTCTCTAGGTGGTTTTGGAAAGAGAGAGAGAGAGAAAGACTGGTCTTCTTGGTTTCAGATCTTTGTTCAGCGCCTGGATGAAGTCTCTTGAAGAGCCAGCTCTGAGTCCTGACTTTGGATCTCAGGAGCATCTTTACTGTCCTTCCAATTAATCTCCCCTTACTAGAGGAGTACATTTGTGTAGGCTTCCGTTCCTTGCAAACACACAAGCCTTGACCCAGATGGAGATGTAAGCAGAAGGAAGAACATTGGGCTGGGAATCAGAAGATGTTAGTGGCTTGGCCACTAGTGACCACGAGACCTCCAGCAAAGCATTTTATCGCTTCAAACCTCACTTCCCACTCCTGTAAAGTGGTGTAGTGATGATCCTTCTACCACACAGGATCAAATGAGTAGGGTCTGTATAAGTATTTCGTAGCTACATAATTATTAAATGAAGTAACCTGTCCCGGGTCACCCTAATGGCAGGAGATTTGGGCATTATGATGGGGGACCAAAGGGAGAGCTACTAGGGAGAGCCTGAGTGTTACTGGAACAAGAGTCACTTGGTACAAACAGCCTCCTGGGAATGAAGCCACCTGGGAATGAGGGGTGCAAATGTCCTACCCAGAGGTCACCAGCTTCGAAGAGGCACCAGGCTGGAGAGTATCCCCCAGCCACTCCAAGGGGGAAGAAATCATCTCCCTCTGGTTCCACTAAAGCATCCATTTCTCCCTCTATATCTGTGAGCTCCAAGGGTAGGATGGCATCCATCTTGCACAGGGCCTGGCATATAGCAGGTGCTCATTGCTGGATGAATATCTCTCTTTTTCTCTGTCTCTACCTCTGTTTTAATGTCTCTCTCTTTCTCTGCACTGCATCTCTCTGCTTCTCCCTTCCCCACCTCACTTCGTCTCTCTCTTGTCTCTGTCTGGCTCCCCCTCTCTCCAGTCTCCCTCTGTCCTATGTGTTTGCCTCCATCTCTCCCGCATCTTCTCCTTCTGCCTCCTCCCCACCTCACCCCACACACTCACACCTGCCCCAAACCTCTCCCTCACACCAGCTCCCTTTGTCTTGGTCCCTCTCCTGTTGCCTGGTAACGGGCCTCCCAGGCAGCCCCATTGAAACCATAGCAACGGGCAGGCTAAGACGCGGCCATTCCTCTCCCTTTTGTCCCTTACATTGCACGTGGATGCTCCAATTACAGGTACTCAGGCGGTGATGCCTTTGTCTGTGGCCCATTCTCCGCGCAGCCGGCTCCCGGGCCCAGAAGCTGTTGGGTGCTACCGCACAAAGCGTCTTTGTGCTTCCTTGGCGCCCCTGCCATGCTGAGCTCAAGGACACAGAAATCTCCAAACTCAGTGCTCTGACTCTGGCACAATGGGCTGATGGTGGGAAAGGGGAGAGGAGAGGGGAGGGGAGGGTACCTGGACTCAGACATACTGACCCAACAGCCCCTGGAAGAGAAGCCATGGCCAGAGGGCCAAGGAGGGCAGTGGCCCCAGCTGTCCCACTGTGGGCTGTGTGCCCCTCTGGGCTCTGACCTTCCTTCTGTCCATTCCTCCAGTGCCTACCTAGGTCATCTTCAAGCCACAGAACCAGTGCACATTCTGTTCCCTCCAGCCCAGATCTTCCTTCTCTTTGCACACTCAACTCCTACCCTACCTTCAGACGCCAGCTTCAGCATACCTTTGGGGTGAAGCCTTCTGCACCCCCTCCACTGGCTACCACAGCTCCCTATGTTGTGTTGTACATGTGTGCAATTATATATATTTATATATATTATATATTTATATTATAATATTATATATTATATAATATTATATATATTTATATATATTATATATTATATATATAATATATATAATATATATATATTTCTTGAGTGACATATTAGTTTCCTAGGGCTACTGTAGCAAATTACTACAAACTGGGTAGCTTCAAACAACAGACATTTACTGTTTCACAGTTGTGGAGGGCAGGAATTTGAAATCAAGGTGCCAGCAAGGCCATGCTCTCTAAAGGCTCTAGGGAGAATTCTTGCCTCTTCCTGGCTTCTGGTGGCTGCCAGCATTCCTTGCCATTCCTTGGCTTCTAGACACATGACTCTGATCTCTGTGACCACTGTTACATGGCAGTCTCCATGTGTTTCTCTGTCCAAATTTCTCCCATAAGGACAACAGTCATTGGATTAGGGCTCATCCTAATCCAGAATGTCCTCATCGTAACTTGACTGTATCTGCAAAGAAACTATTTCCAAATAAGGTCACATTCTGAGGTTCAAGGTGAACATGAATTTTTTTGTGGAGGGGACGGAGTGGGGGAGACACTATTCAAGTCAGTACAGGTGATTATTTCTCCTCTGGATTTATAAGCCCTGTGACCTCGGCAAAGGCAGGTACTTTGCTCATCACTCTGCACCCCGCCCCCCCACCCCCCAGAGCTCAGCACAGCACCCGGTCAGTGAAGAAATCAGTCGCTATTTAGTGAATGAATGAGCTAACAAGACTTGCTTCACCTGCATGAGCCTTTGTACTCCTTACGCAGAAAACAGGAATCAAGGCATCACTTCAAAGGATCGATGAGGAGGAATTCACACCTGACATGTAGAGAATGTTCACAAATTGGTAACCATGCGTTTTAGTTGCCTGTGACTGTTATGACAAATTATCACAGAGATCAAAAATCAAGGTGTCAGTGGGGCCATCCTCCAAAGGCTCTAGGGAAGAATCCTTCTTTGCCTCTTTCATCTTCTGGTGGCAACAGACATTCCTTGGCTGTGGCTGTATCATTCCATCTTCACATAGCCTTCTCCCCTGTTCTGTGTCTTCTAGGGACACTGGTGGTTAGATCTAGGGCCCACCCAGAAAATCCAGGATGATCTCATCTCGAGATCCTTATTTACACTTCGCAAAGACCTTCTTTTTTCCCCAAAGTCACATTCACTGGTTCCAAGAATTTGATGAGGACCTATCTGTGGGGTGGGGAGTGGCACACCATTCCACATGCTACACCATGATTATTTTTTTCTGTAATTAAAGTCCAAGCTCTGGTTGCTGACAATTTATATTCAATCAAATTTATGAAGACCAAGTAGTTATTGGTTCTGGAATCTACTTATTATTATTTAATTTTTACAGTGACCCTGAGAAAGTAGAATGTGTTCTTCCCATTTTTAAGTTGAGGCAAAAGAGGCAGAAAGGGTGAAGTGATTATCCTGCAATTTCCAAACCTAGTAATAGGGCAGAGTCCCCAAATGCATCCTAGTCTCCTTCCCTGACAGTGTGTGCATAAGCCATTACTCTGCAGACCCCCTTTATTTTCCTGCCTTCACTGGCTGGGTCTGTTCATCCATCAGGTTCCTTCCCCCCGGATGTCTCTTCTTCAAGAGGACTTTTCTAACCCCCAGGTTGTGTTAGGATCCCTCTTTTGGTTGCCAAGACATCTTCTATCATTTGGTTCCTACTTTTGTCTCCTTCCTCTGAAGGACGAAGGCCTTCAGTAAGGACTGAGCCCAGTTCAATGTTACATCATCACAGTTTACCACGGAGCCAGTCAGTTGAGCAAGAGCTCCATAAATATTTATTGAAGTGAAATTATAGGTGTAATATTATTGTCACAGACTTATTCAACTGAACTCTATTAATATCAGTTACATTATTATGATCACTTGTTTAATTGAGACCTCAGTCCCATAGAAACCCTGGTTTTGAGAAGTCTATTGGATCTTTATTCCTAGGATTCAAATAACTGCAGTTTTAAGACTGGGTAACTGGTAAAATGCTAGTGCCATTAATTGAAATCCAGAGAATCAATAGGATAGACCAATGCTCATCAAACATTCATGGGCACACAAGTCACCCGGGGCTTGTTAAAAATGCACATCCTGACTCATCTGGTCTGAATCAGTGGCAGGACTTGAGATTCAGTATCCACAAGCTCTCCGATGATGCCACTGTGGCTAGTCCTGAGGCAAACGTGAGAAGCAAGAACGCAGCTCATCGGAACAGGAGGTAAAAGATGTTGAGTTAGATTTGCAATGCTGAGTTTGAGTTGATGAAGTGATTCTCAAATGAATATTTCAATGGGGTGGTTGGAAACACAGGGCCAGGACTTGGAGAGAGAAGTGGAGGCCACACTTTCCAATATGGCCTGCCACATGACATTAGTAAGCCTGTGTATGGGCCAGGAAGAAGACAAAGATCCTGGGGAAATATCCACATTTGGGAGAAGGAAAGAGAGAGAAACAGAGAAGGAGCAGGAGAGATTTGGAGGAGTTGGGGAAAGAGAGAAACCTGGACAGTACAGAATCATAGGACAGCCAACTGCTACAGGGGACATGGACAATGAGCCAAGAACTTGCTAATGGAATTTATAACCTTCAAGGTCACTGGTGACCTTGAAATAAAGGTTTCACTAGAGTCCGGGGAAGTGTAGCAGATGCCTGATCCCAATCCCATATGCCTTTGCCCCCCTACCCCGCCCCCCGAATTCACCCACAGATGCAGCCAATAAGTTTCCCATGTGCGAGCTTCCCACCTTGAGGGTCTATGTCAGTCTGTCCTCAACTTGGGGACTTCTTCCAGCAGCAGAGGACCTTGGTTGGCCTTAGACAGACTCAACCCAAATGTGTAAGGGAGTTAACCCACAGCGGGCCGAGGGGCAACTCTTAACCAATCCGGTGTGGGAGTGGGTAAATACCCCAGTTCCTTAGTTCTCTGTGGTTCAGAGGTATGGTTATCCCGTAGAATGAAGCTCCACTGGCCCACAGCAGTAATTTCCTCAGTAACACACCTCTCCTTGGCTTTTCTCCATTCCCTATCTCGCTCTTGCATTCACTCACCTAAGTCCTTGTTTCAGGTCTTCTTTGAGGAGGGAGAACTCACACTAAGATGGGCTAGTAGCCATCCTACAAGGGACAACGTGCAAATGGCAAATACAAAGAACAAATGCATTATCGCAAGAAATGAAAGGAGTTTTAAGCCAGTCTTGCAAACAGGCCCTCATAGCCACTAGCCCAGGCAAGTAAATGAACTGAGCCAGACAAGGACTCTTGTGATTAGATTCACTGATTTCTCATGGGAGAGGGGAAAACCTTTGGGGGCAGCCCCAAAGGAGCACCCCTCCCCACAGCAGCAGCACCACCAACAACCCCCTTTAACACAGGAGGGCAGACACTGTCCTGGGAAACTGGCAAAGCTTGAGGAGGAGGGTAAAGTTTGCCTTGCTCAGCTCACCTCCCTAAAGAGACTCTCTGGGTACAGCTGCGATATATAACAGACAAGCACAACTAATAAAACTGATTGTAAAGCACTTTGCAGATCCAAACTGCCACATAAATGCTAAATAAGAAAATTAATCTTCGCTACAAAGAACCCACATTGCGAGACTGGAATGGTTTTGAGACGGTGCCAGGGGAAGGGGAGTGTGTGCCATCTCTCCTCCTATCTCTGCCTTTACTCTCCCCCCTCACCAGTGTATGCCTATGCACTCCTGAGCAGCATGCAATGCTCTCACGTGCACCCCCGACAAACACCCCCCCAGTACGTATACCCCCCCACACACAGCAGCCCACACACATATGCACAGAGACAGTTTCATAGCCATGCATCTACACTCAGAGGCACCCTGACACACGAAACCCACACCCATACTCATCGCCCCACATATGTGCACCCAGAGATGCCCTGGGTGCAGAGCCAAGCATACACACCTAGACACACACATATACATAGACCCACAAGGATTCACACACGTACACTGTTTCTCACACACTTCCCATCTTCTAAAGCCCCCCCCCATAACTTCTTACACAGGTAGCCACAAATTCATCCCAAGGTCCCCTCATACATGAAGCACCCCCTTCCACGTGTACTGTCACATGGTCTCACACACGGCCTCCACACATGTTGCAGTATCTCAAATCAGTGTGTGAAATTCTCCACACCCTCCTTGCATTAAAACCGTACATCCAAGCCCTTTGTCATACGACTTCCTCTTACTGTGGACTTAGTTTCTTTCCCCACCCAATGATGGTGGACTTGGCCACATGATTTACTTTGGCCCACATAATGTTAGCAGATGTGAACAGAAAGGTTTGGATGTGCTTGTGAGCCTTGGCTTGTTCTCTTGGTCTCCAGGGATCTGGCAGGAGCAGAGTAGGATGATGACAACGGACATGGAGCGGATAGGAACTTCACGTGCACTGGTAGCTCGGCCCAGCTGGATCCGTAGTCCAAAGTCGAGCTACCCAGCTGAGTCCAGACTAGATCAGCCACACCGTAGTTGGCCCACAGACCTCTACATCTTAGACTACACTAGCGGTCGGAAAACTGTAGCCCGGGGCCAAATCAGACCTATGCCTGTTTTTGCAAATAAAGGTTTATTAGAACACAGCCATGCCCGCTCATTTATGTATTATCTATGCTGCTTTCGCCCTACAAAGGTAGAGTTGAACAGTTGCAACAGACACTGTATGGTCAACAAAGCCAAAAATATATACCATCTGTCCCTTTACAGAGAAAGTTTTCCAATTCCTGGAATAGATGCAAGGTGTTGTAAGGCACTGAGTTTGCCTTAGTTTGGTCCACAGCATTACTGTGGCAGTAGCTGATTAATTCATATGAAAAAATACAAACACTCCAGATATCTTCTCCCATGCATTGAGTTTTGTTCCCATGTACCTGTAGGCACCCATGTTTCCTCTCATTTAAACTTACCCATAGACATGGTCAGACACAAACACTTCCGTGATCTGCACACACACGGGTGCCCACACACACTTCCACACACAGATCCACATACAGACTTATAGATAAGTGCACACACACACGTCTAAGATATTCCCACACAAAGGCACACATAATGCTCCCATATCACTCAAGGTATCACTCAAGAGGCTCCACACGCCACTCATATCCACATGCCCACACACCTCCACACGAAAATGAACACATGGGCATTTATATATGCTTTTTGGTCCCACTTCAGCTTCCTTGTCTGTTAAAAAAAAAAAGCTGAAGTAGTTCAATCAGTCCAGGGTCTTCCATAGAAATTCTCTGAGCTACTGGGGCCACCTGGGTGGCTCAGTCCATTAAGCGTCCAACTCTTGATTTCAGTTCAGTTCATGATCTCAGGGTCATGGGGTGGGCCCTGCGTCAGGCTCTGCACTCAGCATGGAGTCTGCTTGGGATCTCCCACTCCCTCTGCCCCTCCCCCTGCTCTCTCTCTCTCTCTAAATGAATGAATGAATGAATGAATAAATAAATAAATAAATAAATAAATAAAATCTTTTCAAAAATTCTTTAGGCTACCAAAAAGTGTTCTCACAAGCCTAGATCTCAAAAGACTAAGACTCTTGACTCTGAGGGTCACAAGAACCCTCCCTAGGAAGATCCTAGGAAGTAGGCTAAGATTTTGTACCCAACGTAGCCATGATTCCAATTTCTGATAATGTTGAGAGTGGAAAAAGATGCACGACCACCAAATGGACAGAGAGACTGCCTATTTGACAGACTGACTTCACTTTTTGCCCCAAACCGCCCCCTCTGTCCCCAAGTTTTCTTCCTTTGAGCACCTTCAGTTCACTCTCTATGTCCCTTGTCTGGTCCTCCTTGCTATACTGTGGCAGCTGTTATAATACAGTCTCATACTGCTACATGGTTGCTATGGACTGAATTATGTCCCTCCAAAATTCCTATGTCGAAGCCCTAACCCCTCAGTGTGATGGTATTTGGAGGTGGGGCCTTTGGCAGGTTGAGATGAGGTCATGAGGAGGGAGCCCTCGTAATGGGATGAATTCCCTTATAAGGAGAGATACCAGAGAGCATGTTTTCCACCCCACCCCCATGAGTACCCTGCAAGATGCTGATCACCTACAAGCCAGGAAGAGAGCCTTAACCAGAAACCAACCTTGCTGACACCCTAATCCCAGACTTCCAGGATCCACAACAGTGAGAAGATATCAGTTGTTGAAGTCACCCATCCATCGTCCTTGTTATGGTAGCCCAAGCAGACTAAGACAGTGGTATTTCCCATGGCTATGTAAGGTCTGTGAGGCAGAGATTTCTGTTTATTTCTGGAGCCCTAGCATGTCGGACAGTGTCTGGCACATCCCAGGTGCTGAAGAAAGGTGAATAAATGAATGCATGAACAAATGCAGGTGTTGCTTCCACGGCAGGATTAAAAATATCTTGAGTACATGAGTTTTATCTCCTCTGTATTGCCCACTGAGCTTTTACAATTCACATAAATTGAAAGAAGGAAAGAAAATGGCAAGAAAGGGGAAGAGTAAAGGGGAAGAGAGAAAGAAGGGAAGAAAATGAGAAGGACCACGGGGAGGCAATTTGAAGGAAAGAAGAAAGAAAATAGGAAGAAGAGAAGAAAATGAAGGACAAAATTTGAATTCCTTGCCTGTCTCCATCAGCTGTGTGACCTTGGATACGTTACTTAACCTCTCTGAGACTCCATTATTGTCTTCAGCAAAATGCGGGTGATAATAGTGGCTAACACGGGACTTTCTGAGGATAAAAGGAGATGATATATTCAAAGCTCGCACTGCGTGGAGACTGGTAAGTGCTCCAGGAAGGCAAAGCCAGCAATGAGAATGATAATGAAGATGACCCTGCGTTATGGTTGGCAATTAACAAAGGGAGGGGAAGGGGAGGAGGAAAAGAAAGGATGAAGCGCTGGCTGATTGGGAACCAGGCCCCTGGGAAGGAGATTCTGTGCCACCACCGGCCTCTGTGCGGCCTCATTTGCCCCTTGCTTGTGCCATTCCCCTAGACCAGTGGTTTTCAACTGTGGCTACCCATCAGAATTTCCTGGGGAGCTTTTAAAAAAATTCCTGATGCCCAAGCCGCACTCTGGACCACAGCCCCTGCACTTGAGGAAGGTCGCCTGCCATGACTACCATGGGCATAGGGTGTCCCTCTTCTGAACAGCTGTAGAGACAGAGAGGCTTCTTCCCCACAGGCCCCTCAGCACCCAATCCCCACCCCTCAGAAGCCCACTGCTCAACTCCCAGCTCTCACACTGGCTAAAAATAAAATAGAGCCCCTGCATCTGCCCCTGCTTGTCGAGCACGAACAGAAAGTCAAACAGCAGATTTTCCACACACAGAGAGCAGCCAGCGGAGCCCCGACAGGCACATGGATGCCCCTCGCCAGAGGCTCTCACAAAACTCTGAGAAATCACAGCCCAGACAGACAGGGAGGGATGCCTGGAGCCTTGATAAATCAGCATCTGGTGGGACCTAGGCCTGGGCTGAGAACAGAAGGATTTAGGCTCTGGATCACCCTCAATGCCCAATTACCACATTTCTACTTGACAAAGGAGGCCAGGTGGGAGGCCTGGTGTGGGGACCAGAGCGGCAGGGCAGGTGAGCACAGAGAGTTTGGGAGTCAACCAGATTGAGGTTCCAACACCAGCACTGCTGGTGTTTAGCTGCAAGACCCTGGGGAAGCGGCCTCCCCTCTCTGAAGCGCCAGCCCCTCATCTGCGAAACCGGCATGCTAGAATACCTCCCTTGTAGGATGCTTTCGAAGATAACAACTGACACAGAAGGTAGTTTTGCAAAGTGCTTGTCACTGAACACACATGATAACCGGCCCCAATTCCTCACTGCACGAGCGTCAACATTTATAGATTTTCTTTAAATACCTAAAGGACCTGGACTTTTTCTCTGTCGCATGCATTATCCTATTTTTCCCCCCCTGTTCCTTCTCTTTTATTATGTAACATTGTTAAAACCACATGTTCATTCAGCTGTTTCTCACCACTTTTGTCTTGTTGCCATATAAACATATACAAATAAAACCATTTTAAGGAAAAGAGAAATTCATTCTTCTTTTAAAGTGTCTTTGATAATGGAATTCCTGTAAACCTCTGAATTGTGCAAATGTATCCTATGTAATTTTTAGTGCATGAGCTATTTTTCCACACACACACACACACACACACACACACAAATGTTTGCTGAAAGAATAAGCTATGCACTTGGTAATGCCCTCCATTCCTTACAAGAATTTGTCATTATACTAAAATATAACATATGCATCATTATATTATTATGCCCTCCGTCCCTTGTCCTAAGAATAAGCGTTTAATAAGTTATACCACACTTAACCCCCCAACCTCCTAATGAAATTGTTACCATTTGGATTGCAGAGTTTTTTTCTTTCTAATTATTTTATTCAGAAAAGTGCACCTATGATAAATGCATACGTTAGTGAATTTTTGCAATGTGCTCACAACTGTGTCACCTGCACCCAGATCAGAGGCCCTCACAAGTCCCTCTCTGAGGCCAACTGTTATCCAGCTTAGATTAGATTAGCCAGTTTGGCACTTCATATAAATGGCATCAGACAGTATTATTATAGGCAGAATAATGACACCCCACCCCCAAGATGCCCATGTCCTAATCCCTAGAATCTTTGACTGTGTCACCCTGTATGGCAAAAGGGACTTTGTGGGCATGATTAAGTTAAGGCCTTGGAGATGGGGAGATTATCCTGGCTCTGTATCTCTGTTTTAAAGATGCAGCCCAGATGGATTAAGTCTGAAGCCAAAGGTCACACATTAAGTGGCAGGGCTGGGATTTGGACAGAGGCAACATCCAGAATCCATACTTTGAACCACTGCTACAGGTGGGAAGACTGAGGCTGTACAAGATGGCGTGCGGGGTGTGATCACACAGGTCAGATCTGCAGAGTTGGGATGTGAACTGGACCTTGGCCTGGGGACTGATGGCGCTTCCTTGCTGAGCTGACATGCCACAGACATTTCCTGCTTGGATCCATGATACTGGAAGCCTCAGCTGATGACGGTCTTACCAGTCTGCCACTCTTGGGCCCACTCCATGCTGACAACTGCCTGAGCCACTTACCAGCCACAGGGTAGGCTCAGTTGACTCCTCAGTGTCCCTTGCTGTCCCCAGACCCCTCAGGGAGAAAGGAAATGCCACCAGCTCTCTGCTGCTGTCTGAGGAAGACTGTGGTCTCTAGGCCCCTTTGCACCAGCTTCAGATAGTGATGACCAGGCAGAAGGGAATCGGGGCTGGATTTTCTGCATGGCACCTACACTGTGCAATAGTTTCGCAGAGATAGGGCTGTACATTACAGCCACCTGAAAACGTTCCTTCTGGAGTTCTTCTTCCAAGGAAACAAGGAGATTTAGGCTGGCCACAGGGCTAAATGCAAAGCCAGGGTCCCCAGGGTCAGACAGGATTCATAGACTCTATAGGCTGAAAGGGACCTTTCACAAACTCCTTAACTCCCAAGATGAGTAAACTTAACACTTACATAATACTAGCTGGTTTTTATGAGCACGTACTAGGCACTAGGCACTGTGCTAGGTGCTTTGGCACTGTTTTCTCTATAATCTTCACTAGAGTCTAGAGACATAGACCATTATTAGGCACCCTTTACTGAAAAAGGATGGCGCTTGGGAAACCTTGTTCAGGGCCGCGTGGCCAGAATTGGTAACCAAAGCTTTCTGGCCCTGGAGATAGGGTGACCACCCACTACAGTTTACACTTTCCAGAGAGAAGGTTTCCTATCATCATTAAGAGAAGTCCTCTTCTATTCCCTGGATGTTATATCTAGATGTGACACCTGGAACCACAGCAGCCATTCTGTGGCTTTGAGAGGAGTCAGGCTGAGGGCAATTCCATGAGCTTAGAGATGAAAAGAATCCAGGTGAGATGACATTGTTGAAATGCCAATTAACTCACCACAGAACCAGATGTCCTCCAGGATGCGTTAGGGAACATTATGGAAGTCTTTCTTGCTTAAGTACATTGAGTCAAGATTTTCTATTACTTGCAACCAGTAGCACCCTCACTAATACGATGAACCCTAAATTCTGGTGTCAAACTGCATGGGTTCTCCTCCCCCATTCCACCACCAATTAGTCATATGACCTTGGGCAAGTCTCCTGACCCTTCTAAGCCTTGGTTTTCCCCCTCTGTGCAATGTGGTGGGTAACAGTAATCCAGGGTCATAGCGAGGGTACAATGAAAGCAAGAAAGTCAAAGCGCATTGCAAATTGGAAAGCCTGAGGTATCGTGGGATATTATTATTGTTGCTGATAGTGTAGACTCAGCAGGGCCAGAAGAAGCCTGGGGCACCCTAGGGGGCCCAGAGCCTGCCCTTGTTCCTGGCGAGGGACTCAAGGAAGGGAGCAGCTGCACGCGCTCAGATAAGACCACATTTGCATTCCCCAGCCTCTCCCGCCCAGTGCTCTGCAGCCTCAGCCAGACAGCAGCCCTTCCGGGGGGGCACAGGGCCAGCAGTGAGCATCTGATGGAGGGATGGATGCTGAGGCAGAGGCTGAGAAGAGGCTGCACCCCAGCCAGGGAAGGTCATATGCCAGTGACAGGAGAATGTTCTTGCTATCCTATCCCGACGGTCTCCTGCATGGTTGGATCCTTTGCTTTCAGCCTCTCACTCAACCTTCATACCAACTCTATGAAGTAGATTTATTCCTATTTTATGGATGAGAGAACCAGAGAGGTTAACAAACATGTCCAAGTCTAAATAGCTGGGAGTGGAAAGGCCAGGTTTGTCTGACTCTAAAGCCACGCTCTTAACTGCTATGCTATAGCTAAGAAAATTAGCTACCCCTCAAGCTGCATGAAAATAGGAAAGTTAGAACCATTGCTGGGAGAGTTGGGACTTCTGTGTTCACTGGCCTTGCTTTCATGGAGCTCACCACCCAGCCTATAGCTGGAGCATTTCGACTCTAGCTCTTCTGATATTTTGCCTTTGCCATCCTGGCCTGTCTCTGAACTTTTCAATTCCTTCTGTATCAGCCCCCTTGGTAGAGGTCCTGATCTCACGCGAGACAATGCTGCTCTGAAAAGGGCTACAGACGAGTGGAGACAATGCCTTTCGCTAAGAGTCTGGGAGTCCAAAAGGGCAACCAAGAAGGACCATGTGAAAGTGGGCTGGTTATTCTCTGCTTGTGATACACCCACTCCCCTCCCCCACACAACCAGAACCACTCTGCCATTCTCTACACTGCTCTATGCCTCCAGAGGCTGACCTGTATGGATGGCTTCAGTGGGCCCCTGACCTCTAGCTTCCCAGTGGGTCTGGTCAAAGGGAGGCATTGGGAGAGGTTAGACAGCAAGAAGAAAGAGTTGAAGGTATTTCTCCCATTGCCTCTCCCAGTCGCTCCCCACCTCAGTGCTGCACTTCTGGCTGTGGCCGACTTCTTCCATGATCACAGCTTCTTCTAGCCCCCTCCCCTGCTCCACCTCTTACCAGGTTCTGGAAGCCCACTCCTCTGCTTGTATATTCAAGCCAAGGGTAACTGCTTCCAACTCTGGCAAGTCTCAGCATCTCTGGGTGTCTCAGCGTCCTCATCCGTCCTCCTAACCTTGCCCACTCCCCTGTGAGTAGCCTTTTATTGGATGTCCTTCAAACTCCCAGGTTTATTTCCTCATGGGGCTCTGAGTATTGAGGGGGTGTTTTTTTTGGGGGGGGGGAGGGAAGCCAGATTGTAATTTGTTCTTGAGAAGCTGGATTGTCTTGGCTCAGCTACTCAGATAAATTGTTAGTGGGAGGAGCTTTAAGGAATTGCCCACGGTTGGTGATGCCCCATGTGATGCCATCACAGAAGAGTGGCACTTGGTGGCTAGGGCAGTCTATTTCTGGGTTATTCGGACTGTGACAAGCCAAGTTCCATCTGGCCTAGTCTGCCTGGTTCACAGTGAGCTTCAGAATGGTGAAGAGGAAACAGCCAATGGTGCTGGGATGGTACCCAGCTCCCACCCATCAAAGCTCCCTCTTTTCAGCCACCTAGCACTTTCCGATGGACACGGTATTTTCTCCTGCATTCACTCATCTGGGCCTCGTCACAATCCTGTGAGGCTGACAGATAAAGGCCGCTTCCCCTTTTTTACAGATAAGAAAATTAAAATTCAGAGGAAGGAAAGGACACATGTAAAGTCACACAGTCCAGCAGGTTTCAACTCCAGTCGTGGTGATCCCAAATCTGGGGCCCTTTGCAACACACCTCACCCTTCTAGCTGATACACCCTCTGCCTCAGTGCGTGTGTGATCACTTGGCAAACCTGAGAAAGCTGTCCTTCCCTCAGACTAAAAAAATTAATAAATAAGAGCTAGAATTTGATCATTAAGCACTTCTTATGTACTAGGCATTGAGCAAAGTACTTTACACTTTATCCCTTTTAATCCTCACTGACTCTGTGAGATAGTAATGATTATCCCCCACTTAAATATGGAGGAAGCTGGGGTTCAGAGAGGTTAAGTGATTTCCCAAAAGTCACACAGCTGGTAAGTGTAAGACCTGAAATCTGAAACTAGACCCATTTTATGCCTCTCGTGCTTAACCATGGCTCTAAGCTGCCTCTACTCCAAATGCTTCCAACAGAGAGCCTTGACATGATGGGCGAGAGGCATGCCCTTGCCTTCTGCCAATGCCCAGAGCTACGTGAGCAAGTGGAGTGCTGCATGTTGGAACTTGATCATCATGCAGGCAGCACCCTTGGCAAGGCAACCCCTCTCCTGGAGGTTTGTCTTAAATTTTCTGGTCCAGTGCAATGTTACGCTGAACTTGGGAAGATGAGGGAGTCAAGTTTCCATAGATGGAATGAATGACACCTCACATATGTCTAGCATTTCACATTTTAGGATAGACTCTGATGCCTCCTGAGCTGTTTCATCCTTATGGTAAACCTATTGGGCACACAGGACAAATATTCCCAAACCTCTCTCTCTTAAGAGAAAACTAAAAATGCAAAAGGGTAAACAGACTTACCCAAGGTCACATGGCTGGTACAGGCAGAGCCAGGATTCTGACCTACATAACTTGGGCTCCAATGCTCATGCTTACTCCACTGTAATGTGCTGTTTGGCTTGGGATAAGAATCTGAGAAGGCAAGTGACTTGCCCAAGGTCACCCAGCAAGACAGTATTGCTGGGATTAAACTCAACAAAGACACCTGGCTGCATCCTGGCAGCCACCCAGACATCCTCTTCTCCATCTCCTTTTCCCTCTGGCAGTTGCCCCCTCTTGGGGCTTCTCCCCCTCAAGCTCCTCTTCTAGAAGCAGCAGAACTAAGAGATATCTCCCACCCCATAGCCTCCTTGGACAGAAGGGGAAGGAGGAGGGGAGACTAGTAAGAAGGAGGGGAAGGTACTGTGGGTCTTATTTGCATGAGCTGGTTATAGCATGGTTTCCTGAACTCTCGTCAGTATCCGCCTGCTCTCTGCCTGCAGGAAGTTAGGTGAAACAGCTGTGTGCACATCTGCCGGAGGAATTCTTTAAAGAGCAGAGATGATGCTATTTTTCTACCAGCAGTCGCAACAGCAGGGCAAGTGCTTGAGGCTCATTTTGGGTTCGTTCCCTCTCTGTTTGAGGTTCATGTCTTTGGAACAGCTGTGCACACAGAGCAAAACAAGACTGTAAGGCAAGGAGGCCTCTGAAGCAAGCTCAGGAGCCCTCTGGTCAAATTCATATGAACTGACTATTCACAGAGGTTGCTCACAAACAGAAAATAATAGCAAAGACTCACTGTGTGCCAAGCAATCTCCTAAGCTATTTATTTCATTTAGATATTTCATATTTATATTACATATATTAAATTAGTCAGTGTGTATGTTATTCCAAAAAAAATAATGCCATAACTAATTATTGTGTACATGAATCACCCAAGGCATTATTTAAAAATCAGATTCCTGGGTCCCTGCCTTCTTAATTCAGGGGGCCTCGAGAGCCCAGGAATTTGTACTTTAATAAGCTCCCTTGCTTGATTCTCATACAGGGCACAAGGGATCACTCTTTGAGAGAGACTGACAAAGAGATGCATTCATTCTCAAACTTTACGCCAGTATCTATGATAGGCACAGGGGAAATAAGGATAATTAATTCTAATGCTGGTTACCATTACGTGAATGATAACCATATTCCAGGCATCTTGCTAAATGTCATATATTTACTAATGCTTAATTTATCACAACAACCCCCAAGTCAGGTAATATTATTACCTCCATGTTACAGATGAGTAAACTGAAATCCACACTGGTGAAGTAACTTGCCCAAAACCTCAATTGCCCAAAGCCTTACAGATAACAAGCAGGGGAACTGGGATGTGAATGCAGGCCTTTTGATTCCAGACACTGTGATCTTAACCATGGCTGCACAGTCCCTATCCTTGCATAACTCCCAAAGTAGTGGAAGAGCCAAACTGGGGACCTAAAAAGTCACTGAAACACCATAAAAAATAGAAAGAATCAGAGAGCAATATATTTCAGGTGTTGTAAAGGTTAGTAGAGAAGAGAGATCACTCCCTGTCAATGGACAACCCTGGTAGGCTTCCTAAGGGAGGTAATAATTATATACAGTCTTCTTAAAAAGGGTAGGATTTGAACACAGTAGTGATGGGTGTTGGAATGAAGAGAATTCCAGGAAGAATGAACATCATAAGCAAAAGCACTGATATGAGAAAGAACAGAAATTTGATGGGAAATATGAACAATACCACTTGGTTAGTGTGAAACTATAGGCAAATATGAATAGCTCACTCACTCATTTCTTTCAAGTGTTTATTCAAGGCCTTAGCTGACCACCCTATTTACAGCTGCAGTGAAAATTCTGCACACCCCCGTTCCACTTCCCCACTTTATTTTTTCCAAAGCAGTTTCACCTAATATAGAATTTGTCTTTTTTTTTTAACTTGTCTAACTCCACTCACTAGAACACAAGCTCCAAGAGGGCAGCTATCTTTGTCAGTTTTGTTCCTTGTTGTATGTTTGACTCTATAACAGGACCTGGGATGTGATAGGTGCTCAATAAATATGTTAACATTTGAATGAAGAAAGCAGTGCTTGGAGAATTCAGCACCTCGGACAGAGACCCACTGTTCCTTCTCTGGGAGCTCCATCCCTTCCTTCTCTCTACTGCTGAATCTAATGTACAGCCAGGATGAGACATCATGTCACATCCAGTGGTGGCAGCTTACACAAGCCACTCCTACTGCAGCCATCAGTAGAGTTTCCAGAATCTTGATTACTCTAACCAGCCTAGTGACATCAACAATGTCCCAAGTCTGGAAGATGCAGGTGGAGTTCTCCCATTAAGGCAGGCTTAGCCCCCTGGGGCAAATCCTAAATCAATCTCCTACCACACAACAGCCTTCTGCACTTTCTCTCCACTAAAACATCTTTGACAAATACTACTCCTCTCCCTCCTCCTTTCTGATGAGTCCTCAGACACTCCAACTAGTCTGTTCTGATTCATATTTATCAGCTTGGGGCTGTCTTCCCTTCCACCATCACCCTCATATTCTCCCCCAAGTTAATTGGGGAAGACGGATGGATGATGGCGCCCTGTGTAACCTAATTAAGATAAAAGCTTCCGCTGATCTCCCTGCTGGAGAGACAAAAGATGTTGCCAGCAATAACTCCTGATGCTGACATGTCTGATATGTGCAGCCCCATGAAGGAGTCAAGGGTCTTAGCTGCTTTCAGAACCAAAGATTCCCAGTTACACAAGCCCCCATGACCCGAGCAGCTGTGAAGTGTGGGGCACATAAATCCTCAATCTCATGTTTGCTGAAAACCTAGTGTCTGTATCCAGAATCTGATCACTCCTCACCACCTCACCTGGCCCAAGATCCCCATACTGTGTCTTACCTGGATTCCTGCAGGAGCCTTCTCATTAGTCTCCCTGACTGTATACTCATCCTGCTATAGCCCATTCTCAATACAATAACCTCATTACATTGTTGTGCTCCTTTAGAATCAAATTGACTTGAGTCATTCCCCTTTTCACAACCCTCCAATGGTTCCTCAAATCACTTAAAGTAACAGCCAGAGTCTCCACATGGCCCTACCTGTTTGGCTCAGCCACTCTGTGGGCACATCTCTTTTTACTCTCCCCTTGCTTACCCTGTTCCAGTCAAACTGATCTCCTTGCTGTTCTTAAAATGCTCCCAGCATACTCTGGCCGTCTGCTTTGCATGGGCTGTTCCCTCTGACGGGAATGCTCTTCCTCCCGGTAGCTGCCTGGCTCATTCCCTCACCTCCTACCACCTTATTTAAAATTGCAACATACACTACCAATCACTTTTACCCTGATCTATTTTTTCTATAGCATTTGCCACTTTCTAATATACTGGATAACACACTTGTCCATTATTGGACAACTAGCACATAAATACCACAGAGACAGAGATTTTGTGTGTTTCACTTCCTTCTGTTTCCCTGGTCCTTTATATAATGCCTGGCACATAGTAAACACTCAATAAACACTTACTGAATAAATGAGTCAACAGAAGCGTAAAAATTTGTATGACAAAAAATGGCTAGAAGGAACAAAGGTAACTGTGGCAAAAACATAAAAACCAACATCAACCCTGACCTATAATCATCAAGTGCTTGACAATCTACAGGTGTGCAACCTGTGTCAGAACTGCAGCTCATGAGTAAACCTGAGGTCACACTGACAGCTTGACTCTGCTACTCCCTCGTTGTGTGACCTTGCGCAAGTTACTTAACCACTGTGAACTTTGCTTTCCTTATATAAAATATGAAGATATTAATATAAACCTATATCATGAGGTTATTGTAGAATTGAATGTCTTCATACACCTAAGGGGCTTAAAATAGTGCTATAAATTAGTGAGCAGTTAAAACTCAGAGCCCTCATGTGCTGACATAGGTCCTGAGCCATTGACTGGAGGAGGGGCAGAGAGCAGAAAGCTGGGTCTCATAGCTGCTCAAAGCTCCTGCCCCTGGATACATCCACTAGAAGCCACCATGAGCCTCCAAGGGCCAGAGCAGCACTGAGACCTCAGACAGAACTGTGGAGATGGAGTTTTCCTTAAGTTGGGCTCCTACCTCATCCCTAAGAAGCCCTGCTTAGGTCCAGAATCTCTCATATGTCTTGAACCTGACAGCTTTGACTTTTCATCTTAACTGCTAACTTCATTGGAGCTCAAAATGAGGCCATTAACTAGGTGTGGAGGTGGGTGTGGGTAATGGGAGAGAGAGACACTTGACTACACTTACTACTCCATTCTTCCCTCCCCAACCTTCTCTGGCTACAAATCTCCCTTCTCCTTAACCACAAAGCAGCATCCCCCATGCATGTCATAAAAGCAAGCAGACTCTAGCCAAGACATCATATGTATGTTGTGGAAACTGCTAAGTTTCTGGGTTATTTGTTATGTAGTAACAGGTAATTAATACATCTGGGATGGGACCTGAAAATCTGCATTTCTAAAAGCTCCCAGGTCATGCCCATGCTCCCACGGACTACACTCTGAATAGTCGGAGGGTTAGATGATTTGCTCAAGAATACATAGCTAGTCATAAGCAGTAGAACATGACTCTGAATTTAGATTGACCTGTCCGTATCCCCTTGGCATTCATCGTTCCAACATATGTTTGAGAGTTTTCTCCTGCAAGTCTCTACCCGAAGGCTGTCTTCTCCTGACCCACTCAGGATGTACTAGGAATTCTGGGAGTTAATGCCCCAATAATGGTACTTACCCAGGGATGGGTGGTAGCTGGAAAATGAAAATCCCAGCTTCTTAACTTCTTAAGTGGGATAGCTCTCCCAGGAGTCCCCAGTGAGCTGAGTTCCAATTGTCCACAGTAGTTAAGAGCACTCTCTCACCCGAAAGACTAGGTTCTTATAACTCTATCCACACTTCACCCACTGCCATCTGCTCTCAGCCTAAAGTTACCCATCTCCAGTCTCAGACCTCTTCCCTCCCTGCAAGAAAATTCCAGGCCTGAGGCCAGCCCCATCCCAATGTAGCCCCTCACCCTGCAAAGGAAGCGGCCAGTAAATCAGTATGAACATCCCCAAAACTACTACTAAGTCACCAAGAAACGAAGTAACAAGACTTTCTCAAGACATGTCCCCAAAAATGTGATCCCAGCAATGATATCATCAGGTTTTCAGCACATCTTTGAGTGTCCGAACAGAAAAGAATCTACTGCGACAAGAGGATCCTAAGTCAATCATCGCATGTGATAATTTAATTCAGCAAACTACAGGGCTTTGCTCTGGGAGGGGAGGTAAGGAGTTTCACTTAGCATCCTTTGCCCCAACTCATTTCCACTAATGTCAAACAAAATCTACCCAGTATCTAGATGATAATAGGCACTCAGTAACTATTTCTTGAATAAATGAATCAATCAATGGGTCAGTGAACCAATGAATATAGGTGCACCACCCAGCTGGGCACAGAGCCCCCCACTCCCAGGACATCTGCCCATTTGACAAAGTAGCAAAACACTCAACCATATGCACTAAGAATCATAACTTCTCATGTGGAGTTCTTCCCAAAATTTTCAAGATTATTCCCTATGTGATGTCTCATTTTATTCTCCCCTCCCCCACAACAACCTTTGAGCTTGTTGAAATAAGAATGGACAGCAATTGCGTGTGAATGAAAGAACTTCAGCCTTTAAGTCCAAGAAACGTTAAGCTCTAGCCCTGCTTTTGCCATAATTTGCCACTAACTTGTTATGTGACCTGGGGATGGTTTCTTCACCATTCTGAGAACCAATGCCCTATCTTTAAAATGAAAGAGGTTAAGCTGAATTTAAGATCAAAGATTCCCTTCTCGTGCTAACCTTTTATGATTCCAATATCCACCCAGATAGGAAGGAAGGGCCAAATTTTACACATCACAGATTTCCCAATGCTTCCTCAAATCTCACCTGTGGATCTTTGGGTATAGTTATTCCTGTCAATCATAAATGCTATTTTGTTTATGCTCATCATGTTCCTGGGACTATGCAGGGAACTCTCCACACCCTATCTTATTTATTCCTCACAACAACCTGTGAGCCTGGGCTTGATGTATCATTTATAAATCCTTTAGGCTGCCAGTAAATGACTACCAATGGCTTAAGCAATAAGAACATTCTTAACAAGGAAATTGGACATCCCACTGTTGATTCAGCATCTCAAGGATATTACCAAGAATGTGGGCTCTTATATCCTTTTCTTCCATCATCCTTGGAGTACTGGTTTTTCATTCACAGGTCTGTTGCCTCATGGTCACAAGATGGCGACTATGGTTCCAGACATCATAACCCCACGCAAAAACATTTAAAGCAGAAAGGAGGAAAGGGAACGGGAGTCTATTTTCAGGTACTGCTCTCCTTTTTACTGGAGAAAATCAGTCCCAGAATCCTCTACACCGACTTCCCTTTTATCTCATTGGCCAAAACTCAAGTCACATGGTCACCCTTCACTGCAAAGGAGGCTATGAAAGTATCTGGCTTTTTTAAGCTCTAGAGTGGGAGGTGGGCATAAGAAAAAAAAAATGAGGCATGCTATTGGCTAGGGAAGCAACAGTGTCTGCCACACTACTTATCCCCATTTGAAATTAACAAAACGGGGCTTAGAGAGGTTAAGTAACTTGTCCACTCTCACGCAGTGAATAAGTGGCAGAACCGTAAGCAAGGATATGCCCAACTCCAAAGCCTGTGCTCTTAACTACTGTCAACTGCCAACCTAGGCACCGGTTAGACCTTTAAAAATCCAATGTTGGACAATTTAAAGGGAGTCACATTTTCTAAAAGGATACTGAAAGAGAACAAAATTTTCAAGTCAGGCTTGAGGATCTAATGATGAGAGAGATAGGAAATGGGTCTTCTCTAGAAGGCAACAGGATACTTCCCAGGCACCTTGCAGGCTGGTGAAAATGAGGCAGCAGCATCCTAGTCCTTGGTGTCCTCCCCCACACCATAAGTTTGGCTTCAGAGGGCTTTGCCTTGCCCTCATCAACATAAGCAGCTGAGTCGGAAGATGATCATCCCAGGAAGGGAGGCAGGAGGCCTGGGATGGGCTGGTCATTCCTGGGCCATATGTCAAGGGGCCCTTAATAGCATAATCACTCTCTCCCAGGAAGGCCAGTGGTGACAGGCCTTTTAATGAAGGATAATGGTATTTTGCATTTAAATATACTCAGCCACTGACTCATTACTGCAATAGCCATCAGAAAGACAAGTCAATCAGAAGGGGAGGAAGAATTTGTCAGGCTTGGAGAGAAATCAGGCCAAGATGTGGACCACCAGGGACCCTCATGACTGCTCAGCCAGCATATAGGTCCTTAGCCTTCTTGAGTAGAGAAATGGACTGTATGGTACATTTGCATTGTCACGGGAAGCTCTACCGGACCGCCCTAACGTGGAATGAGGATGGAGGAGAGTTGGTTTCCCAAAGGAAAATCAAGATGCTGGAACCCAAAGAAGGGCGGGTGGATGATAGGGAAGCCAAACTAATGCCCACTCCTAATCATTCCTAATTTGAAAGTTACAGATAATTGGGACTGAGGGAAGCTAGGTACCACCCTGCTGTAAAGGGGAAAAAATCGCAAACAATTTCATAAACACTGAATTCTGCTTAGAGTTTCAGGGAGGTCATAGGCTCCCTGGAGCCACACAATAAACAATGACCCCAGTTCAGAAGTCCAGTGTTCAGGGAACTTTAGCAAGATAGTGGGTGGGGATGCGGGGGGGCTGTAGGGAATAACTTTTAAAGGCTTTACTGCCTCATGCCATCTCCAGAGCTTCCTTAATTCTCCGCCCCAATGCCCTTAGTCTGAGAACAAGAAGAATTTGTCTCTACTCCTAATTATCGGGTAAGACACAAACGATGCAAATATTATGCTAAATGAGGCCCCTTAAAATAGCAGAGAGCAAACCATCGCAGAAGATGCCTTGTCATTTGCAATTTGCAAACGAGTTTGATGCCTTTCTTCATCCTCTCCCCCACCCCACCCCTGTTGTTGATGTTAATCTGAATTCCTGAAGGAGTCACCTTCCCCCCAGAAAGGTGTCCCTTGAGGGGAGGAGGGGAGGAAAACGGGGGGATGGAAATGCAGCCTGATTGCCTACATCTGATTAGTAATTACAAGCCAAGAGCAGCTCTGGAGAGAAACACTGTCACCCTCTGATGAGGAACAGGCTTGGAGAGGCAGCTCTCCCAGGGGGAGGGTGGTAGAAAGGTGATGAAAAGGGGGAAACGGTGGTGACAGATATGCAGTTTGGGGGTCTGCTGCTGTTGGGGGGCGAGAGGCAGATTATTCCACTCTATGCCAGCACGTGTGACCTTGAGCTTTGTGTGGCTTACACTGTGCCTCAGTTTCCTTATCTGTAAAATGGGAATACATTTTACTTCTGCTACTTCAGCTGCTTCTTACAGCTGTTGTGAAGATTGAGTCAAGTCTTATTACAGTGCATGTGTCCAAACAAGCTCCAATTCGGCCTCCAACTGACAGGACATCGTGCTTGAGATTCTGTAAGACCTCAGGAAGGTCACCTTCATCTCTGCTAACCTGGCTATAGACATCCACATCCTTAAAAAAAATGGAACACAACAGTCCACACCCAACTTCCAACTACTTGGCTCATCAGGAAGGATTGGTGGCTGGGGCAATCCTAGACAAAAGTAACAAAAAACAGCATACTGATTTCAGCTGTTTTCATGAACTTCCCCACCCTATGTAAAAAATGACAAAGGAGATCCGACTTATCCCGCATCTCCAGTTGTTCAAAATGCAGACAAGACCCTGGAAGGAAGGACTCCCATCAAGTCCCCTCCCAAGGACAGATGGATGGCACGATAACCAGTGCTGTCCCTCCTCATGTCTCAAAAATGGGAACCTGTGACTTGGCCTACAAATTGCCGGGTGACCTTGGACAACTGGCTTAACCTCTCTGGTGCTCAGTTTCTTCATGAGTAAAATGGAGATAATAAAACCAGGCCTCTGAACTGCTTTTTCCTCCCTCTGCATTTCCTTTTCCTCTCCAAATGATGTAGATGACAGCCTCTCTCCTCAGCCTTTCTGAAGAGTATATGCACCTCCCCCCAAAGCATATAGTCCTCTTCCCATCCCCCAAGATCTGCCTGGCTTCACCACACCCTATTTTCTGCTCCAAGAAGGAAGAGGTCCATTTTGGTATTGTGTGTTCAGTACATGCGGGGAGTCGTTAGACCCTACCCATTGTGGGAAAAATGATAAAGCAGTGGTCCTTAAGTGTGGCTGCCCTTTGCACGCAACTGGAAAGATTTTAAAGAGCTGACAATCAGGTTCAACGCCTGCTCTAAGATTTTGATTTAATTGGTTTGGGGTGTGGCTTAGGCATTGAGAATTAAAAACAAAAACAAAACCCCAGGCAATCCTGATTTGCTGTTATGTTTGATGACCACTATGCTAGAGAAACTAGGACTAGTGAATGATCTACAGTGATAGGGTAAAGTCTTAAATCCATCTTTTTAAACTATATCATAAGGAAAATAATGATGTATTTGACCACGATTAAAAAAAAAAAAAAAACTTAAATGTTTTCCTGCTCCTCCAAAATCACAAGCCAAATTAGGAAGCCAAACAGCCAACTTCTTAGAAAGAAATTATAATAAATGTAGAAGCCCAAGAGGAAAGTATGCCTGCCTCCACTTATCCCCAGACAAGTCTTAAAACTGTCATATATAAAGAGTTCTTACAAATCAATAAGAAATATAAAACTAGAAGCTCCAATGAAAGAAAGTGAAAAAAAAAGATGTGAAAAACAATTCTCAGAATAAATATATGTGTCTAATAAGCTTATGAGTTCTTTTTTTTTAAACTCAGCCATTTCAGTAATCAAAGAAATGCAAGAAGAAACAAGATACTGCCTTTTAAACCTATTAAATTAGGTTTAACACAAAAAAAGACAAAAAAGAAAAACCTCTATACTGGCCAGATTGAAGAAAGCACTCTCAAACACTGTTGGTGGGACTGTAAATTAGCTCAACCTTTCTGGAAAGCAATTTGGCAGGACAATCCCAATTATGTTAAAATATATATATGTACATTTAGGCATATGAAAAAATACTGGGAGGATATAAAACAAATGTTAACAGCAATTTTCTTTCTGTAATAAGATTAGGATGATTTTTATTTTCTTCTTTATACTTTTCTGTATTTTCCAAATTTCCACAGTGAATATGAATTGCTTTCATAATGAGGAAAAAAGAAAAACAATGAAAAGAGACACATTTTTTAAAAACCTTGTTATGTTCTTTTGAAATGTGTTTTCTTTTTTACTGTTTCATTCCAGGATGCTTGGTTTTGCAATGCTAAGCTCTTTCTGAAGAGTTTTGTACCTCATCCTGAGAGAGTTGTCAAATAAAAGGAACTGGTTATTTCAGTAGATCCAGCAAAAAAGAAAGCACACCTGCTCTGCACTCAGCAGACCTGTGTAGGTATTCTGGCTTTGCCCTTTCTTGGCTGTGTGACCTTGGGTGTGTTATTCAAACTCTGAGGTTTGTATTTCCTATCTTTAAAGGAAGACATGTAATCATTCCTACCTCACAGGATTGAATTAGACAGCTGACGTAAAGTGTCTGGAACAATGCCAGGTGCTTAGTAGGTGCTCAATAAATGATAACTCGAACAAACCCGATGATGGGGGAAAGGCATGAAATCCCCCTAAATGGGAAGCAGTCATCCAGAGCGCAAGTCCCTCCCACTTGGAGGAAGTTATCCTGATAAGTACACTTGGTGTCAGCATTCCCGTTTTACAGGGGAGGCTTGGCAGGCAGTCAGGAAGGTAGAATGCTTTGCTCAATGTGCTCCCAGTTCATCAGGATTAGGGGCTGAACAAGCAGCCAAGTCCAGCTTTCTTTCCACTGGGAGAACTGTCCCTGGCTGTTTCCCTAGCCTAGAGTCACATGTCCCCCACCTTCCCACATCTCCCCAGGCCAACAGCACCTCCCACCAACATGACCCTCTAGCCTTCCCTGCAGCATGTTAATAATGGGAAGATTTTAGAGCTGTCTAAATGTCTATGAGCTCCCTGAGGACAAGAATCATGTCCATTTTGCAATTCCGTGTTGGATCCCAAATTTCTTTGTTTGAGTCAAAGTCGAGCTAGACTAGAAAGGAAAGAGAAGGATTCAAATGGTCCCTGGCTCCTGGCTTATTGGTCAATCCAAACAGGTGATGTCGTTCTTCCTCCAACTGCTCTCAAGCAGAACTGAGGGAGAAAGTCACTACTGGATAAACATAAGGGACAGATCGTGGTGGGGCTGGTGGGCCCCAGTGACAACGCTGGGTTTTAGTTGAGGGCAGGGATTTTTGCCCTTTTGGTCACTGATACATCCTCAACATATAAAACACTTAGGCACTCAACAAACATTTGTAAAAATAAATAAATACTATGTGGCCAACAAAAATTCCTGCCATAGAAATATTTACAATGTATTGCCTAGGTAGTTGTTTGGGTTTTTTAAAGGCAGATGACAAAAGAGTATATAAAATTAGGTGATCACAAATTGTTCTGGTACCATGGCTGGTCTGGGGTAGTGAATTTGGGCCCCATTTTTTTGGCCTGTTTTCCTAATTGAATATTCCCCCCCAAAAAAAGAGCTTGTGATATTTGTATAAGAAAGGAGAAAAATAAATGAAGAAATTGGATAAGGATTGGGAAGGAAGGAAGGAGCTGGGAGGAGGAGAGATTAATTCAGGCCGTGAAATCCCCCATATCCATCCTCCATCTCTCTCTCTCTCTCTCTCTCTCTCTCTCACACACACACACACACACACACACACACACACACGCAGAAACCCTCCTTCCCTTCCTTGGCCCTGCCCTTAGCTGCATTCCATACTCTCTCTGTTCTTGGCAGCAACTTCACATCCTCCCAGAGGCCAATGCCCTGCCGCCCTGGCCACAGGGGAGGCTGCATCAGATCCACAGACAAAGGCAATTAGCAAGGGCCTGATGCCTGGCTCCTCTAATTGCCCACACTTCTGAAAAGAAGTAAGTGATGACTCTTTCAGCAGAGAACAGAAACATCTCAGCCATTAGAATCACATGTATGCAGAGCAGGTCTCCCCTAGGAAGACCCAGAAATTGCCAGAGATGAGAATCACATGACCAGAAGGCCACTGCCCCAGGAGGAATGAGGCCAACAGTCCAGGAAAAAAATGGCCTCTTGACAGGCTGTCTGGGGACTGGCCATTAACTCCCCCCTACTGTGAAACCAGGCCTTTAGAAAGTTCTAGGTTCAAATCCCATCTCTACCATTCACTAGCTGGGTGGCCATGAGCAAAGCACACTGTCTCTCTGAGCCTCAACTATAAAATGGGAGCAGAACCAGCCTCAGCGGTCATTGTGGGAGCTACGTGAGAAAGTGCTTGATAAGAGCTGCGGATCGTCAGTATTTGTGAGCATACTTTTTCCTCTGCCTTGCACCCTGGCCCCATCCCCTTCTATATCTCACTCCTTCCTGTTCATCCTCCAAGATTCAGTGCAGATGTTACCTGTCCCAAGATGCTCCCTGACCCCTTCAAACTGAATTGGGTGCCTCTTCCATGTGCACCTAGTTGACACACTACTTCTTTGTATAGGTCAGGGTTCACTGGTCGTGAGGGACAGAGACAGCCTCTGGCTAACTTAAGCAACAAGGGAGTTTATTGGAACGATGTCAGAACTCAAGAAATCAATGTGAGATTGGACTGGGCCTGGAGAATGAACTAAAGATGCTCCAGGGAGCCAAGGAGTAGAATCTGGGCATGAATCCACTACTGGGATGAAAATAGAGCCTTGACCTTTCAGTCGCCTTGTCTCTCTGCTCAGAATCAAGTTCCAGGGAGCGGGTGATGGACTGGCCTTGCTAAGGGCACAATTTCACCCCTGGCCAGGGTAGAGCAGAGCCTCCATTTATGGCCCCACCCTACTGTCTCCAGTGGGGAGAGGTTACCCCAATGACAGAAGTGACCGGTGAAGTAAAGTGGGTGCTGGTCATGAAAAACAGGTGTAGGAACTAATAACAGAAATCAATCTCAAATATAGGCAGGGATTTCATCTCAATCATTCTCCTCTGAGTCTCAAACACTTTACTCAGTGCCCTGCAAAGTTTGCTGGCTGGCTGGCTGGCTGGCTGGCTGGCTGGAGAAACCATAGCCTTCAAGGCAAGTAGTGCTAAGGGCCCCAACTGAGGCACAAGGAATGACCATGGGAAGCAATGAGCGGCTGGCGGTTAGAAACAGACTCGGAGTCAAAACTGAGTTCAAGTTTGAGCTCTGCTCATTTCTGATTTTGCTCTCTTAGACTTGGAGAAAATTGCTTCCTAGGCTTTGGTTTCCTTACTGTAAGAATATCTTTGTAAGCTCATCTTGAGGATCCGAGAAGTTTTGTGTGTAGAACTGACACAAAACTTGGGACATGCGTGCTCAGTAAACCGCACTGTTAATACTCTTGTTTTTTATCACTGTTATTACCACAGGAGTGGGGGAGTGATCAACTGACTGGGCATGAGAGCTTTATGTAGAAGGGGTCACTGGGATATGTGGGGGCTCCACACGGGACCCTTGGGTGAACAAGGCAGGGACCCTACCCTAGAGAAGCTCAGAGTTGAGTGAGGGAAACAGATGAATTCTAACCCCAAATAAAGTGTGAAAGTAATATTTTTAAAGAATGATCAAAAGTGAAAGTAGCATAGGATGAAAACTTACGCAGAAAACTTAGCCAGAACCAGATCAAGAAGCAGCAAAAGCAAGTGTAGTCAAGACTTAACACAATTTGCTAAATTCTGAGGGTGGTCAGGAAATGCCTGAGCCCTGGGCAAGTAAAGAGGCTGCTCCAGACGTCCTCGCAGTAAGAACTTGAGCTGAGGTTTAGAGTAAATCTGGACACGTCGAGAAGAAGGAGGGCACTCCAGGCAGGGGGTGTGGAAGTTGGAACGTCAAGCCTTAAAAAACTCTAAGCTTGGGATACCTGGGTGACTCCATTGGTTAAACATCTGACTCTTGGTTTCAGCTCAGGTCATGACCTCAGGGTCGTGAGATCAAGCCCTGCATCGGGCTCTGTGCTCAGCGGGGAGTCTGCTTGAGATCCTTTCCCTTCCCTCTCCCTCTGTTCCACCCCTTGCACCCCTGCCCACACACACATGCACCCTCTTTCTTCAAAATAAATAACATCTTCAAAAAAAAAAAAAAAAACCTCTTAGCCTCCTTGGGCTGCTTTGACAAATACCATGGGCTGGGTGGCTTCAACAACAGACATTCATTCCTCACAGTTCTGGAGGCTGGGAAGTCTAAGATCAAGGCATCAGTAGATTCGGTCCCTGGTGAGGACTCTCTTCCTGGCTTACCAATGGCCTGCCTTCATACCGGCTCCTCCGATAGCACAGAGAATGAACTCCTGCCTCTTCCACATCTTCTAAGGGTACAGTGATCCCATTATGGAGGCCCCGCCCTCAAGATCTCACCTAAACCTAATTACCTACCTAGGGCCATATCTCCAAATACCGCCACATTGGGGGTTAAAGCTTCAATATATTAATTTGGGTGGGGGACACAAACATTTAGTCCATACCACAAACCTAGGTAACAGGCAAGGAAGCAAAAAGGGAGACTATGGTTTGCAGGTGGCTGCCATTTTGGAGGTGCCGTCCTCATTCTGGACCTGTATGGCTATCATTCTAGCTTAGCCCGGCGCACCCAAGCCTGGTCTTACATTAGAAGGACCTGCTGCCATCTCCTTTTACAATTCAGAAGCCTGGGCTCTGCCCCAGATACATGAAAGCGGAATCTCCAGGGACAGAGCCCGGAAATCTGAATTTTTTTTTCATTTCCTCAAGTGATTGTTTTTTATTGAAGTAAGATTCACATAACATGAAATTGACCATTTTAAAGTGTACAGTTCAGTGGCACTTAGCACGTCCACCGTATTATGCAACCACCACCTCTATTTAGTGCCAAAGTATATTCATCACCCCAAAAGGAAACTCCTTACCCTTTAAAAGGAAACCCATATCCCATTTCCCCCTCCCCCCCAGCCCCTAGCTTTCTGATTCTATGGATCTGCCCGCTCTGGTTGTTTTGTATAAATGCAACCTACGACACTCATCCTTTTGTGTCTGTCTCCTTTCACTTCACATAATGTTTTCAATGTTCATCCACATGGTAGCACAAATGAGTGCTTCATTCCTTTTCATGACCAAATAATAATGCATTGCGTGGACAGACCACATCTTGTTTATCAATTCATCAGCTGGTGGACATTCGGATTGTTCTCACCTATTGGTGATGGTGAATAGTGCAGAATACCCCAGGGTATTCTGATTTCACTAATTCAGGAGTTGCCATTTGGTAACTGTACTCAGGTTATAATCACTTAAAAAGACCGAGGTTCCCAAGCCTCAGTGTGCCTCACTCACAATCACCTGGAGAGCCCACTAGCAGTACAGATGCCAAAGCCCCACCTCCACACCTTCCTGAGTCAGTAAGTTGGGCAGGGCCTGGAAATTACTTTTAATGAGGCCCCGGCTCCCATCCCTAGGAATTGGGATGCAAGTGATCTCTCCACCCTTCTGTAAGGAACGGTGATTTAAAAGGAGGTCATCCGTGGTTGAATGATGGGTCATTTTTCCTCTATTTTTTAACACTTGACAATATTTGTCAAATATTCAACAGTGAGCATGTTTTACTTTTATATGCAGAATTATTTGAAGTCTTGGTGAATAAAGAAAAAAGGAAAAGGCCCCAATGCCTCATCTGAGTCCCAGCCTCTGCTTCTCTCCAGCGCCCCTCTTCATGACTGCCCCACTCCTGCACTCCCCCAAGCCCAGGCTCTTTCTGAAAAGCACACATATTAAGAAAGCCAACATCTGATTTCTATGCACAGGATACTTTTGCCTGCGGCCTGTCACACAATTTGCTTACTTACTGTGCGCTTTTTGGAGCATCTGAGGAAATCAAAGCTGGGGGCTGGATCTCTCTTTTCCTACAGATAATGGTATTCTCCCACCACCTAAGTTAATAGATTGAGGCTTGCAGGCATTTATGAGTGGTGTCTTTAATATGGTGCTGGAATATTTGCCCTATAAATTCTTAAGAACAGACTTATAGATTGCCTATTACCAGCATTATGGGCTATTAATAAATCAGTTACAGCCATGTATTTTTTTTTTTAAATTGCATTTTCCCTTTCTGTTCACATTCTAAGCAGCTAAGGACCGGCGAGAGACGGAACACCCGTGCTGGATGAGGGCTGTGATTTCCTGCAGAGCAATGGCAGGGGAAGGGACTTGACAGTGAGGTCTGAAAAGGCAGTTTCAAGCAAGGAAGAAAGAGAAGTAAAGGGACCGCACAGCTGGGCGTTGTTGCAATGTTTTAGAGCCATAATCCATCTCCTGGTGTCCTCAGGCAGCAAGGCTGAGCCCGCCTCTGTCCCCGTGACTCCTTTGCTATAAATCCCCCTGGTATTTCTCCGCTCAGGCTGTTCTGTGTTAAGTTAGCATGTAATGATATCCTGCGTGGTGTGGGGGTAACCTGAGCATCACCAAGACTCTCCAGCTGGTGTGTACAAACAGGGTCACGCGGGAGGGCGGAGCTGAGGTTCTCCAGCTCCGCAGCCCCTTCCCCTGGCAAGAGGAAGACCCTCAACCTTCTTCAAGGCTCCTGCCCCAATCTAGCAGCTGGGGAGTCCCCAGGGGGTGACAGCTCATTCGTATTTGGTACTCCGGGCAGCTGCAGTCTGTCCCACTGCCACCTCGGCACTGTTTCCAGCTGGGAGACTTGGGGCTCCCATGCCTGGCAGGAATTACTGTGCAGAACTTACCCCAAACCCTGCCACATGGGGGGACCCCGCACTTGGGACCACAGCCCCACTTCACATTATTACACAGCCTTTTTCTCTCAACAGTGCCAAGTTTAGGATGACAAAAGGAAGAGCACACTTGGTTTTTTTGTGGTTTTTTATTTTTTTTTCCCCAGAACTACTCTTTCCTCCAACTCCCAGGATTTCGGGTTGGGACTGGGTCACTATGCCCATTGAATTTTTTCCCTACCGGCGGATTCACTGGAACAGAGACCTCTTTGTCACTTTACAGTCTATCCTCATTGAGCTTCCTCTCCCCCCTCTATGGTATCATGTGTGCAGTCTTGCTGTGTCTGAACACCAGACATTGGGGCTGATGGAATTATTTTTTTCTAGAAGCCTCCAGTGCAAATCAGTAGGTGTGAATAGAGGGGAAAGCAGTTGATGGCATGATATACCTTGTGTGAGGTAAGAGGGCACTGCTAGCTGCTTTACTAACGAACCTAATACAAACACTTGATATGTATCAAGTGCTACAAGTTGTATATTATCTTATCCAAAACCTACAACAATCAGATGAAATTATCTTTATAACTGTCCCCTAGGCCAGGCAGTAAGTGGTATAAAGGGGACTGGAGCCAAGGGAGGGGATTCTAGAGCCCTCGCTGGTAACTGCTACACTAAGAAACATACGGCGAAAAATTTTAAAGATCCTACTCCACCCAATGTCCCAGATCCTCGTGATAGGACTCCCGCGAGAGGTGGCTCAGCACATGGGGGGACAGGGGTGTGCCGGTAACAATCCTCCCATGTGCTGGGGGGGAGGGACTGAAGGAAAGACACACTACCATCCTGGGAGACATAACCGCATCAGTTCATACCTCAACCCTTCCCCCTGCCTGGTGCTCAGTGTGGCTGCAGCCTCCGTTCAAGGCTCCCAGCTTCTCATCCACCCTTGCACCATCCTGCCTTGGTCCCACACTGCCCTGGAGACCATTTGAGGCAATACCTCTAGCTCCACCCTATCCCTGAGACCCCTTTTCAGATCAGGTGCCCCTTGGGGAGCAAGCCTCTATGCATCCTGCCCCAACCTCCCAGCCAGAAGAGGGCAACAAGTAACAGTTCACCAGGAGACAGGAGACTCTGAAAATCCCAAGAAGCTTCCCCAAATATCTCTCCCACCCCAGGCACCTGTCACCGAATCAGAACCTTCCTTAGAAGACTTAGTTCTTGAATGAAGGAACTGTCGGCAGGAGGCCCCTGTTAAAATGCTCTTTCAGAGGAGAGCCCTTCATGTGGATTTGCAAAGTTCATTTATCAAATGAGCTCATTTAGTGATTCATTCAATGTCACTGATGCCCACGGGGGGTGCGGGACTGAGGATACCTTGTGACAAGAGTGTCCCCTTGGAAAGCAGCAGGCAAAGTTCCACAGGATGAGGACTCAGGATGGAAATGGATGACACTTGATCGGGTTGTGGGGCCCTAGCGAGGGGGTGGGGGCGGAGGATGGTCTGGGGCATTAAGGGGGCACCACAGAGCTCTGGGTATGAATACCAGGAAGACAGAGAAGGGTTATCTAATGATTCTGCCTGAGGCCGGCACTGGCCCTGGGATGACTTTGTCCTCCAGCCTCTGTCACATCCTCTGGCCTATTTCTTTGAAGATAAGGTCTGGAGTTTAAAACCAGAGGCTTTCAATTTATGTAAACATAAAATCCTCATTGGCAAGATCGCTTGGCACCACAGAAAGGCTGGACTGGAAGTCAGGAAACTGGCTCCCGCTCTCACTTGTGTCCCTGGGACAATGAGTCTATCAGCTCTCCTCTTGGGGCCTCTGTTTCCCCTATTGCCTGGATCACAGACAAGATGCTTAGAAGGTGCAGGAGCAGCCATTATGCAACCATGAGGAAGAAAGCCACACCATGGGACAGCAAATGGCAGAGCGGGAAGATAGAGGGAGCCTGGGTCCCAGAAGATGTGTTTACAGATAAAATCTTAAGGCCCTGGGGTGCCTGGATGGCTCAGTCATCTGGGATCCAGCCCCGCATCAGCCTCCTCCACTGGGAGCCTGCTTCTTCCTCTCCCACTCCCCCTGCTTGTGTTCCCTCTCTCGCTGGCTGTCTCTCTGTCAAATAAATGAATACAATCTTAAAAAAAAAAAAAAATCTTAAGCGTCTGACAGCAAGCCTCCTGTTTCATGGACCAAATAAAACGCCTGACAGATATTTCACGTCTTCAGTTACTTGCAGGCACATGCCATGCTAACCGACCTTGAGCCAGTCATCACTTTCCAAAATAAATATTTACTGAGCATCTTCTCTGTGCCATGCATGTAAGCACATTACATCAATTTTCTCCAATTCCTCCCAACAACCCATTTCACAAATGTAAACACTGAGAATCAGAGAGGGTAATGTGCTCAAGGTGATAGATATAGGGTAAATTTGACCTCTAGAACCTAGGCTCTTAATCACAACCCATGCTTCACCCTCCTGAGCCTGTTTCCCTCTCTGCAAAATGAGACAGTAGAAGGCAATGTTGTAAGGGAGCTAAGGCTTTGAATAATTCAGACTGAGTTCGGTTAAAATCCTGCCTCCACCCCTTGGTGCTGTGTGATTTGAGCAAGTAACTAAACCTCTCTGAGCCCCAATTTCTTCTTCAGTAACTGATGACAATGAGATGACCTACTTCAGAGGGTTGGCATAAGGATTCAATATCAGGTAAAGCTGTTAGCACAGTGCCCAGCACAGAGCAGGTGGCTCTCTGTGGCTGAGGGAGATAATCTCATCTCTCCCTTCCAGCATGGGAGTGCCAAGACATTGGTGACCGGCTGCATACCAATGCTGAAATACCCAATGTCTTTCCCTGGAGGAAATGCGCTCCTGTGGCTTTCTAGGTACAGGAGAAATTGAATACAGAGATTTTTCACCTGAAACCAACTATTTTTAAAAACAACTGTTTACAACTTCGTTTACTCCTGGCAAGGGTTAGACGGAGCCATCCAGCCCCTCCTCGCTGTGAGTAATGGAGGAGAGAGAGAGGGAGAGGGAATCACTCTCCAGGGGCCTCCCCGGACTCCACAGCTAAGCTAAAAACTTAAAAACCTGGAAATGGGAAGGAAAGGGGGAGGCGCAGACATAATAAGAAGCGGGTTCCGAGGAGGTTATATAAAAACAATGAAATTGTAATATTTTCCGCGACAGATTTTCATCAGAGCCGCCTGAGTGCATTCTATTAAACCTCATTTATTAAATTTTGAGGAACATAATTTAGATATAAGATCTGGACAAACAGGTTGCAAAATAGCTGATTCCGGACGCATTGACATCCCCCCATGCGTGGAAAACAGACTGGTGTTTTTCATTTTGATGGTCTCATGGGGCTCTCCTGCTACAGCTTGCGTGGGGGAAAGAGACAGTGGGGTGGGGGTGGAGGGGGCTCCAGGCTCATATATGCAGTCTCTCCCCCCCCTCAACGGCCGTGTGGGGTGTTGTGCTTCCTGTCCTGTAGCATAAGCTTCTCTGAAGTTGAACAGGCACACTAAATTGTGTTCTGGAATTTGTAGGCTAAGGGGTGTGCAGGTGCCAAGAAAGCCATGGACACACATAGCACAAATAGCTTATTTGTTTATCTAAGCATCTCCCCTGAGCCTCCCAAGACATCCCCCACCCTCCAGACAATCTCGTTTGCTGGTATTTACAAGGCAGGAAGTGCAGGGTCTTCCTGGTAGTTGAAATAGATAATCTTTTTATTCCAAGATTTCCAGGTCATTGGGAAGTCTCCCCGCCCACACACCAAACTCCCTGCCCCAAACACTTCCTCAGACCCGCTTTCTCATGCCCAAATGGCCGTTTGAAAGGAGTTAATAGATGCCAGAGACTGTCTGCATTAGTTCATCTACTCCTCTCCTCAGCCCACGTACGACATAGATTATTGACCCCATTTCATGGATGAGAACACTGAGGTTCAGTGAGGTGAGGCGATTTTCCCAGGATCACTCAGTGATTGAGTGGCAGAACCAGAGATTCAAGCCCAGGGAGAGTTGTAGAAGATCCCACCATTCTCTCACTGGCAGGACACAACATACTGACACTTGGATAGATGACAGGCAGAGGTCTTTGGTACCGCTCCCAATGGGAGGAGGCCACCATTTAGGGCCACAGAAGTGTCGTGCCCAGGGACATGGCAACAGCGAGCTGGAGCTGTTGTAGGGACAGCTTCCGTATGGCAAGCAGAATGGGGCTATCTTGGTTTCTTGGGCTCCCTGTGGGTTGGCTAATTTGAATAATTTGTGGGTGGCTCTGGGGCATCAAGGCTGTCCCAAGTTGTCTGGTACCTGGCCCTGGCTTGACTGGGTGACCCATGGGTGTGAAGCCCGATAAGGGAACTAGGTGGAGTGTGAACTTAATTATCTGCTCAAGAAGAAAAACTGACCAGCCTATAGCCAGGGCTATAGGGTCAAGACAGAATGGAAAAACAAATAAACACCAATATTACAGGTGGGTCTAATTCGACACCCCACATTCTCTTCCCCTCTCTGTGCTGAAAATGCCTCTAGACCCGGTCAATCACCCATCCTCTCCCCACATTTAGTGGGTCACAATGTCTTGTTGCCTCCACCTCTGGAAAAAAAAAGTCTCTTCAATCAGTCCCCTGCCCTAAAAGTCATGTTCAGATCTCTTTTGTGAACTACACGGCCCTTCAAGGGAGCATCACCATGGTTAAGAGTAAGAAAGGGGGCTCACAGGTCCGCCCATCTGGGCTCCAGCTGTCACAGTGCCACCTGTTGGCTGTGGGACCTCAGAAATCACCCAATCTCCTGCTGAGCCTCACCTTCCAGTTCCACCAAATGGGAATTAAAGAATGAGCCGCAGTGGGAGGTGGGGAGGATTAAGTTAGATTATCTACCTGAAAATGCTGGCACAGAGTGAGTCCTCAGGGAATATACTTAGCGCTGCTACTGGGGCTGTTCATCTGTCCACTCTGGTGCGAACCTGCATTTCAACCTCACCTCTCTGTTCTTCCCAACTTCGGGCATACCCTGCTCCCCAAATACTGCCACGCCTTCTTACCTTTCTGCTGCAGCTGGGATATTTTTCTCTGCACCTTTCTCACTTCCTAGCCCATCCTGTTCATCCCCAGCCTTCTGGAGCCCCTACCCTGATTCCCCCAGCTTCCCCTTCCTCCTGCCCAGTTTTCCCTCCCACTCCGTCAAAGTCTGAATCAACCACCTTGCAAGAAGGGTGCTGGGTTCCTACCTGGCTCCCCAACAGTGAGCTCCTCAGGATAAGTGCAGAACGTTATTCACAAAGCAGAGTGGTCAAGGGTGCAGATCTCGTGCCAGGCCACCAGGGTGCAAATTCTAGGTCCACTGCTGTCCCACTCCCCGCCCCCATTCCTGCCTTTATGACTTCCTTCTGCCAACACCTGCATGTCTTCCCTTGAGGGCCTTTGCCTCATCACAGTATGCTTTGCTACCTGTAGGGCCGGCAAGAAGTGCCAGTGAACAAACAGGAGGGGGCCCTCCTGACCCCTCACGCCCCCACCCAGGAGCAGCACTCAACCAATGCCTGCCAGAAGTGAGTACAGAGTACAGAGATCCCTAATTCTCTCAACCCCCTGATGGGAGATTTCTGATAAGTGTTCTGCCAGCTCCCAGAGCTTCCTCAGAGGGATCAAGCCCCACTTGCCCACAGGGGTTGCTGCCTTGGTGTACCAGGAGTTCTCCAGGGAAACAGAGCCAATGGAACAGATAGATCTATGTATCCATGTCTATAGATAGATAGAGATAGAAATAGTCTACAGATACAGATATAGATCTCCATTAATCTCTGTCTACATCTATATGAGGATATTTATTATAGGAATCAGCTCATGTGATTATGGAGCCTGAGAAGTCCCACCATCTGCTATCTACAAGCTGGAGACCCAGGAGAGCCAATGGTGTAATTCAGTTTGAGTCCAAAAGTCCAAGAACCAGGAGTGCCAATGTCCAAGGGCAGGAGAAGCTGGATGTTCCAGCTCAGGCACAAAGGCCGCAAATCTGCCCTTCCTCCACTGTTTTGTACCATTTACATCCTCAAAGGATTGGGTGGTGCCCACAGCACACTGGTGGGCACATCTTTACTCGGTCTATCCATTCAAATGCTAATCTTTTCTGGAAACACCCTCACAGACACAGCCAGAACTAATGTTTTAAGCCTCTGTCTGGGCATCCCTTAGCCCAGCCTCGTAGATACACACAACCGTACATGATAATACATCTTCAGTAGGCTGTCCCCACTCCCTCACCTTTGCTTCCCTACTTGCACTTAAATCCTGTCTTAGGGGCTTCTCTGGGGGCAATCCAAATGAAGATGCATTGCCCCTGCTGGCTGCAAGAGCTTGAGTGTGTTACTTAAACTCTCTGTGCCTCAGTTTCTTCGTCTGTAAATGGGAATAATTTTATTTATGGGATTGAGGATGAGATGAGGAACGCTGTGCTTGGAAAAGTGCCTAACACACAGAAAATACTATAAATATTAGGTCTTTTCTTCTCAAGGTCTAGCAGAGGACCTGGCATATGCTAGGGCTTCAAAAAATATTTGCCGGTTGAAGCACATTGAGTCTCTAGGGATGAAGAGGGCTATATATTTTCATTCCACGTTAGGTTCCTCTGGTTGCCAAAAACTCACTCAAGCTAACACAAGTAAGGTAGCTTGTTTCCAGGACGTGCCTACAGGAACAAAGACAGGCATATCCGGGGAACTATGGAGCAACCAGCTTGGCAGACCGTACCAAGACAGGAGCAGAACTGGGGAATGTGAGGTAGTTCCCATTCCAAGAACAGTCCTAGCAATTGGGTTACTTGTCACCCCCCCCCGCACTACAGAATGTTATAATATCTTCCCTCTAGAGATTTATCACTACCCTAACTCATCTATCTATCTATCTATCTATCTATCTATCTATCTATCTATCTATCTTGCCTCTCTTTGTCCAACTATCTGGTTCCATTGAGGTCTCCTAGTTTCTTTCCAGTCACATCTCTTCCCCCTGATGGCTTTGATCCAAATAAGAAAGAGTCACAGGAATCAATGAAAGTACCAGCCTCAGAGGTGGTAAAGCTGGGCTGGAGAGCACAGCATAGACCTGTAACGAGAGGCAGGAATTCTACTCCTTCCCCACCAAGTGTAGACGGTGGAGCTTCCCAGAGCAGAGTATGGGCATCCCCCTGCCAACCTACCCCGCACCAGCTGAGCAAGAAGAGACCCTGGAGGGATGGCGAACGGGTCATTGCACTATGCCAAGCAAGAGCCTTCCAGCAGGGCAACTCTGAAACCAGAACGTGAAGCAGCAGCTGAGCAGGCCACACTGAGACCTATCCACTACTCACTCCCACTGGGTAGAGTGAGAAAGGGAGGGAGCGGATGGGCTGAAGCTCTCTCTGGTACTTCCAAAATGGTGGAAGTTGTTATTTTAATGGACCACGGTAGACTAGACAGGAGAGGGATGGGATTTTTTTTTTCCCCCTGCAGCTCCCTGCTGACCAACTTCCCAAGAGAAATGACCTGATTGGTGCAGGGACTCATCTTTATCTGTTTGAAGTCTCCGTAAAAAGCCAGCTCATCTCATAGGCCATTGCCTTTGGCCAGCCCACCTCTTAGTAAAACCTGAAATTACAAAAGTGCTCATGTATTTGTTTATCGTCTGTCTCCATCCCCAGTAGAATGTTCCTGAGAGACCAGAACCTATCTGCTATGGTTATTTTTTATTCCCAGCACCTACAATAGTACATGGCTCAAAGTAGGAGCCAGATTAAGACTTACTGAATACATGACTGAATGAATGATTAATGCAATGAATAAATGAGTGAGCAAGTTTATTAAGAGCCCTGTTTATGTCACTGAATCCTCTTCCCTATTGTTCAGGGAACTCAGCTCCACTAGGCAAAGTTCCACCAGGTAATGAGACCCCCACTTACCCAGAAGGCAACTGAGTGAGTTTCTACTGCTATGGCTGTATGCCCCCAATCCCCATCAAAGCAACTTGGCCAGGTATTCCTTCCAACCATGTGCTGGAATCTTTCTGAGAGATGTTCTGGCCAACACAATTTTCTCCGTCTTATTCTCTGTCCAGTGATGTTTTAGCCACTCTTGAGACTGGACCACTTCCCTGATTACCTGCTTCTTAATCCAACTCTGTCTGCGCCAATACCCTTGATTAACGTGTTTTCCAGTACACAATGATGTCTCCCTCCAACTCACTCGCCAGGGCATTATTTAACAGAAGCCTAAAACCAGCATGCTAATGAAAACAGCCCTTGCAAATAATCCTTTAAAGGGATTCTTAGTACCCAGTTCCTAATAAACAGACGCAAATTAATGACTTTTAGGGGGCCAATAAAAACCCACAATGTCCCTGGCCTCACTATTCTTTTACCCAGAATAAAGTAGGGATGAGGGTAATAGAAAGCACCAGGACAAATCAATCCCAAGTGTCATCACCGCAGAACCTCAGACAATGTTAGAAGGGGACACTGCCTTGGAGAGATCTGAAGAACTGGGACTTCAGCATTACCAAGAGAGAGCCAGGGATGCCCCAAATGAAGGAACTTTGTCCCATCTTCCTCAGCATTGGTCAGAGGGTCTGGGAAGCTTAAAGGCTAAGCTTCCTGTGAGCTGCACTTAGGAATAAGTAAGACTTACACAGTCATTGTGCAGATGAGAGAGAATACGTGAAAAGTGCCAGCACCCAGCAGGTGCTCAATAAATGGTAAATGTTATTATGATGCAAATTGCACACTGGTGCCTGTAACAGCACAGACCTGGAGAAAGAGGCTTCCCAGCCCAGGACCAGGAGTATCTTGGCACCAAAGGACTTTCTGCTCTCAGCCAAAATGGAGGTTTTGTAGCTACAACCTTTGCAGCTCTGGACATGCCTGGAAGAGCCTCTAAGACCAAAAGGGCCAACATAGGATGGTCCTAAGTTAGCTAACTGGTTGATAGGCCAGAGGAGAGCCCCCTCTCCAGGGAGCGGAGGTCAGGGTGAACCTCTCCAAGCCTTTGAGTCTACAATGGACCAGCCTTTCTTTGTATTCCTCTTCAAACTCACAGTGCCCTCCCCTGCACCCGTTCTCACCATCCCTGTTTTATTCACCAGATTTTCAGCTTTATGCTGACCTCCAGGAAGCCCTCCTAGGCCTTTGTAAGCTACGTATTCTTTTTCCCATCTCTATATCCCCCAGGACATTCACAGTCTACAGCAAAGAATCTAGCCTCCTCTTTGAATATCATGCTTTACTGGCTTCAGGTTTCTGAGATCTTGGAGCCCCCTTGAGAGCTGACATTCTGGCTCACATGCTTCATGTAGCCCCCTAGAGATCTTGTGAAAAGGTGATTCTGATTCTGTAGGTCTTGCGTAGGGCCCGAGACTCTGCATTTCTAACAAGCTCCCATGTGATGTTGATGCTATTTGACGTAGCAAGGATCTAGACCATCTTTTACAACACTGTTTCTTTAAACTTTAAATGTGATACATACTTCAACAGCTAGAGAAACAAATTTACTCCAGGAGCAATCAGAGCCTTCAAGGGCCATTGTGAATCTCCAAGAGAGGGATACAGCGTGCAGCGTCTCCCAAGAGAAACCTTTGTTCAAGAAACTATCTTACAGCACTTATCTCATTATCAGACGCACAGCAATCATTAATAACAAGAGCAAATATTTATTTCCTCCTGACTATGGGCCCGGAGTTTTACATGCACCATATTACTTCATTATTCCACTGACCTCTGTGAAGTACGCACCATTGGGATCGCCATTTGACAGGAGAGAGAAGGTAAGAGAAGGTAAGCCATTTGCCCAAATGCATGTGGTAGAGTCAGGAATTAGACCCCATTTGTCTCACTCCGGGGTCCTTCTCTTCAACTCTCCACTTGACCTCTCAGCCTGGGCCCAGAGATCTTCTTCCTGCCATACATAATTGGCTGAGAGGCCAGATTTAGTGAGGACAGGCAACTGTCTCAACTGCAATCACTTTAAGTCTACAGACTCGTTCACACCGCTATGGGTTGGGTTTGTTTTTTTTTTTAATATTCCTGTGGTGAACATTTATTAATCACATATAAGAAAGGAAAAGAACACACTTCTATTTTAGCTCAGAATGTATCTGGCTGCAAGTAACAGTAGATGAATGTGCATTTGTTCTAATCATATTCTAAGAAGTCCAGAGGTAGGAAGATAGTAACTTTAGTTCAGCCATCAGGAACCCTGGCCCTTTCTTTCCTTCCAGGTGTCATGGACAACAACAGAGAAAGTGTGTGTCTTGGTTGTGGGAGAAGTTAGTGTAAGCACCGTTTTCATCCACCCTTTGATTTGAAAGACATTTTAAGATCCTTCCATGTACCAGCCAGTGGGCTTTGGGACAAAGATGAAAAAGACAGGACTCATTCTATGGGACAGATAAGATTGTACAGATAACTAATCTTCCAATTATGATACCATATAATAATGACTATTGTTCCCTTCAACCCTGGATTTCTACAGAAAAGAACTGAGGTGCTAATGTACTGTGATAGATATTATAAGAGAAGTGAGCATAGGGGCTGTGAAAGCCCACAGAAAGGGGCTCTTGTCTTCCTGGGGGTGAAGAAGGTCAAGAAGGGTCAGGGAAGGGGTGGACCTGAGTCTTATAAGGCAAAGAGAAATTAGCTGGGCAAGAGAAGTTCAAGTAGGCATGTGAATAGTCAGGATGCTTTCACCTGCACCCCGTTTTAGGAACAGGATTGCTGGGACACCTGGGTGGCTTAGTGGGTTAAGCATCTGCCTTCAGCTCAGGTCATGATCCCAGATCCTGGAATCGAGTCCCGCATCGGGCTCCCTGCTCCTCGGGGAGTCTGATTCTCCCTCTGCCTCTGCTCCTCCCCTTGCTCGTTCTGTTGCTGCGGGAGAGGATTTGAGAAAGCCAGGGGTCCTTCCTGTCAGTTATGATGACTGCACAATTCTGATCATCTGTGATGGTGAACATTCCAGAGGCAGTCCCTACAACAGGAAGTTGCTGTGGCTGGGATTAAAACCCTGGAGAATGAAGGGTTCCTTCCAATTTGGAGACATCAGAGCCCCAGAAACCCAGCTCTCTTCAAGCCACTTCCCTTGCCCAAAGCGCTCTGCTAACTACCCTTCTCCCAGCTCTGTGTTATGACAGGATAAAGTTCAGTGACTTGAGATTTCTCCTGTGGTTCCAGACAACTGAAGGCAAAATGGGATGTACACACAAGAATGGATTTATTGACTCTTCTCCAGTGCTTCAGGGAACACCACATTTGGCTCATTTAGGAAGAATATCAAAATAAGGATACCCATCTGCATGGGGTCAATTAGGAACAAAACTCTTTATGAAGCAATGGGCATTGGTGCCTAGGGTGACCTGTGACCTCCTTCAGAGCTAGGATCTGTAACAAGCATCAATGACAGTCCCAGCATAAATGCCAACAACAAATTCCCAGCATAAATGATGCACCTCACTCGTAGCATACATCACTAATCAATTACAGCACACTTTCACTCAGACACAGCTTCTCATCCCACTGATTGAATCAAGTCACTACTAATTGAATCGAGGTGCCATGCAAGATTAAACCCACTTTCCAACCCTGACCTCGATGTTCACACTACCTGCATAGTCTTCATGATTATATTAATCTCCTTAGCTAGTGCCTTCTTATGTCCCTAACAACATGATCTTAATAGCATCCTGTGTCATCATGGAGCAGACAACTTGCATCTTATCATATTGCCTCCTCTCTCTAGGACCCTCTTACTTTTCTGAATTGCCCTTTGGTGGGACATAATACTGAAGCAGTCAAATGAAACTGTATTTACTGTAAGAACATTGTTGAGGGTATTGTTCATTATTTTACATTGTGTCTTCTCTATGAGGCTCTGGGAGGGGGGGAATGCCTCCTTGATCTTTGAATCAGTAATAGATGTGTCTCTCTTGAGCCACCAGATTTTCTTCTGCCTAATGACCCTTGTGCATTCTGTAACTGACATATTTCCCTCTTTGCAATGGCTGCAGGAAGTTTCCAGACCAGGAAAGCACAACATGCCTTGTAATTCATGCACTAGTCTTTTCCCTGAATTCATCTAATTTTTCTGGATTGTTTCCCTCTTTTGTCTTATTTATCTTAATTTTCATTTATTTTATTCTGCTGCTTTTTGCACATCCTTATAAGCCTCCTTCAGTATTTTGGGGAATAAGCTTGGTATAAATAAACAGGTAACTAATATCCAGATGAATGTGAAGCATTCTTTAGGCTCTTTAATATCTATTCCATGTGCAAATGTGGGGGATGGGGGTTCAGCAGACCATATGGATTGGGGGATAGGAGGGTATAAGACCATATTTCGTTTCAAAGGTTCCTCTTACTCTGAGGGACCTAAGAAAGGGGTGTGTGTGTGTGTGTGTGTGTCCCCTTGCTTCCCTGCTTTGCATATGCTCTTACAGACCTGATACTCCCTTACAGCACCCTAAATCAGCTTGCCCAGAGGCACATAGTTTAACCTTAAATATCTGGGCACTTAAGGCACCAAGATGAAAGAACAGGAACTCTCCTCATTCCCTCTATTCACAGCTCTCTACTGCCTAAAATACTTGTCCAAGCCACTTCACCCATGGACTTTGAAGCCATAAATCCCCATACTGCCATTCAAAAATGTATTTATTTAACCTCTTTTTCTAAACCTCGGTTTCCTCTTCTGTAAAATACTAACTTTCTGGGGTTGGAGAATGGCTTAAGTGAGATAATATACAAAAGCATTTAGCACAATGCTTGGCACATGGTGAGTGCCTGATAAACAATAGCTATTACGTTACAGCTTTTATTAACCTTGTCTCCATTAGCCTTATAAACTGAAGGCTCTATTTCACTATACCTGGTGGAGGGAGAGAAGAATTTGGTTTATTACACCCTTACTAGCATATTAGCCCAGGGTCAAGTACATAGGTGTCTAATACCTGGTTGCTGAGAATCTGGAAGAATGTGCCCCGGGAGACATTAGCTATCAACATATTGACCATGCAGTGCAATATTTCATTATACTATACTACTTCCTCCTTCCTAGAATGACCTCTCTTCAGTTTGCACCAACTGCATTTACAGCACCCTCTGCTGTGGCAGTAGCAAAAAATAACCTCCCCAAGTCAGCATGAGATTTGCTCTGAAGGAAAGCAAAGGAAGAGAACGTACATATACTGAGTCCATGCTATGTGCTAGCCAATGTCCCGGACACGTCCATCATCTGCACATGAAACTGTGCGGTCAGTGAGTGAACGGACTCATCAGCCCCCACAGGGTCAATTCTCCCTCTGTGTAAATTCTACAGCCCGAGCACCTAACAATCTATATTCTTTTCCAGGTCAAATGAAATGACAAGAGGATTAAAAAAATGTGTCTCAGAAACCCATAACAGAGCTCAAGAAACCAGCAACAGGGAGAGTCCTGGTTAATTTCAAGATGCCAAACAGCCAGCTTTCCATCAATTTCCAGGACCTCATTTTCCCCCCTTCATTTTCAGAATTGATGTTTATGTTTCCACCAGGATAGAGACCAATTCTCCTTGGCATCCTCCGTCAGAGAGAATCAGAAATTTTCCACCTGGGATGCTACAAATTGCATTTCTCAACACAGTTCTGGAATACGGGATATGACCAGCATAACTAATGCTGAGTGATCAAAACTCAGGTGCTCTAACTTTATAAGAATCATCATCAGGCAGTCAGCGTTTCACCAAGGGATGGAGCCTCTTGTCCTCCAAGATTCAAAGAGCAAGAGCACATCGATCTGGAAGCGGCTCCCGGGGAACACAGTAGCATAAGGGAAGACTAGGCAAAGACCCTGCCACTTCCTCCTGTGTAACTTTAGCTGTATTGCTGGGTGACTCTGAGCCTTAGTCTTTCCATTTTTTAAATGGGGATAAAAGCAGGACCTAATTCAGAGGGCTAGTAGGAGGATATCAATACATGGGAAGTGTGTGGTAAATCTTAGCCGGGCTGTAGTAGGCAACTTGTCTAGTGTTCATCCTTCTTCTCTAAAAATATCCTTCACTCCACATCCTGGTTAATCCTTAGAAGCCACATTTATACCATCTGGAACCACGCCCCCTCCAGTTCCCAGCCAATGGTGGTTGGATCATGAAGGAAAGCTTGCCCAAACTGGACCAATCAGATTCTCCCTCCCAGGAACCTAGAGTGGATGTAAAGGAGCCAGTCAGACTTGCTGGCTGTTTCAACTGAAGACATAAATTCAGGAGCCAGGAGGAGTCTGTGGAGAAAAGTCTCTCTAGGTCTGGCTACTGGGGGGGAGAGAAGGAGAGAATTTGCTTTAGTTTTAGACCTTTCCTGGTTCATGGTTCCAGGGTCCTGGAAGGCCTGGTTCCATCTGTTCCCTGAGAACAGCACTGCCACTTCCAACAAACCCCACTTTTCCCTTAAGCTAGTCTGAGATCTCTCTCATTTGGAGAGAAGAGTTTTGAGGTGAGAGAAGAGTTTTGAGGTGGAAGCAGAGATTTCAGGTTCAAAACTCTTTTCTTGGGAATATGCTATTCCCTAGGATTTCATGAGGGATTCTATGAAGAAGGAAAGGAAGGGGACAAAAAAATACCATTTAATGAGCATCTATTGGGTACCAGCCACTCTGGTTGGTGCTCTCTCACATCATCATCTGGATGCACGACATCTCAGTGAGTTAGGAACAATCATTGCAATTTTATACAGGGAGCACTTAAAGCTCAGAGAGGTTAACAAGGTCACGCAGCTGAAAACATGGTGGAGATTAGATTCAAACTCAGGTCTGTCCGAACTCACCGAAGGTTTTTCGAAAATCTGGTATTAACAAATTGTGGATTTACTCAGGGTCTTTGCTGCATCATCAAAAATCATCTCCACCACCACCATCAAATCACCCATCCACATCCTCATCATCACCGTCACCATCACTATACTATCACTATCATCAGCATCACCACCCTCATCATCACCCCCATCGTCATCAGCATCACTATCTTCATCGCTATCATCACTGTCACTGTCATAACAATCATGATCACCACAATCCTCATCATCGTCCTCATCACCATCCTCATCATCACTGTCACCACCATCATCATCTCCATCATCGTCATCGCTATCACAATCACCACCACCATCCTCGCCATCCTCATCATCCTCATCACCTTCGTCATCACCACTGTCATCATCACTACCATTATCATAACTACCACGGTCACTACCCTCCTCCTCCTCATTACCATCACCCCCACCATCACCACCATCACTATCATAACCATCACGATGATCACCGTCCTCATCATCATCCTAATCACCTTCTTCATCACCATTACCATCATCACCATCCTCCTTATCATTACCATCACTAATGGCTAACGCTTATTTAGCAATTCCTTTCGGTCACTTTTTATATTGAGCACTGTATATGTGTTAACATCTAACATGGCTCTGAAGAAGGTACTGCTACCATCTTTATTTTACAGATGAGGAAGCTGAGGTTTTGTGAGGTTAAGTCACGCATCTGAAGTCACCAGGCCTACCTGAATCCAGAGCCCACCCTGAGCGACTGTGCTCTCCTGGTGGGCAGGGGCTGCACTTCCCATTTCTTGGACATCCCCCATGATGCCTAGCATTGTGCTGTGCATGCAGTAGTTGCTAAATAAAGATCTGCTGAGGTGATGGAAAATGTGAAAAAGATCACAGAAGTGCTGAAAGAGCAAGGGTTAAACGTTCCACTCCAGGCTCTGAGCGCCAATCTCCAGACGCAAAAGGGTCTCTTTCATGTTGGTAATAAAGATGCTTGTCAAAATGCCTTTCGATGTGGGGCCGAGAGGCTGACAGGAGCGTGCCAAGCATCTCAAAGGCTGAGGTTCACTGCTCAGTCCTTTACCTTATCTCCTGGACTGAGCCAGGCCATGAATCAATGCCTGAGCGGTCCTCTCTCACCCCCAATTCAAGCCAAGGAGACAATGAGAAGGGAAAACCACATTTAGTGAGTGCTTATAAGTGCCAGGTGCTGTGCTAAGTACTCGGCTGGACAAAATGAGACAGGCTGAGGCCACCTGATAGTACAGCTCAGTGATTAAACACACAGGCTCTGGAGCCAGACTGCCTTAAACCCTGGCTCTACCACTCACTGCTCTGTAAAACAGGGATGATAGTATTAATAGTACCTTTTTTGAAGGGTTATTGTAAGGATGAGATGAGCATGTGGTTAATGCTTTATAAACATTAGCATGTATTAATTAATCCAATGACCCTGTGAAGTAGGTATCATCAACCCATTCTGCAGATGAAAATACTAACTAAGGCTCACAGCATAAAATTATTTGCCCAATACCATACAGCTAACAAGTGCAGAGACCAGATTGGAATCTAGGTTGTTTGCCCTCCAGTCCTGGGCCCTATGCCATTCATACTGTCATATTATTAGGGGTCATGGTACCCTTAGCCTTGGGGGAGAGGGGAAAAGGTCAAGCCCTTTGTCTTCTGTAGACCTTCCATCACTTCCAATGGCTTAATTTTGTCACACACACACACACACACACACACACACACACGCGAATGTGCTGTAGGCACAGAGAAGTCAAGAGGGTTTCTATTGCTCATTTCTTCATTCCCCACATATTTATTGTGCCACGCACTAAGGTGTTTAGAACACAGTGAAGGGCAAGACAGACTTGGCCTCTGACCTCACAGAGTTTGGTTTAGCAAGGGATGCAGCTATGAATCTAAGAGTCATGCACATGTGTAATTGTGGGCATACATGTGCTTAGAAGGAGTGATATTCGTGCTCAGAGGGCCTACACAGGAGGAACTGACCCAGGAAGGAGGTCAGGGAAGATTTCTCTGAGGAGGTGATGACCGAGCTAGGGTATAACTAATAATAATGATTACCAACATAAAGAATGGAGGGAAAGCCATTTCAAGGAGAGGGAACAGCATACGTAAAGGCCCTGTGGCGGGAGGGAGCACAGAAGTAGCAGGGACTGAAGGGTGACTTGTACAGCTAAAGCAGGGAGCAAGGAGGAGTGTGTTACAAGTGCAGTTAGAGCAAGGAAGAACGTGTTACGGGGTGCAATTGATTCTGAAGTAGGCTGTTCTCCAAAAACACTGTTGAGAAACATTGTTCTAGAACATTGCCTGGTACATAACACATGTTCAGTGTAAGTGTGATGAATGAATAAAAGAATAAATGGGAGGACTGAGTCACTGGCTGAAAACAACCTATACCGTAATAAGATGAAATGTTAGAATAGCAAAAGCACATAGAAAGAACTAAGGAAGTGCATATAGGAATGCAATTGCAGGCCCTGGAAGGCTTCCAGGAGGAGGTGACTTTTGAGCTGAACCTTGGAGCCTGTGAAGACATTTTCCAGGTGGCTAAAAGGGGAAGCCTCCCAAGCAGAATACACAGCATTGAATGTAGAGCAGCTGAGAACCAGGACACATCTGGGGGAGCTGCTGGAAATGATGAGGCAGGGGAAGCTTTCTCTGTCTAGATGACCTGACCTGAAGCAAAGTCCATTGCTGGGCTCCATCAGGTTTTTGGTGATCCCTAACCCCAGGGAACCCCCTTCACTTGAATCTCTGCCAGAGACCCCTGTGAGGGGCACCAAGCTCTACCTTACCTGCCCTAGACTAGACTCACTGAAAAGGGAAATGCCATGCTCAACCGCCTTCTCATTGAACAGGTATGAAAGGACAACTGCTGAGCAGAACATCAGCGAAACAAGACAAACTCTCTGGGAGGGAAGAGAGGGAGCAGTTTCATCTGCAGGCAGATGTGGAGCTAAATCTGTCACGTGGCCAAGGTCTAATGCCCCAGTTGGATGGGACTCTACACATGGTAAGGAGACACTGGGTAGATCTGAGATGCTTAAAAAGTGGCAGAGGAAGGTGAAGGGGGCAGTCCCATCACCTGCTATGATGCCCACCACCATCACCAAGCTTTATTGTGTTGCCCAAGTCTTCTAAGGAGGTTGCATTTGAACCAAGATATAAATGACAAGCAAAGAGTATTCTGGATAGAGGGAGCAGCACGTGCAAAGGCCCTGTGGCAGAAAATTCTGGTGGGTCATAGACAGTGGCAGATGCCAGAGGAACCAGTGTGTATTGAGGGAGGGAGAAAAGCAGTGAGGCCAGGAAGAACAGTAGGCCCCAGCACATGCAGTGCTGTGTAGGGCAAATAAGGAGGCCAGATTTTATCTTAAGGCTCAGGCAAAGGTAATGAAGGGTGTTAAGCATGGGAATAACATGATCTGATTTATAAAAAAAGAGAACTCTGGATGGTATGTAGAGGATAATTCATAGGCAAGAAGTGGAAGCAGAGGCCCGCTGGGAGGCTACTATAATAGTCCAGGCAAGAGATGCTCATAGCTTAGACTAGAGTGTTCAAGGAGAAGACGGAGAGGTGTTCTGGCATACTCTGAAGGTGTAACGGTCAAGACCTGACCTCGTATTTGATGCTGAGTTAAGGGAGAGGAAGGAGTTAATGGGACTCCTGAGTTATGATCATTTCATGTTTGATGAGTTAGTCTTATTTTATTTTTTAGGTAGTAACAGGCCTAAAGCAATCATATAAGTCATGCAGAGTAAATAACCACTCAGCTTGGACCAGTCCGACCCAGGCCTTGATCCCCAGCAGTTTGACTCCAGCTCCTGCGCTCATAATCACCCCAGCAAGGCACCACAATTAAACAAGGAGCGCAGGAGAGTCAGGAGACTAGGCCCAAACGCTGCTCGGCCACTCACCGTGTGATTCAGACAGACCTCTGTACATGTCTGACCCTCAGTTCCCTCAACTGTACAGCGGAAGTTATAACAGCTTCACCAGTAGGGTGAGGGGAGAATTACGGGAAATTTACTCATTCATCCAATAAACATTTATGAAGCAACTCCCACACGTGCCGGGCACCGTCCTAGGCATGTGGAGCATGTTGATGAGCAAGACAGTGGAAGAATCCTGTCCCTGAGCTGCTTACATATCAGGAAGGAGACACAATAATTCTCATAATAAGTACATTATCTAGTATTTTAGAAGGTGAGAAATGTTATGGGAGAACCAGGTAGAGCAGGGTCGGGGGGGAGACATATATAAATGTATCAAATCCACACCTTAAACTTACACAAGATCATTATGTCAATTACATATCATTAAAAATTAAGAGAAAGAGTCTTCGCAGCAATCATGAATAAATATTTGTTGTGTAAATAATTGCTCTTTTTAACAGATCTTTTATTATTATGACTTTCCTTGCTTAGGATAATAAATCCCTGCTCCCTCGGTTAACTCCAGAGGACAAAAGTTCTTCCCACCCTGTGAAATGCCTTTCATCATTAAAAACAAAAGCAGGGGCACCTCGGTGGCTCAGTCGTTAAGCATCTGCCTTCGGCTCAGGGCGTGATCCCAGGGTTCTGGGATCGAGCCCCACACCGCCCCGCACCGGGCTCCCTACTCCGCTGGGAGCCTGCTTCTTCCTTTCCCACTCCCCCTGCTTGTGTTCCTTCTCTCGCTGTCTCTATCTCTGTCAAATAAACAAATAAAATCTTAAAACAAAACAAAACAAAAGCAAACAACACACAGCTCTCCTACCCCCACCGTAAGCACTTGATAAGTGGAAATGTAACCCCTGGTTAAGCAGCTCCGAGCCCAAAAGCACCCTTTGTCCTGAAGGATAAGTTCTCAGTGGGGGTGATGCTGCCCCCTAGAGAAATATCTGGAAATGTGGTGCTGGTAGGGGCATGTGTTTTAGATTGCCACCAGGCTTAGGATATATAGCTATTCACACAAATGCCCTTCCTGCCTTACAGGACACTCCTTACAGTAAGACACTCCATGAAAAAGAAACATCATCATGTGAGCCAAACTCTAACATCTTTGTACATGTAAACAAAACATTATTTCCTGTGTGGTTCAAGCAGTCGTTGAATTTGAAAGGAATAGAACTACCAGGGAAACTGAGCAAAGGCTGTTCTTTGCTTTTGCTCACAACTTTACCAAAGTGCACCGTTTCGGGAAACTGGGTCGTGGGCGGCAGTGCCGTGCGTGGCATTTTTTTGTAGGTGACACCACACATCTGTGAAAGTGTGCCTGTGTAGCTGTGACAGTCACAGTGATTATATATAGAAGCAATTATCTGGCTATATCATTATGTTTTATAGTAGAGTCATATCTAAGCATTTACATATTGAAATATATACTATCTTATTACAGACTCCTTTCACTTTATTCTCAGTTACAATGTTGTTAGGACATTATATTGATTTCTTGAAGTTATGTGTATATATTCTATTATCTGTGAAATTCATTTCTGGATAGTAAAGAGCGTGTTATAAAATTTTTTTTTTCTTTTATGAAAAGGGGTATTGAGTCTGACTGAGGACTGATGTCATCTAAATGCTACTATTGAGTTTTAGAAAGTATGCCCTGTGGATTTTGGCATAATGACTATCTGATCGCTCCACATTTCAAGAGAAACTGGGCATCCAGAAATATACATGCCGGCTCCTGATTTTTAGAGAAATGGCACCGGATTTTAAACATAGAATCACAGTAAAAACATCAGTGGTGTCACAGATCTGGATGAAGAGGGGACGAAGAACCAGAGCACTGAGGATTTCTAGGGCAGGGAAACAATTCTGTACGATACTATAATGGTGGATACATGTCATTACACATTTGTCCAAACTCAGAGAATGTACTACACCAAGAGTGAACTTGAAAGTAAACTCTAGTCTTTGGGTGATAACAGGTTCATTGATTGTAAAAAGTGTACCCCACTGGTGGGGCTGCTGATGAAGAGGGGGAGGCTCTGCAGGAATGGGATCGGGGGTCTATAGGAATTCTCTGTACTTTCTACTCAATTTTGTTGGTGAACCTAAAACTCCTCTACAAATGAAGTTTATTAAATATACATATATTTCTATAAACACTATTTAGGCCAAATAATCACATCTTTTGGTTAAAATATAGCCTGACTATGATCTCAGCTTTAAAACTAGATGTATTTGATGGGGAAACCAGAGGGATGCGTGCACGAGCCTCTGCAGGGTGTGTGCAACCATTCAAGTGGTCATTTATTAAACATATACTTTGTGCAGTGTTCTGTACATTACACACTTCATTTCACAGGAAGTCTCTCAGATAAACAGGGTCCATGTCACAGATGAAAAAACCAAGTCTTGGAAAAATGAATCGATTTGGCTCGACTCTTATTAATTACAGTAATTACTGCCAATTGCATTTTAGTGCCCACTGTTTGCCTGACCCTGCGCACAGTGCATTTCAAATATTCTTTTGTCTAATTGCTGCAATCACTATGTTTGGAGGCATATATTTTTATCCCCACTTTATAGACCATGCAGCTGGGGCTCAGAGACCAGCCCTTGCCCAGACAGGCCTTTCTGCTCAAAAGTACCAGAATAATCTCAGAGCAATCCCAGCCAAGTCTGGTTGATTCCAAAGCTCATACAATCAACCACGATGGCTGTGTTTCCTCTCTATAAGACAAACAACACTAATAGTGGGGGTCACTCACTTGTCATTGAAGGAGTAGGAGAAGTGCTTTATTCACTGTGTCTACACCAGAGACTGTCAACCTTGATTACACATTAAGAATCACTTGTACATTGTAGAAAGTATTCATGAATGGGTCTCACTCCATTGGTCTGAGATATGGCCAGGGCATCAGGATTTGTAAAAGTTCTCCAGGTGATTCCAAGGATGGCTTGTAATTCTCATAATCGATAAAAAAACCCAGATTTGGGTGGGAATCTTGCCTTCACCTCTGGAACCAAGTCAATTCATTTCTCCATGCCTCAGTCTTCTTGTCTGTGACATGGATAGTGCTTATCTTTGAGGTTTCTGATGACATTAAGTATGACCTCCAGGTGACCTACACACTAGATCAATGGCTTTCAACTCTAACTTTGTACTAGAATCACCTGTGGGGTTTTCTCTCCTGGTTACCGATGCCCAGACCCCATTTGCAAAGATTCGTTTTCAGCTGATCCATTTGTTGGACGCAGATGAAAAAGCCTCCCAGGTGATTCTAATATGCGGCCAAGGGTACCCGATGATGAATATGAATCAAGGGTACCCGATGCCCTATTTTGCTTATGAAGTAACCTAAGCATGTGAGGCTCACAGAAGTAAAATGACTTACTCAAGGTCACGTACCTAGCAACTTGTGCTTTTAACCACTATTCTTTGATACCCCAAAACTAAAAAACCTCTTTCCTTGCCACTAAATACAGATTGTCCACCCAGAGAGTCATAAGACCTCAGGTAAGTATGTCCCTTAAAGGCCACCACAGTCCAACTTATGACGCAACCTCTCACTCCAAGTGGTTGGCATGGTTCTACTTGGTTCCTCCAGGAACAGGGAGATCATAGGCCTTACAGCCCACTCCATCTTTGGGCAGTTCTGATGCTTAGAAAGAGCTGCCTTAGCTACTACACAGCTGTGGAGAATTTTGAGATAGATCTGTTTGAACTGCTACAGAAAAAATCTCCAAGATAAATTATTAAGCACAAAAAGCAAGTGAAAGGACTACATGCCTGTTATGATCTAATTATTATGCAAAATGCAAAACCTTCTCAGTGTGTATGTAATTGCATAGGAAAAATATCTGGTATCATAAGAACAAATCAATAACAACGGTTAACTTTAATAGGGAGAGGGGACATTTAGAGGGACAGGTGTGTATTTTTTTCTGAATTGTAATGATTCATACCTAATAGTTTTGAAAATAAAATGGAATAAAGGAAGTAAAATACTTAACATGTGCTTGTCATTATATGCACACTCAGTAAATGTTTGCTAAATATTTTTTAGTCATAGAAAAGTTAGAGAAGAATATCAGTGGTGACTGCAGATCTTTTTTTTTTTGCTTACCCATTTGAAAAATTTTTTTCTAAAATGAGCATTTATTATTTGTTAACAAGAAAGATGAAGAAATCACTTCTGCGTCAGCTCCGAATGCATTTGGCTGCAAGTAACAGAAAATCTTAACAGTGGCTTTGACCAAAAAAGAAAGGGGAGGGGGTATCTCTCAACAAGATACCCAAGTAGGTGGCTGCTATTAGTTCACTCAACAGAGACCCAGGTCCACTGGCCATTCTCTGCGCATCAGTGCTTATCCCTATGCTTTTCCCTTCATGGTTTGAGCGTGACGACTGCATGGGCAGATGCTGCATCCAAGCAGAAAAAAGAGAGGAGAGACGGTGCCAGGTGGGTGTCTTCCCTTTTTATCGGGAGATTCCCTTGTTCCCAGGAGCATGCACAGCATACTCCCATTTAGGCCCCATGGACCTGATCTGTATCACTTCTACCTACAAGGGACGTCGGCAAAGTAAGGAACAAGCGTGTCCTAACTGGCTTTAACTCATCCTGGTTCATAGCCTAGAACTAGGTATACCACTGCCTGCTTAAAACAAATGCTCCACTATCCAGAAGGAAGGGGGTTTCGATATCGGGTACACAAGTGTCTGCCACAGCTTCTGTTTATGAAGCCTGGAGCTCTCCCTCCAACATCCACATTGATCCTAGTTGTTATTTACAAAAATACATGCATTATTAATAACTCCACTTGTAGGCTTCTTAGAGTGTGACATATAACTTATTTAAAATCTCAGGGGGAACCCAGCAGGGTCAGGACTGGGATTTACAGACTTCTGCCTGTGGAGATGAGTAATGCTCGTTCCCCCAAGTATTTATTTACCTCCAACTAATAAATAAGATGGGAGGGAAAGAAAACCTTGAATCCTCTCTGTAGTTGGGATTTACATGTGTTCGAACACTGTCTGGCAGGGAAACAGACAAAGGGGAGCAGGTACCGGAAACCCAGTTCTGAGGAGGGATGGCTCAGGTCCTGAGAGAAATTTCATCATAAAGGGTAACAGAGACTGGCCCAGAGGAGACTCTGCAATGAAGTCTGAAGGGCAGAGGGAAGCAGGAGATTTAGGGAACATGCAACAGCTGGAACTAAGCATAACCCAATGACAGGACAGATGTGTGTGCGTGTGTGCGCGTGCCCTGGGGAGAAAAAGAGCTTTAAGAAATAGTGATGTAAAATCTCAACTCAAGTGTAGAAAGGACAGGGAATTTGTCTTCTCACCTCATGACAGAACACTAAGCTCCCATGGCAGCGTGCGAATCAAGAGCACAGACAGCGACACAGAAGAGGTGGAGAGCTCTGGTTCTGGAATCATCTACTACCTCTGTGGCCCTGGGCAAGATGCTTAGCCTCTCATCAGTTTTGTCCTCTGAAAATAATAATAATAATAATAATAATAATAATAATAATAATAATAATATCTACCTTGCTATATTGTCATGAGCACTAACAAGCCTCCTGCTATTTGTTAGCAATTTAAATTATTGGGCAAAAGACTGAAGACAACCAACAATTACGGGGGTGGGGGTGGGGGGGAGGTCTTAGAACGGTCAAGGCCAACTGTTACAAGAAACCCAGAACTGACCTGAGCGTATGCACGTAACCCTCATCAAACAGGTTCCCTCATGACCATACCTGGAGCGCTACGGAAGTCAAAGACACTCAGCCCCGCAAACACAAGCGTGCCAGGCCAGTATTCTTGCATCTCGTGGTCAGAAGTAATGAGGATCCAATTCATGATCCACTGAAATACTCTTGAAAGGACCCTTTTGTCTGACACTCCAGCTCTCCCCCATACCTCGTCCACACATTTCTCACTACCAAGGATTCCTCCATACCTCCAAAACTCCCTACCCACCACATCCCCTCTCCTCTCATAGGACTCTGCTCTTTTTCCACCCTGACAAGCCCATCTTTTCCGAAGAAAATCCCACCATCACTTCTCCGGTTCTTCATCCATGCATGAGCACATTCGGCATTTGAGCCTGGGGGAGGGAGACAGGGAATGATACCAATGCCAGAAATCATCCCAAGGGAATGAGGGATGGGGAGAATATAATAGTCATACATTCACAAATGTTTCTCCTTTGTTACAGAAGGCATCTTCCCTTTGCTAATTAGGTCATTTGACGGATACTTATTTGTGCCAGGCACAATTCTTGGCACGAATGGTAATACACGGTCCCCATCCTTAGGGGCTCGCCCTCACCTCCTCCTACTACAGCCACTTCCCAGGATAGAGGATGCCCCTGATTACCCTGGCCCCAGACCAGAAGTGGGAGCCCAGCCCACCAGAGTTCTCCTAAAGACCCCTGGCAGATGATAGGAATGCAGCTTGAGGACTGTTTGCTGCCTCTCCATAACAGTCTGGGGAAATGAAGACACTGAGTTGACAGTGGCCTTGGCAGAGCCAGAGAGAGATCTCAACACATTTATCACCAGCTGGGGAGCTGCTGTTCAGCCTCACTGACCTGTAAAATCCACACTAAACTCAGGGCTGGCTCTTCAGCTTCTGAATTTGATTTAGACCCCAGGAAAGGCCCCCAAGGCCTGATAGTGACAAATCACCATCTCAGTTCTGTTCTCCTGAATGTGGATGTTTGGGGATTGCTAGAAGCCAGTGGGGAGAGCCAAACTGTCTCACCTACGAGGGACAAGGGGTGACAAGTTTCCCTACCCCCAAAGTGCCTTCTCAGTTTGGCACTTCTCCCCCATATACTCCTCACATTTGGAATATTAGACCAAAATCTGTCTCCTCTGATGGAGTATAAGCTCTGGGAGGGCAGCGATCATATTGGGTTTAATCGTGGATGTACCTCCAGCATCATGCCCTACGTGTTGGCCATAGTAAGTGCTCAATAAATTCTATTGATTTCATCATATGTGATACCACTTTCATAACATACCTGGAAAAAAATCCAGTCAATACTGAGTCAGTACCAAACAGGGTGCCAAGTAATTTATATTCATCTTCAATAAAAAGGTCAGAGAGACAGGATTTATATCCTAACATAGCCATTTCCCAAATGCATAACTTCAGGCAAAGATTTAACCTCTCTGGGCCTCAGTTTCCTGATCAGTAAGAGGAGTACACAGTAAAAATAACCAGTATATATGTAAAGTGCATAGCATAGGAGCGATTATTTTAAAGAGCCCAGGCTCCTTGCACTTAAAATTTTAACTTCTCATGCCCATTAATTCTCAGTAACTGTATTTCCAGGCATTTCTCCAATAGAAAAGTTTGTGCACCTGTAGGAGGACAACACACAAGAACATTCGCTGCAATGTGGTTTGAAATAGAGAAACCCTACATTAACCTAAATGTCCATCAACCGGGGATGGTCATACAAATTGCAGTACAGTGCATTCACTTCTCAGGGCTGCTGTAACAAACGACCACAAAGCAGGTGCCTAAAAACAATGGAAATGCATTCGCTCACAGCTGGAGGCCAGAAGCCTGCGATGAGGAGTGCTCAGGTCCAGGCTCCCCTCCATAGGCTCTCGGGGGGAATCCATCCCTTGCCTCCTCCAGCTTCTGGTGGCCATCAGCATTCCTTGGCTAGTGACCACATCTCTCTCTGCTTCATCTCCCGTGTGCCTTCCCTGTATCTGTCTGTCTGTGCATCAAACCTCCTCCAGCCTCCCTCTTACAAGGATGCATGTGATCGCATGGAGGGCCCAAGGATAATTCAGGATGATCTCCACATTGCAAGGCTCTTAATTTAATCACATCAACAAGACCCTTTTTTCCAAATAAGGTGACATTTATAGGTTTGTTATGGACTGAAGGTCATGCTCCTACCCCCCACAAATCCATATGTGAAACCCTAGCCACCCCCCTCCCCTACAGTGTGTGATGGTATTTGCAGATGGGGCCTGTGGGAGGTAACTAGTGGTAGATGAAGGTAGAGCCCTCGTGATGGGATAGAGACACCAGAAAGCTTGCTCACCCTCTCCCCGCTGCAAGTGCACGCAAAGAAGAAGTCACGTGAGCACACAGCAAAGAACAGCTGCCTATAACCAAGAGAGGAGCCCTCAGAATGAAACCTACCTTGCTAGCACCTTGATTTTAGACTTCCCAGCTTTGAAAATGGTGAGAAACAAATTTCTGAGGTTTAAGCCACCTGTCTGTGGTGTTCCGTTACGGCAGCCCAAGGAGACAAAGATAAGGTTCCAGGGATTAGGACATGTACATATCTGGGCCACCATTCAGTTCATGACATCCAGTGTATGAGGACTACAAGGCAGTCATCAAAAGGAACAAAGCTATTTCATTGTTCAGCGACAGATGATGACTTGCACTAGAGAAGAGAAGTGAAGACTGAACAAAGGGAACACATTCTAGATGTTTCTGACAGGAGAGCTGATAAGACTTACTTATGTTTCAAATGTGGAGGATGAATAAAAGAGAAGAAGCCTCCTTCAAGTCGCTGCAACAGGAAAAAGACACCCGGAAGGTCATACAGGATGATTTAAGGGCTAAGCCCAGATTCTGAATACATACATATTTTTTAATTTCTTACTGGAGTATAACGTACGTACAGTAAAATATGTAACCTCTGACATACAGCTCAATGCATTTTTACATTTGTATTCACCACCTGTGAACCATGCAGAGAACCTTCTAGGACACGTTCCGCAGCCCAGAAGGGTTCGTTGTGCCCACTCAAAGGCAATGCCCACACAAAGGTAACTATTTTGACTTTTACACATTTAGATATAGATTCTTGAAAATACTTTTATAGTTTGAATCCTATAGGTTTTAGATTTTTTTTTTTAAAGATTTTATTTATTTATTTGACAGAGATAGAGACAGCCAGTGAGAGAGGGAACACAAGCAGGGGGAGTGGCAGAGGAAGAAGCAGGCTCATAGCGGAGGAGCCTGATGTGGGGCTCGATCCCATAACGCCGGGATCACGCCCTGAGCCGAAGGCAGACGCTTAACCGCTGTGCCACCCAGGCGCCCCAGGTTTTAGATGTTTTTGAACCTCAAACACACAGAACTCGTTCACGTTGGGCTTCTCTCACATGTCATTATGTCTGTGAGGTTCACCCACATTGTTGCATGTATTCATACTTTGTTCTTTTTTATTGCTCTGTAGTATGCCATTGTATCACCATGGAACCCATGGGATTTGCTGATGGGGCGTGAGAGGAAAGGATTTGGGGATTTTCTTCCTACTCACTAGAGGGTAGAGTTGCCGTTCACCCGAGATGGATTACGTTGGGGGAGGAGTGGCTATGAAGTGGGTGGAAGATAAAGATCAGGAGCTCGGTTTTGAACGTGGTCAACCTGAATTGCTTACTAGACATGCAAGTGTTGATGGTGAATAGGCCATTAAACCATCAAGCAATGAGGGGGAGGGCCAGTGAGGGAGATAATTACAACAAGGGGGGTAGCAAGCAATGGAGAGAGGACAGGAGATCCAGAGCTTGGGCAGGGAGGAGGGGGAGAAGGACTGGGAAGCAGCATGCATGAGCAAGGAGGATGCCTACCTCCCTTCCAGGAGAATTCCAGGCATAGGAAGCATGTGCAAAAAAAACAGCCACCACCTGAGAGGACTCTGGGGGAAGCCGTGTCCCCAGGGCAAAGCCACATTAGAACAAGGGAAAAAGGATGTCTATAGAAGTACTGTGCCAGACTCACAAGTTTTCCAGGAGCTTCTCATCCATTCAAGAAGCAGACATCCTACACCCACCTGCAAAGGCACATTAACAGCCCCACTTGTTGGGTTAAGGCTGCTGCCCAGCATTAGCCAACCAATCAGTTTTCCCTGCTGTTCATCTCCTTGTTATTCCTAACATCTACAAGGTAATAAATAGGATTATGATGGCATGCACCATGACCATTCCCCACACTCACCGAGCAAATCAGCTCCTCGGGCTTCTGCCCAACACAGAATGTAGCCTTGACCAAGTATCAGGACACCAGAGCTCCAAACCCATCTCTGCTGCTAAAGTGATGTGTCCCTTTGAGGAAGGCCCTTCCCTTTTCTGACCTCAGCTCTTGCCTCATGAAAGGGACAAGAAGAGTGTAGAGAAAGAAAGTATGAGGGGTGCCTGAGTGGCTCAGTCGGTTAAGTGTCTGCCTTTGGCTCAGGTCATGATCTTGGGGTTCTGGGATCAAGCCCTGTGTTGGGCTTCCTGCTCAGCAGTGGGTCTGCCTCACCCTTTCCCTTTGCCCCTCCCCCCCACTTGTGCTTGCTCTCTCCCTGTCTCTCTCAAATAAATAAAAACCTTTAAAAAAAAGAAAGAAAGAAAGAGAGAGAGAGAGAGGAAGGAAGGAAGGGAGGAAGGAAAGAAGGAAGGAAGATAGAAATTCATTCATTCATTCATTCATTCATTCTGGGCTTCTAGGTCAAGCAGACCTCATACAGTAAATGAGGTTTGGTTTCATTTGTGGTTTGGCCTGCCCAGCATTCATACCCTCTTCCAAGAACAGTACCATGATTTTCTTTAAGGACCCCCCCCACACACACACACGCACACGCACACGCGCACGCACGTGTTCTCAGCCCTTGATGTTCAGATGGGGCTGATGACCCCCCCCCACATCCATGCTTGGCCAATCAAAATCACAGAATTCGTTTTGGGATGTGCACATGACCTAATTAATGTCAATGCACACCAACCCTGGGACTTTAATTGAAACCACTGGGGAACAACATTCGCTTTCACTGTACGACTCAGCCAGTAGACTACAAGCCTATAGCTGCTTGAGGGCATCATGCTTCTTGTAATTTGGGTCAAATTGTGAACAGCCTTTTATACTCTGCTATGAAGTTGAGGGCATCTCCAATTTTTTCACCGAAGTATCTATAAAAACAGAGAACAAACTCAGTGGTTATCCATGCTGAAGTCCTGAGCTCATGAACTCAACCGCAAGATCTCCCCAGCAACATTTGTCTTAGCTTGTGTACCTGCATGTGGGCTTTTTTGAAGATTTTATTTATTTATTTTTAGAGAGAGAAAGAGCGAACACATGAGTGGGAGGAAAGGCAGAGGGAGAGGGAGACAATCTCTAGCAGACTCTGCACTGAGCATGGAGCCTGACACCGAGTTCGATCCCACAACCCTGAGATCATGACCTGAGCTGAAACCAAGAGTCGGATGCTTAAGCAACTGAGCCACCCAAGTGCCCCCATGCATGTGTATTTTAATTATCTGTTCATATAACTACAAACAAAAATATTTGTTTAAATGTGTGTGTGTGTGTGGTTTTCTGCCTCTCTTGGTTCATTGTTACCCATCTTCAGGGCTATAGGTCCCCCAGTTTGAGAAATATGGCCTTAAAAAGAGGCAGCCAGAGAGATTTTTGTGGAGTGGTGTAACCTGATTTTAACTGTATGTTTAGAACATAACTCTGGGCCATGATAACCTTTGCCCACAATTTCCAGGCTCAGGGTTATTAGCAAATGTCCCTGCAATCCCACGTGAATCTTGACAAGAGGTTAAGCCTGTGACCTCATTCTGGAATGTTCCAGGCACCTCACTTCATTGGCTCACACTCAAGGCTTGTTCACACAAGTCGACCTTTCCCAAGGGCACCAGAGTTCTCGCCCCTCCCATCAAATTTTTATTCCTTTGTGGGGCTGCATGCTATGAGGAGATAGCTATGTCCCTGCTAAATTGCTTTGATAAAGTTGATTATGGATCATAGAGTGCTGAGCTTTTGGAAGGAATATTAAGCCTCTGAACTAAAATCTGTCTTAGTATCAACCTAGTATCAACTTAGTATCAACCAGGAAGATCCAACTCTGCTTTCTCAGGGTTACCCTGACATATGTGGACTCCTTACATTCTAGAGGAGTGACCTATAACTATGTGGGGGAGGGGTGGTCACAGACCCCTTTAAGAATCTGAAGGAAAACCCTGGACCCCTCTAGCTGGAAGAAAATACCTTTGCACCAAATGTTAGATACAATTTCAGGAGCACGGTAGACACTCCACAAACCCCCTTCTGAGGCTGAGTTAAAACCCAGGGATAAGAACATCAAGACTGGAAGAAATCTTGGAAATTACCTGGCCCAGCTGGCCCACTGAACAAGAGAAACAATAATTATCCTGATTATAAAGGCAATCATCTATTTAGGACTTACTGTGTACTAGGTACTCTGCTGAGACTTTACATACATCATCATTAAATCCTCACAATAACCCAGCCTATGAGGTACTATTTCATCTGTACTTTACAGAAAAGGCAAGTAAGGATCCTGGAGTCTAAGTCACTGGCTGTGGGTAGGGAAGAACTGAGTGGCGAAGTCAACTGATTCCTGGGTCCATGCATTAGCACCCTTCATTCATAGTACTTGTCAGCCTCGGGAGCAAGTGACAGGAACCCACTGAAGCTAGCTTAAGAACAAAGGAGTGTTAAGAGGAAGCATACCAGGGTGTCACAGAATCCGTAGGCAAGGAATTAGCTGGGTTGCAGGAATCACCTGCAACTACACATTGCTTTGCTATAGGAACCAAAAGGATCATTTCTCTGTTATGGATCGAATGTTTGTGTCCTCTCCAAAAATCATATGATAAAGCCCTAATCCCCAATATGACTGTATTTGGAGCTAGGGCCAGTAAGAAGATGATGAAGGTTATGTGAGATCGTAAGGGTCAGACCCTAATTTGATAGGGCTGATGCCCTTATAAAGAGAAGAAGAGATACAACAGGAAGGCATCTGTCTGCTAGGCAAGAAGAGAGTTCTCACCAGCAACAAAACCCTGCCAGGATCTTGATCTTGGACTTTCAGCCTCCAAAACGATAAGAAAATAAACTTCTGTTGTTTAAGCCACCCAGTCTATAGTATTTTTTATGGAAGCCCAACCTGACTAAATAAAACACCATCTCCTTCTCTCTCTTTCTCCCCCTCATACCCTCCTCCTCTCCCAGCAGAAAGAAAGAAAGAAAGAAGAAAAGAAAGAAAGAAAGAAGAAAGATAATCAGCAAAGGGAAAACTTAGGAGCTGGGTTTCTTAGCATGAAGGCTGGGTCACCAGCCAGAGCTGGCCTCTCAGAACAGCACATACTCCAAATGAGTAAAACCCTAAAGTTGCAAAGGTCTCAAACCTAAATGCACGGAGCAGCCAGGCAGGGAACTGAAGTGAGTGAAACAGGCCGGCTGTGCACGCAAGGGAGAGGTGGGAACTGAGAGCCGGACACGGATAAAAGACACGGATACTTCTCAGCATCAGCCAGCTTTGCCAAGGAGATGTCAAGTCCAATGTTGGCAGATTGCACCCTTTTGTTTCCAAAAACAAACTCATGACCTGCATTTTCATGTGCAGTCTCCAGATTTTTAAACATTGCACACTGGTACTGTCCAATCGAAACACATACATGGAGGCAAGCTATTTCTAGACTGAAGGCAGCCAGTTTGTGGGTGACATGTACAAAGTCCACACAGAATCCAGATGGGAGAGAGGGAAGGCAGCAGAACAAGGACATTATGGAGACAAGGGCCTGGGTTCAAACCCTACATACTCACTTGCTGTGTTACTTAACTGGTCACTTCACCTCTCTGATCACTCTCAGCTAATCATCTTTTAATCCTGTTGTTTCCAACATTTTGTCAATACAAATACTGCCTCTGTAAATCATGTGGTACACTGGTCATTTGCACTGGGCAGGTGTATCTGGAGGATGAATTCCTGAAGGGGAGATGGCCAGGTGTGTCACAGGTCGGAGTTTTTGGAAGAGACACTATAAGATAGAGTTTGGGTTGCAAAGTGTTTGTTAGGAACATATGTCTACACAAAAACTTGTACGTGACTGTTCGCAGCAGCCTTATTTATAATAGCCAAAAATGTGGAAACGACCCACATGTGCATCAACTGATGAATCGGCGAGTAAGACGTGGCACAATCATCCGACAGAATAGTATTTGACAATGAAAAGGAATGAGCTCCTGACACATGCTACAGTATAAATAAACACTGGAAACAAATAAAATAAGTCCGATACAAAAGACTGAATGGTTCCACGTATCTGAAGTGTCCAGAATCGGCATTTTTTTAGAAATAAAAAGTAGACTCGTGCTTGCCTGGAGCTGGAAGGCTGGGAGGAAATGATGTGTGAAAGCCAATGGGTATGAGGTTTCCTTTGGGGTGATGAAAATGTTCTAAAATTGTGATTCACATTTCTGTGAATACGCTAAAAATGAACTGTATACTTTAAATAGGTAAATTATGTGGTTTGCACAGGATATTTCAATAAAGGGATCCAAAAAATATTGAAGGGAAGGAAGAAGAAGCAGTCTAAACTGCAGGGCAGCCCCATGAAGCCAGTCAACCAGGCAGAGAATGGCTGAGTCCAAACAGCCAAGCCTCCTGCCCTGTCTTGCTCCGTTACGGGATGTTGACTGCTCTGGGAGGCCGTGACCTTGGGCGAGGGAGCTCTCTGCAGCTGTCAAAGGAGCTGACAGCTGGAAGCCATCTGCTGACCACACTCCCCACAGCGGGGCGGCATGTCCTCCCTTGAAGGGGGATCTGAAAAGCACATCTCCACATGCACCTCACCCAGTCAAAAGGCAAACAATGAATTTGGATAACTATGGCCATACCTCGCCATTGTCACTATTATCATTGATGTGGAAGAATTCCCTAACCGCTGGCAAGATTTTTATATCTAGCAGGTGGAATAGCATTGAACAACAGTAGGGGATACATTTTAGAAGGCCACACTGAGGAATAACCATAACCATAACCTGAAAGACTTGTTATTTTCTCCTGGAAGGATTAGGAGCCGTGGTGAGGTTCTGTTGTTTTCCAAAGAGAGCTGAGATGATGTAAAGCTGTATTTTAGGATACTCAGTTTAGTGACAGTATGCAAGATGGATTGGAAGGGGGAGACCCAGAAGATAGGGAGACTAATTCATAGAGTGTTGGAACCATCCACCATAGGGTGGGGAGGGTGGGTGATTGCCATAGAAAGGAAAGAGAAGGGACAGAAGGAGGTTTTAGCACGTGTGGGGAATGATTAGACCAGAGTACAAGGGAGAAGGCAACTCTTTTTAGTTCGAGCCAAGGGGCATTGGATGGATGTCCTGGCCTATCCTGCCATGATGCTGACCTTCTAAAAACCTCCCCCAACCATCCACATCCCTCTATCCCCACTATAACCACCACCACCTCTTGCTTAGACAACTCTATAGCCTTCTTACTGACCTCAGAACATTCATTCTGGCTTTCTGCAACCTAGTTTCCTTAGAGCAGCCAGAGGGACCTTCTTAAAACTTAATTCAGGTCCTCTCACTCCCACATTCACACTCCTCCAAATGCACCTCACTGTCCTCAGGACAAAGCACTATGTCTACAAGGCCCTTCATTAGCGGTCCCTGCCCACCTCTCCAGCCTCATTTCCTACCCCTCCCATTCCCTTCCTTGCTGAACTTCATTCTCTCAAAGTTCCCAAGTTCCCTTTTACCTCTGTGCCTTCACACATGCTATTCCACTGTGCTCCATATTCCATGGTCTCTAACCTACTCCTACTTAAACTGTAGGTGTCCAGTTAGATGTTGCCTATTCCAGGAAGCCTTCCCTGACCACCACCCCTCAAGAATGGATGAGACGCTTGTGACAGAGGGTGCAAAAATGGCACCAACAATTCCTCCATCGCCATATGCACCCACAGTGCTCCATCTCCCAACGTGAGGCGTAATGTTTCCCCACCTGAGTCAGGCTGGCTGTTGACTAGCTTTACCCAATGGAGTGCATCAGAAGTGACTTTCTAGGGGGGCGCCTGGGTGGCACAGCAGTTAAGCGTCTGCCTTCGGCTCAGGGCGTGATCCCGGCATTATGGGATCGAGCCCCATGTCAGGCTCCTCCACTATGAGCCTGCTTCTTCCTCTCCCACTCCCCCTGCTGTGTTCCCTCTCTCGCTGGCTGTCTCTCTCTCTGTCGAATAAATAAATAAAATCTTTAAAAAAAAAAAAAGTGACTTTCTAGGGCTTCAGATTCCAGACCTTAAGAAGTAACAAAGCTGGGGCCCCTGGGTGGCACAGCGGTTAAGCGTCTGCCTTCGGCCAGGGCGTGATCTCAGCGTTCTGGGATTGAGCCCCACATCAGGCTCTTCCTCTATGAGCCTGCTTCTTCCTTTCCCACTCCCCCTGCTTGTGTTCCCTCTCTCGCTGGCTGTCTCTGTCTCTGTCGAATAAATAAATAAAATCTTAAAAAAAAAAAAAGAAAGAAAGAAAGAAAAGAAGTAACAAAGCCTCTTCAGCCTTCACTCAGGAAGTCCAGGAAAGAGAGAGAGACACCACGGGGAGGAGAACCAGGGTCCCAGACTGTGCGTGAGAACCAACGCCATGAGAAGGGCTCTAGCACATCCCTGGACAGTCAAACCCTGAAGCCCTCCCTGAATTCCTAACCCATACAGTTGTGAAACACACACTGTTTTAAGCCACTGTGTTTTAGAATGCTTTGTTATGCAGCAATGGATAACTGATAAAATGACTCTCCCAATTTCTTCTGCCATGGTATCTACTTTATTATTTTGATGGTTGCTCGTTTACCCCACCCCCACCCCCACACTATCCACATAGACCTTAGCATCAGGAGGAAAAGAGCTGAACTGTGTGTTGTTTGGCACTCTCTCTCCAGGGCCTGGCCGATGGCAGCAGCTCATCAAGTATTTGTTAATAATACAATTGAGCAAGACAGGGATACTCTAAGCAAATCCACCACTTCCCTTCGTAAAGCCAAGCCATCTCTCAAGGCGGCCAGGGAAGGGTGAATTTCCACCTGGCAAGAGATGACTAGATCTCGGTACCAGGCTTTCTCTCCTCCCTTCTCCTACATTTACCCAATCACTGGCTCCTTTGGATAATCTGGACTTTTTTCTATGAAAGGAGCTATGGGTGTCCTTATCTTTCAAAAATTACAACGAACTTACGACTCTTCATTCCGTGTTAAATACATGCCTGGAAGTGTGCCAGCCGCCTGTATGAATTTCCTGGGGTGGTTGTAACAAATGACCACAGATTTGGTGGCTTAGAACCAAGCAAATTTATCCTCTTAGAGTTCTGGAGGCCAGAGATCCAAACCAGTCTCACCGTGCTCAACTCAGGGCATTAGCAATTCTGGTTCTGTCTGGAGACTCTAGGAGAGAGTCCTCTTCCTTGCCTTCCATAGCTCCTGGAAACTGGCTGCACCCTTGGCTCTTGGCCCCTCCTTACATCATCGCAACCTCTTTCTTCCACCATAACATCCCGGCTTCCTCCTCTGTACTCAGAGCTCCCTCTGCCTCCCCTTTTTAAAGCCACTTGAGATTATGATTAGATTTGCCTGGATAATCCAAGACCATCTCCCCACCTCAAGATCCTAAACTCAATTACATCTTCAGAGACCCTTTTGCCATATAAAGTGACAATCACAGGTTTTGGGGATTCGGGTGTGAGCATCTCCCGGGGTCATTATTCAGCATCCCACGGCACTGACTCACTCACTGTTCTGAACAACACCATGAGGAAGTTCTTTCGTTCTCTCCATTTTACAGACGAGGAAACAGACTCAGAGAGATCAAGTGACTGCTCTACGTCATGCAGCTAAAGAATGGCCAGGCCACACTGGGATCACGTTGTGTTTGACTCCCGACCACTCTGCTGGGCTGCCCTTGCACCATGGCTAATTACATGGGAGGATAGCAGTATTTAGGGAGAGATCCTTCAGGAGAAGGTGAAACGCATGCAACTCTACCTACAAGGTCCAGCCACCCTTTTCTCTACATAAAAGGTTTGCTGATTTTCTTTGGGGCCATCATGGAGGACTAGGGTGGTGCTTCCCTAAGGAAACCAATAGGAAAGGTTGCCGTCTGGGATATGTTGAGTTGGAGGGGACACTGTGAACTCTCAGTACACTTGGGATTGCTCGAAACATCTGGGAAGCCAGGTCTCCATTCTTATGCCTGTAAACCATGCATATGCAGCAGAGGAATCAGTTCTTGTCTTCCTAAGGGCTTCTGGAACCCCATCCTTTTCCCAGGCCTGCAGCTTAGTCATGAGGGCAAGCAAGGACAGATTTGCCCCCAGGACAAGGGTATCTGATGGTAAAGAATTCAAGGCAGCCAGTGCCTATAGGACAGGCCACTCCTCTCCTATCTCTTGGGGAATCCTACATCCTCGGAAGCACCCCTCAGGCCCTCAACAACACCCAAACCTCAAAGCCTGGAGGATCCTTAAGGGTAAGGATTAAGCGCATTATCCTTTCATTTCTGCACCTGAGAACCCAGCACATCTTGTAGCTCATACTCAATAATTAAGTAATTTGTATATAAGCTAGAAAGAGAATAGTCTGGATATAAAGGGGGGGGGAATGGCCATATGGTGTCAACTGTGCAGTGTTGGGCAAGTTACTTAACCTTTCAAAGCATCTTTCTTCCTCATCTGTAAAATGGGCATAATGATGTTCTGATCACTAACATTTACTGAATACTTACTATGTGTCAAACACGGGTCCAAAAGCAACATCTCATTTAATCCTTATAGCCTACAAAGTAGTTAGCTACTCCTAGCTATCTGTACTTTGGTTTTGCTGCCTATATTTTATGCCCAAAACTCACCCTAATTTTGTTTTGATCTTTTCAGTTCAGTTATTTAAAAAAAAAAAAAATTCACAGATGAGGGGCACCTGGGTGGTTCCATCTGTTAAGCGTTTGACTCTTGATATCGGCTCAGGTCATGATCTCAGAGTCCTAGGATGGAGCCCCATGGGCTAGGCGCTCAACAGGGAGTCTTTTTGAGTTCCTCTCCCTCTGCCCCTACCTCCGCTTGCACGTCCACACACTCTCTCTCTCAAAATAAATAAATCTTTAACAAAATACATTAACATGTGAAAACATCCTCCTTATAATCAAAGAAATAAGGTAAGAACATTTTTATATGGAGTTGGCAGTATTTGAGCAAAAAAAAATTTGAAAAAGAACTGAAAAATAATTATTGACATATCATTGCTCTATGCTTAAACTAACAGCTCTTTTTCCATCTTGTCTTTAACTCTAGATGTTGAAACTGTAGTCCTGTGAAATCTTGAGGTGTTTTCTTTGGAGACCTCATCCATTCAAAGAGCTTCAAAAGTCTGTCCCAATTTATCTATGCCAATCACTCTTAAGACTCTGAAGAGACAACTGAGAAATTTAGATTATAAAAAGCACACTTTTCAGGGCACCTGAGGGACTCAGTCAGTTGAGAATCTGACTCTTGATTTCGGCTGAGGTCATGATCTTAGGATCATGAGATTGAGCCCCGAGTCGGGCTCCATGCTGGGCATAGAGCCTGCTTAAGATTCTCTCTCTCCCTCTGCCCCTTCCTGCTTACTCGCTCGCTCTCTCTCAAAAAAAAAAAAAAAAAAAAATCACAGTTGAGGAAACTGAAGCACAAAGTAATTAGGTAACTCGCCCAGGATCACACAGCTTTTAAGTGGTTGAGCCAGGTTGACCCCAGGACTCTGTGAGCACGTTTGGTGGTTATGAGGACTAAACAGGGTGATGGGTGAAGGTGTGAGTTTGTATGGGTTGTCATTAGGAGTAAGCGAGGCAGCCAGGGAAATGGGGACAACATCAGATCTAGTCTCTAGCCTCTCTAGTTTCCTTCTTGCGCCTGCCTCCCCTTCCCAGGTACACAGAATCAGATTAATCACCAGCTAATGATTACCCCTTTATTAATACTTGTTAAATAATATAATGAACATCTATGAACTCACCGCCCAAACCAAGAACCTAAATGTTAGCAACCAGTTCATCTAACCATATGCTCCTTCCCATTCCAACCCATTTCCTGCCTTTTTCTTAAAGGTAACCATGATACAAAATGTTGGATTAATCATCCCATTGATTTTTTCTTTCATTTTTTTCATACACACACACACACACACACACACACACACACACACACACACACACACACAGCCCTAACAATAAATTATTTTGCTTTGCTTGTCTTTAACTTTCTAATTTCTAGGTCTTTCAATTATAGGCTCTCCCTTCTTTGGATATAGTTGAATTTTATAAGTTCACCCAGGCCACCTTGTTGTGTGGGCTCTTTGGTGCACAAGGGCTCCCACTGAGGGTGAAGGTGGGGGCTGGAATGCAGCCTGCGGCCCTCTGGCCTTTTTCTGAGCAGAGCAAAGGTGTCACTCCCCTGGCAAGCCATGCACCTGTGAGGCTGCAGCCACCTGAAGGGGGCATCTTTTTCTAATCTGAACAAAGGCACTGTCTGGGCTAACTGGGGCTCTGAGTTTACCTTCCATAGATGGTCAGCAATCCCTCTCAGCCACTCCATGTTCAAGGTCAAGGTTGAGCACATCGCGATCAGGGACAGGAAATGACCCACGGTGACAGCCTCGGGAGACAGCTGGTGTCATGAGACTCACCGTTCCTGCTAAAAGCTCCATCTGTCCATCTCTAACCCATCAGGAGGGATTTCCTAATCAGGTTCCAGGGGCTTTAAGATTTATGTCAAGAGGCCTCGATTTATTGAATTAATGCTGCTGAGCAGAACTGCAGCTGTTAAACAGTGTGGAGATCTGGATTTTACAGCAACTAATAAGGCTATTAACACAAACTGGGCCTGCCGCTGGCATTTATAACACCATAAATCTCTCTTGCCACTGGAAGTATTTGTGGGATGGCCTGCACTCCGAGTCCACTGCCTTTTCTGCGCTCCGCTCTCAGGGCTTGTCAAGGAGGAGGTGTGGCCCAATGATGGGACTGGTCCAGAGGAAGGAGGGAGAGAACAGAGTCTGATTCCCGGCCCCGTCCCTTCTGTCAGCTGGACCTGCCAGCCTTTGCCATAGGCAGACTGTTCTACGGTATTACTTATGTATTACCATTATTTATGGCCCATTTGTGGAGCACTGAGCACGTGCCAAGCCCTTTGCAAACATCTATGAGTCCCCCAGCATCTTCTCAGGAGTGAAAACATGTTAGCTTCTGTGCTCGTGGATGTGAATGCGTTCTCCCACTGAAGTGAAGTTCCATCTTAAGCCCTCCCAAACTCTCTGAAGCAGAACACTTAATCTTGTCACTTCCAGCGAAACACGGTCATTTTAGTGATTTTTATTTTTCTTATTGTTTCAGGTTAAACCAAGTCAGATTTTAGATTTTCTCATGCTGCTCTTCTCACTGGGGAAGAGGCCAGATTCCAGGGGCTGTGCAAATGTTCCCAAGCCATCACTGGGCAGGGGTGACTGGGTCTGTATTTTCATCTGTCCTTGTCCTCTACGGCATCCACTGAGATGTAACCCACACCACAGTGTCATTTTCCACACCAGCTGACCCCTAGGATGGGACACACCTCATCTGGTCCTCACATCCTTTGCTACAGGTCCCTGTGTCCAGGTCAGGGAAAGCCTTGCACAACTCCTGTCTCATTCTCTCCCTCCCTTCCTCCTCATCTCCAAGTCCCACTTAGGGGGGCCAGGGATCATGACATTCCAAGGCCATTGGCAAGACACTCTCTCTCTGGACTTCATATGCCCAGCCAGACCGCCCACCATGTCTATGCGCTCTCCAGCTAGTACACCACGATGCCATGAGGGCACTGGGTGCTCTCTTGCCACCTCCATGAGACCTGCCACCTCCCTCCCCACCCTTCACTCACCCCTCCCTCCCCCTTCCTTCCTTCCTTCCTTCCTTCCTTCCTTCCTTCCTTCCTTCCTTCCTTCCTTCCTTCCTACAACACACTGAGCCTTTCTCAGGCACTGTTCCAAGCACTTTTCATGATCTGCTTCATCACCCCCACAACAACACCCCCTATGCAAGTTAGGATTCACTATTAACCCGCTATCATAGATAGAGAAACTGAAGTTCAGAAGTGTAAGTCCCCTGTGTCAGATCACGCAGCCATTAAGAAGTGGAGCTGGTAGGGGCGCCTGGGTGGCTCAGTCGTTAAGCGTCTGTCTTCAGCTCAGGTCATGATCCCAGCGTTCTGGGATCGAGCCCCGCATCGGGCTCCCTGTTCAGTGGGAAGCCTGCTTCTCCCTCTCCCACTCCCCCTGCTTGTGTTCCCTCTCTCGCTGCCTCTCTGTCAAATAAATAAATAAAATCTTTAAAAAAGAAAAAAAAGTGGAGCTGGTATTTGAACCCAAACAGCCAGGCTTCACCAGGGCAATGAGACACCCACAGAATCTACAACTCATGGTGGGGTCCTGCCCCCTAACACCGTTGTGGAGCTTCACCCTGGGGGAGGCGCTGCTCAGTGTCCCACATGCATGTCAGTGTTTACCTCTCCTCCCTCCCTCCCTCCCTCCCTCTATGGGGTGCAGGGAGTTTGGGGATAAATGGCTCCCCAGGAAATCTTCCCAAACTTCTGTTCCTGTCAAGACCTTAGCCTTCTGGACTTCCAAAGCGACAGATATCACTGTATTCCTTTTTTCCCTTAGGACAGTGGAGGCTAAGGCCCAATCTAAAGAGAGTCGAGGATAAAAGGTGAGCTTGAATATTTCAGGGACCAAGAACCCCCACAAAGGTGGAAGCTTCCCTCTTCATCCACACTCACATCATCACATTCAGCCTCACAGCAGCCCCACTGAAGACACAGTCCTCCCTTCTGTCCAAGGGAACAAAGGCTCCAGAAAACTCAATTCAACGGTTTCTCCAGAAAAAAGGTGAAGTTGACAAGTTGCAGAACGAGAATTTGGATTCAAGTCTGTCTGAGTTTCTGGGGGAATCACTAACCTCTCTTCTGGAAGCAGAAACTAGGTTTGTTTGTTTGTTTCTGTCTACCCAAATAGTGGCAAAACTGGCTCCAGTACAGAGCTGTCCAGAGTTTGAGACTGTCTCCTGGAGGCTAGGCCACGCATGAGGACACGTGTCACAGAAGATGCTCGGCTGTGCACCCTATCCGGCACCTTCTGTTCAAGAGGAATTCGGANTGGGGCAGCCACTCTTCTGACACTTCTTAGCTTTCCTCCTTTGCCCCTTCCTCCTTCTTCGGCCCCCGTTGTTTTATTCAAAATAGTGAGCCCCTACTATGTATTAGGCTCTGTTCTAGAAACTGCAGAGAGAGCAAGAAGCAAGCCAGACCCCCTCTCCCCCTCAAAATCTTAGTGCCTCAGCATCACCAAGGGGAAGACTATTAGTTCTCAGAGGGCAAGGTCTATGTTTGCACACAAGGGCCCCACACAGGTCCCAGCACAGAGTAAGTTATCAGTAAGTTGATGAAGGGTTGTCAGACCCCATCAACTACACAACCTAGGTGTCTCAAAGATTTGGACAGTTCTGTGCTCCCCAGACTCCCAGCAGTATAGAGACATCAAGAGTAGTCATGAATAAGCTTCAGGGATGGCTGATATAAAAAGAGACAAAGTCGATATGAGAATATACCCAGACTCAGACCAGAACCCAGACATGAGCCACTGCTAGGGAAGAAGAAAAGGCCTCCTATGTTCTGAGAACCTACTCTCTGCCAGGCCCTGGGCTAGGCACTTATCCTAGGTTTTGAGTCTTACAAGAGACTATGAGATGGGCACTCCTGCCAACCCTGCAAACCATTTCTCATCTATAAAAGAGGGCTCTGTTATTGCTCAGTGTCCTGTGGACGAGGCATGTCCAACGCCCATGGGTGTCAAATTAATCTTCACAAATCAAACTAGGGTAGAATCCTGAGCCAAACTGAATCCAGGGAATGTGGCCCCAAGGGCAGCAGGGACGTGGTTGGCTGGTTTGTTTCCTTCTCTAATATCTGTTTTGTTCAAATACTATGCCGTTTTTCTTTCTTCTTAGTCAATACACATACATGGTATGAAACTGAAAAAAATGCAGATAAGCAAAACACAGAAGAGACAAGCCACCCTTAATCCTATTATTAAGAAATATTCACCCTCACTACTCTGGCATTTACTTCCCAGGTGCTATGCACACATACATACATACATACATACAAACATACGCTTATACACACAATAACATATACATATATGTGTGGCACATGACATATATACATCACATGTATGCATCATATACATGAATGTATAGTGTGAACATGTATTCATATACATGTTAATACTCCTATTCATATACGTGCATATCTTCTGTGTGCATGTACATGTGATACACATGCCATGTGCGTATGTGTCAAACATATCTCATGTGCATATATGTGTGCATATCACGTACACATACATAGGCTATATATCACACATACATATCATATACACATACATATTTTTTCAATAGATAATTTCTTACATTATGATCTTGTTCTAAAATTTTCTCATTTCACACAAAAATACATGATAAAAGTATTTTTTGAACATTAAATATTCTTCTAGAACATCACCTTGAAGTCTCCAACAAAAGCCATTACATGTGTATGCCACACTTTGTTTACCCAGTCCTAACTCCTGATTGTTAAACATTTAGCTAGTTCAGTATTATAAAAAATGCTGCTGTGAACATCTTCAGAGCTGTATCTTCGAGTGTATTTGTGATCATTTCCTTAGAATAGATTCCCATTAAGTGAAATTTCACTGTTGGGGGCTTTGCCTATATCTATGGCCTTTGATGCATTTTATCAATTTCCTTTCTATAAAATTTGTGTGAATTTACCCTCCTGCATGGCTGTATAAGACTGCCCACTTCTCCACATTTGTACCTTTACTGGATGCTGTCATTTTTTACATATCTTTCAATTTGAGAGATGAGAAATGATGTTTCAAGGATAGTTGAATTGCAATTTGTATTATAAGTGAGGTTAAATCAATCACCTATTGAGTAACTGCTCTGAGATCAGCAAAGAGAAGGGGGGGGTTGGGAGAAGTGGTAACACCTAGAAAGTCATTTATCAAATACAAGGACCATACGGTAGGAGCCAGTAAGCCAAGAGGCAGAATGAATGGATGAAGAACTAAGTGGTAGGGGAGGTCAAGGTTTAGTTCAGGAGGGAAGGGCTCAGTGTCTGTCCTGGAGCTAGAAGGGAGACCTGAGGAAAAGGAGGACCAAGGGAAGGGTAGGGGGAGAGGTAGGCGAGATAAGGGGGGAGGAATTAGGGGGGGAAGGAGAAGGAAAGTGACTGGAGCCCTAAACAACACAGGTACCCCTCACATGCTCTGTTCCTTTCAGTTCCCCAAATGCTCCAAATTCTCTCACCTCTGAGCCTTTGCTCATGCTGGTTCCTCTGCTCTTGCTTTTCACTATGCTAAGTTCTCCTCCTCACCTCTCAGGCTACATCTTAAGTGACTCTTCCTCAGGAGAGGCATCTCAGCCCCAAGCAAGCTCATGTCCCCTATTATCTGCCCTCCCCATGCCCTATGCTTGTGCTTTAAAAATAGGTATTATAATGGTGGGGTGCCTGGGTGGCTCAGTTGGTTAAGTGCCTGCATTCAGCTCAGGTCATGATCCTGGGGTCCTGGGTTAGAGCCCTGCTATGGGCTCCCTGCTCAGTGGGGAGTCTGCTTGTCCCTCTCCCTCTGCCCCTCCCCCCACCCCCACTCACGCTTGCTCTCTCTCTCTCTAATAAATAAATAAATAAAATCTTTTAAAAATATGTATGTATTATAATGGTAACTAACTGTGTGTGTAGTTATTCATGTAATGTCCTGGGACTGTAAATGCTGGTCTGAAAATGCTGAGCCTGGACTGTCTGTTTTGCTCCCCTCTGGGTTCCTAAAACCTAACATGGAACCTGGTACATAACAGGTTTGATTCTCTTCAGCTCTTGTCCCTCAGCTCTACACCCATCCTTCAGTATTCTACCCTCTGCTACCGCTGCACCTGGAAACTACTTTTCTCCTTTGCCAGCTTGATTTCTTTATCAGTTCTATCAATGGCTTGGGGGGGGGGCATGAAGGCTGGAGGAGGGGGAAAGGACTGACTCCTTCTTCCTCTTTGTATCCTGTCCCTTTAAGCATCTCCCTAGCAAAGCAATACCTCCCAAACCCCTCATCCCACCCCCACCCCACTTTGGCAAGTGTTCTAGTCTCCAGTTGCTTTCAGCACTCCCCATCAGCCTACAGGTGGCCTTTCACAGGTACCAGCAGCAACCGGGGATGTCCCCTTAGCACAGGTCTAAGCCCCAGATGCATGGGCTTCTTATCCAAGCTTCTAGATTTTTTTGTTTTGTTGGTTTTTAAATTTTTTTAAAATTCCAGTTAGTTAACATACAGTGTAATATTAGTTTCAGGTGTACAATTTAGTGATCCAATACTTACATATAACACCTGGTGCTCATCCAGCTTCTTGGGTTTTTTTAAATTAATTAATTAATTAATTAATTTAGAGAACAAGTGAGCAATCCAGGGGATTGGTGAGCAGAGAGAGAATCTCAAGCAGACTCTGAGCTGAGCAGGGAACCCAACACAGGGCTCCATCCCCTGATCTGAGCCGAGAGTCAGACACTTAACTGACTGAGCCACCCAGGAGTCCCCAGCTTCTAGGTTTTTATAAGCACATACACTTCCCTTTATTCCCCCGCTGTAGGGGCAGTAGCTGCTTCCCTCGTCACCACACCTGGACCATCTCGTAGTTCTGTTGTTGCTTTTCCATCCTTCACAAGCTGTCCATCCAATTTGCTATATTAAACTCTTGCTATTAAAACACCTACTGTGGGGCGCCTGGGTGGCACAGCGGCTGGGCGTCTGCCTTCGGCTCAGGGCGTGATCCCGGCATTATGGGATCGAGCCCCACATCAGGCTCTTCCGCTATGAGCCTGCTTCTTTCTCTCCCACTCCCCCTGCTTGTGTTCCCTCTCTCGCTGGCTGTCTCTATCTCTGTCGAATGAATAAATAAAATCTTTAAAAAAAAAAACAAACCACCTACTGTGATTTCCATCTTCCCAATGATACAGTAGACATTCAGTTAAAATTCACTGAAGCCAGGGACCAGTCTGTGGTTAGAAAATGACACAAACAAATCAAACCAACAAACATTGCATGACTGAGCAACTATGAGCCTGGTATTTTGTGGGGTCCTGGAGGCTCAGAGATGAAACGGAAACAGAATGAACCAAAAGTTCCCAAAGCGCCTTCAGATGGAGAGTAGAACTCCCCTTCCCCCACCCCCACACCTCCATCAGAAGCCTTTTTAAGGGGAGCAACTAAAGCTAAAAATCTCTCTTGCTCTGTACTTTGCAATGCTTTTCAGTGGGTCTCCATTGGCATATAGCTGAGAATTCTTCATTGCGCAGGACTGACTTTGCAAGAAGTTTAGCATTTTTGGCCCCCTCAACTAGATGCTAACACCCCTCCTCCAGTCATTTGGTCTGTCAAAAGTGCCCCCACACATTAATAAATGTACCTTTCACAGTGTCCACCCTCCCTGACCACAACAAGGTCACCCACTGAGCAGATACCCCCAGGGGATGACGGATTTGCTAATTATTTCTGACATTATCAGCCCCAATGGAGAAAGCCTTAATAAATGTGGAAGATGGTGTAGTTCTGCGCGAGATCTGCAAATTAACTGAGACAAGCAACAGAATGAAATCCAACAGAGGGCGTGACAGGGCGGCAGACTGGTAAGGGCGGTGGGTACAAGAAAAAGGCAGCCGGGAACCTAATTAGCCAGGACTGCTCATATTTGAGCTGCTCTGCGCCCAGCTGCCTCCCGACTCCAGACATGTTGAAAATGAATTCATCAACAAGCACTCACATCAGCCCCTTGTTAGAAATGGGTCCTGAATAGGTTTAATTAGAAGAAGAAAAATGGGGTAGAGGTAGGGCATGGAAGAAGAGAAAGAGAGATGGTGGGTGGCAGTTGACTGTCCCCAACATATCCAGTGCTGTCCAAGATGGGGTATTTTTGAAAGAACTGAGATTTCCTGCACTTCCTCCCACCCCCTTCCTTCTGTTCCACCCACTGGTGACTCGTAGAGCACCAGTTCCCAACAAGGTAGGTTGGCACACTCTAATGTATAGAAACTGATAATGAAATGTGGCCAAAATAGCCCCACTGTGGTTGAAAGTTATTAACAACAGTTTAAAAAATATGAAAGTCTGATTATTTTCTCCCCTCTTTTCTTCTATTCCTTTCTTCAATCCTTGAAAAAAATTAATTAGAGTAGATTCAAGTCATCTCTCTAATAATAACATTTTCTGGCACATATATTCCAATGTCCTGTCTTACACGGGAGAGAAAAAATACAGAGTTCCAAGTATGGCACACAACCCCAACAAGTCTCATCTTCCCAACCCAATTATAAATGATATTTGTCCCAATTTACTTCCTGTATCCTTCTCCCTGCCCCCACCAAAAAAAAAAAAAAATGACTTGACTTTTGAGATCAGCATAGCATAGTATGATAATGGACAGTGGAGTCAGATAGAACCGAGTTCTAATCCTTTCCTGTACAGGACTGCAGCTTTGGGATCAATAGCAAGTTACCAACTACTCTGAGCCCCACTTTTCCTCCCCATTTCATACAGCCATTGACATACCAGCCTCTGGACCCTGCACGCTGCTGAGAAATGAGGACCCTACTATCTGTGCTGCCAATCTCACAGGATTATTGTGGGGAGCTAGGGACATGAAAGCAACAAAGGTTCTTTGTAACATTAAATCATTACATGCACAGATACTCAAAGGCCTTGGTTATTTACAAATGGCTTATGCATTCCATTGATTACCTATGTCTGCCTCCCTGCTCTGCTTCTCAACTGACCCCACAAAGGAGATCTGGCCAGAGTGGGTGAGTGGCAGGCCCTCTTGATTGCCTACCCAAAAATCACCCACCCTTTTCCTCCTTCCCAGCAGAACTCTGATTTTATTTACTCTCCTAACAGCTAAGTGCTTGAAGTTGGACTGTACTCCTCTCAGATCCAAGGGAGGGGTGAGTCCTGACCGGTCAAAACCAACCATAGTAATTCCACTGCCCCTTCAGTGACTGGTTGGAGCATGGACATGCAACATGATTCCCACCAGTGGCCATGATGGCAAGTCTTCTGGGGGCTCTGGGAAATGCACTCCTTGTTCTTACAAAGTCAATGCCTTTGAGAATGTTGATGTTTTGATGCTTGGAGCTGCTGCAGCCATCTCTGAGCTCAAAGGGAAAAATATAAGGGCAAAAGCTACCCATTGAGACTTTGAGAGCCTTGATGTCTTTGATCCTTGAAATTGACTCTAGAGCTGTCCTGTCTAAAGATATCTGGATATGTAGGATAATTCTGGTGATCATACAACCTTGTCTTCATCAGCTTGGGCTGATATCAGAAATTGCCATAGACTGAGTGGCTTAAACAGTTCTGGAGGCTGGAAGTCGAGGTCCGAATGCCAACATTGTCAGGTTCTGGTGAGAAATATCTTCTGCCAGGAAGATTGACTTCTCCAGAAAACTGACTTCTCCTTGCATCCTCACCTGGGCTAGCTAGTTCTTTGGCCTCTTCTTACAGCAGCACTAATCCCATTCATAAAGGCTCCACCATCATGACCTAATTACTTCCCCAAAGCCCGACCTCCAAATACCATCACATTGGGGATTAAATTTCAACCTATGGATTGGTTGGGGGAGGGGACACAAACATTCAGTTCATAACAATCCTGGTTTTCCTGGAACTATTCCACTTTGCATTCGTGCCAGGGGACTGTCTTGCTTCAGCATTTGTACAGAACAATAGTTTCCTGGCTTGAATGATAAATGATATGGTCTCCCTACTCATAATAAATATCCTTATTACTTAAGTCACTTTGAGCTAGGTTTATTCTATTCAGTCAAAACATCCTAATTAATATAGGGCTAGGGAGAGGTACAAAGGATGAGTGTGTACCTATGTGTGCACATTTATGCATGCATGCCAGCACGTGCAGGACTATACTAAAGCTTAGAATGGAGGCTTTATAGTAACCTCTACTTAAAATTTTCCTTGCTTTCTCTTCTTCCCTCCTTAGTAAACATGAGTATTGTGGAAACAAAAAGAACATGAGAGAGAAACAGTAACATTATAATCTGAGAATTCATCTTCTCCCAAATGTGTCGTGAATCTTTAAGGCAGAGCGATGCATGCCTCCCTTCTCCCCACACTTTATATTTTCACTATTGTCTCAAACAGCAAACTCAGATCTGTCTCGATGCATGTATCTCTTTAACTTTCCCCAAAGTGATAAATCCATCGTCAGATAATGCATCTACCAGTCCCTGTTCTCTCTCTCCCCTTCATGTGTCCTTCCCCAGTTACTCCATTAATGGCTTCAATTTGCCAGCTGCCCTCTCCCCTTATGCTGTGATCAGTAGGGTGGGGCTGACTTGGCCACTGTCACAGAGAAAGCTGAGCAGTCTGCTGATGTAGTGTGTCGAACAAGTGCCCCATTAGTTTTTCTATCATCCGGTGTGCCTCATCCATTAGTTTGGCTGATGTGACACAAGGTTTCAAGGTAAACCTTGCAGGCAGACACTCTACCTTAAGACAAAAGCAAGTTAGAACACTCAATGCCTGTCCAGCCTGGAAATGGCTCTTGCAGATAATCTCTCTCTCTCTCTCTCTCTTCATTCCTCACCTGATGCAAATCTAAACGTCTGAACTCAGCCTCTAACCACCCAAGGTCAGGAGCATCTGGACTTGGAGATTTGGAATCAAGAAACTTGGAAGACACTCACAACTGTTACTATCATTCTCTCCAAATCAATGAAACAGGTACTCCTCTATTCTGACAGCAGGAATATAAAAAGGCACGACATTTTGAGAGAGCAATATGAGAGTTTGTATCAAAAGTCTTAAGAGTGTTCACACGCTTTGATTCAACAGAATTTATTCTGAAGAAATAAGGGGACAAATACATGTGTGTACAACAATGTTCATCACATCATTGTAGTAGAAAAGATTAGGGCTCATTGGCAGGGGATTGATGAAATAACTTATGATACATCCATGCCGTGGAGCATGGCATGTTATTCAAACAAGTCCTGGTCAGTTTCACAGGTAAGAGGATAAACTGACACCCCATTCTGGAGGATAATCTGGCAATATGCATCAGAAGCTTTAAAAAAATGTTCACACCACTTGAAATAGTCACTAACGCTGTTCAGTGTTTCTGGCTTTCTACCTTCCAGATCTGCAGTAGAACTGAACTTCACGGTCTTCTAGTTATCCTCTACTGAGTCATGGTCCATGTGACTGGTTCTGGCTCATGAGTTGTAAAAACAAAAAAGTGATGAGTACCACTTCTGGGCCAGAGCACTGAATTGTCAGTGTAACACCCAGGGAACTCTTCTTCTTCCCTGGTGACCATCAATGTCTGAAACTGGTCCCAGAGTAAGAAGACATAAGCATAACTCAGCTAGATACACAGGATGAGAAGAAAATAGCCCTTTGTTGTTGTAAGATTTTTAGAGGTGTTTGTTACTGCTGCATAACCTATCTATGCTGACTGATACATCCTTTGACCTAGCATGCCCATCTCTTGAATTACAAAGAAACACTTGCACACATAGATATACATGTTAGAGGATATTTTGTATCCATAGATACACATTAAGGATATTAATCACAAAACTGCTTTAAATACACACATGCAAAAGCACACAGAAGTCCTGCAGCACACCCCCAGTGCCAAGACAGCTAGGTCAGAAGGTATGACAACATTATCCATACACTATAATATTTCCTAAGAAGACCTGGGCCCTGAAGTAGAAAACCAAGTCACCATTCCAGCTTCTTCCCTCCCTTTCTCATGAGTTTCCCGTCAGAGCCCCAGAGTCCACTCAGCTGACTTTATTAAGGTTTTCCTAGTCCATCAAAGATGTTCTAATAATATGAACCTCAATCTGTCTTCCCCCTAGAACCCATGAGCTTCCCTATGCAAATTGATCTAATTCCTCCACATAAGCCACCAAGGTCCATAAAATAAGGAATATAGGGAGAAAAGGCTTTATCTATCCTGAAACATATCTGCTAGTGTTCTTCCCCTGGAGCAATGAGTCCTTACTTGCTTTGTGTCTACATAACACACTCAAGCAAAGTCTCCACCTCTACAAATAAAAGCAGCTGGAAATGTAGCAACTTCTCTCAACACTGAGGAAAATGGTTTTTAAGTTTACCAATTCATCACACCATTATTATTAGAAATTATGTTGACCATGTGGACAGTGTTGAGAAATAAGGATGAAGTAGAGAGATGTGACAGGTTTCACCATCCTGATTAGAATCTGCCTTGGGGTCTTCAAGATGCCCCTTTCAGCAACAGATCTTTAAAATTTAATAGCCCTACTGGGTATGGGTATGCCTTCTGAGCCTTAGGAAGTAGTTGATGAAGAGAGTAAGCAGAGTGAGAAGTCCCTACGGCTCCCAAAGGGATGGTTTCTTGGCTACTAGAAGACCTTAGAAAGTTGCTGGTAGTGGCAATTGTGGCCGTGGTGGTAGTATGGGTGGTGGGGGTGACAGCAGTGGTGGTAATGGGTAAACATGGTAAAACTTACTCATCAACCCAATCCTGACCTCTCAATTCACAAGGCTGAATTAATGTGACAGTGATGGGGCATTAATATTTACTAGGATTTAATATTTTATAGCCATTCTCTCACTCTAGAAATGGATTGAAAACAGAGAGGTCAGCTGTCATCAGGGAAAACAAACAACTCAAAGCCAACAAGAGAAAAGGGAAGCAATAGGGGAGGAGGTGGGACAATGAGTAGAGAGCAGGGGAACAGCCAATCCCCCTGTGACAAAGTTGAGGATCTTTGGGCACCTGCCATCATAGGCTCTAAGCCTGAGACAGAAGCATTACCAGAATATCTGGTCAACCACTTTTCCCCTAGTTATCATCTTTCTAGAACATTCTGCCTCTGTTAGTTCACCTATCTCTCCTCCCATGTGGGATAAGAAAGGAAGGAAATATCCCCTTTCATACCTGGAAAGCCAATAGGCAGACTTCAGGCAGCAAATCAAATGGGGCCAAGACTAAGACCTGAATTAGTCATTGGCTGCTCTTGGGATACCTCCTCTCTGGGAATAGGTGAACCCAACTAAGGATCACAGTTTTCTCCAAAGCATATTGAGAGACATGGTCTGCAAGCTGTCCTGGTTGCTCTGTGGGGGCAGGGACCAGGTCTATCTTGATCACCAATGTTCCCCAAGAGCTGGAAAAGTGCCTGCAATATGGTCGGAGCTCAATAATTTTTGTTAGATTAACAAATGAATGGATGGTCCTATGGGATGTTGTACTTAAAAGTTTCCACAATTGAGTAATTGAAGGAAGGATGCAGATCCTAGACTGTCCTTGGAGAATTACAATGTAACATCCCAGAAGCCTCTGTCTAACTCTGTTTACCACAGAAGGTTGCAAATTTACTTGAACATATGTTACATCCCACCTTTTTTGAAATCCCTTAACTCTATTTCTATGGGACATGCTTTGGGACATGTCGGTATGTGGCATTTCAGCATAATGGAAAGAGCAAGAAATCTGGTGTCAGCCCAAACCCAGGTTCAAATCTCAACTTTACCACTCTCTCCAGCTGGGTTGCCTTGGACAAGTTGCTTCATCTCTCTGAGCCTCAGTGTCTTCATTTGTGAAATGTGAAATATCACAGCATCTGCTTTATGTACCTCATGGGGGTTGGTATATGAGTCAAATGAGATACTACACATGGAAAGTAAACCACTTGTACATCACGGTTGTTGCTGTTTCTAAAAGCAAGAATCATATCAAGTTGACATTGCCCAAGGCAATTTCCATTTCAGCTTCAGATTCTGCTAAAAGATGTGCCAAAGTCTGATCTCTGGAAGTTTCTTGGGCCTTGAAGGTAAATTTCTAGGTACAGGTGAATTTTACTATCTCAGAAAATTAATATTAAAGTTTCTTAAAGGCCACTTGAAACATTGTAATAGACACTGGTCATTCACAATATCTTTATCCCTTGCCACCTCCCACTACTGGAAGGTTGGAAAACCAAATACTAAATTTCCAGATGCCCTTGAAGCTAGGAGAGATAATGGCCTATAAAATATAAGCAGAAATATTTAGTGAGGCTTCTGGGAGAGCCTTTGATTTTCTGATTTAATACAGAGTCAGAGAAGACTAGCACAGCCATCTCCCCACTCCCTTCTTGAATTGAGTGCAGATGTGAAGGCTGGAACAGCAACAGCCATCTTGTAACCTTGAGGGAAAATACAAGAAAATTACAAAGGCATCATTCTAAAATTTTTGAGCCAATGCACTAGAGCCAGAAACCACCTTTCCTCAACTTCATGTTATTTAAAAAAAAAAAGAAATTAAATCACCATAGTCAGGTTTATGCTATTGCAGCTGAATAAAATCCTGATAAAAATAGTGGGGAAATAAGGATTTGATTGGGACTTTATCTTTAAAATCAAACTTAACATTATGAAAATATGTTTTTACCTCATATGAAAACAAACTGAAGTTGTAATTAAGATGCTTTCTTCCATGTGCTTGTCCTTAAAACCAAGTATGTATTATTGATTTATTTGGTACAGAGCATAATTCTTCCAGCCACATCACATCCCAGCATAACACAGAGATGCTTCACCTCATGCTGGACTTTCACAGCAAATTTGTGAAGATGAGCTACATCAATTTTACCAGAAATCTCTTTTAATCCTGTGCTCTTCCTCTCCCTCCCCTTTGCAGCCCCCATTCTGGGGTCCTCCTTGCAGACTTTTGTCTTTTTTAATTGCCTAACTTGGCCAGGTGCTCAGCTGTCAAGGGCTTTGGATGAGATGTGAGCAGCTCACCAGGCATCACCGTCATCAGCTTCATGAAATCCCACATTATATGCAAGATTCGCAGTTTTACTTTGCAGTCAGTTTGCATTATATTTTCTTAACACCACTGGATGTTTACAACATCAGATCATTGGGGAAGAGGCTGACTGAGACACTGACTAGACAGTGGGGACAGACTAGCGTTGAGTGAAGATTTCTATATGGGGATCGATGTTTTAAGAAGACAAACCACTGGTGAATATTTTCATGGACTGATGGCATTCAAAAGTCTACAGGTCTATAGTTGATATTCACTTCGATACAGCCATAAAGGCAATAGATTGGGAGTCAGAAGACCTGTGCTCTAGTTCTACCTCTGACCCGATTTGCTGTGTGACATTGGACAAGTCATTTGTCCTCACTGGGACTCGGTTTCCTCAATCGTAAAATGGTGGGGCTGTAATACATTCCAAGATCCTTCAACTTCCAAAATGGCTATTGATGAGGGAATAGAAGGCCGGCTGAAGACAAAGCAGAAGCTGACACCCTGCAACCCCCCCAACCATGTATGCAACATTCCTTGGCACTCCTGGCTGCCCTAAAACTAACGAAAGGACCTGCAGCTCATTGATAGGGACACAGTGATAGTGTAAACAGCCTTGGCTTGACAATAGTGGGGCCTCCAATATCCTGTGAGTTTTCTTTGAAATATGAAAGTAACTGCAGCTCATTGATAAGGACACAGTGATAGTATGGACAGCCTTGGCTTGACGGTGGTGGGGCCTCCAGTGTCCTGGGAGTCTTCTTTGACATATGAAAGTGCTTTCTCAGCCTCCCTTTTTCCTCACCTCCCCCAACCCCACAGTATATAATCAGCCACCTCTCACAACCCGGGGCAGCAGCTCTTTCTGCCCAAGGGTCCTGTCCCCGTGCTTTAATAAACCACCAATTCTGCACCAAAGACGCCTCAAGAATTCTTTCTTGGTCATAGGCTCCGGACTTCACTGAACCTCACCTATATTCTACGACTTCATCAGCTATCATCCTTGAAAGAATTGACAATGGGTGGGAGGGGGGCAGCAAGCTTGAGTCCAAAAGCTAAGGACCTCTGGAAAGGGTGACTGAAAACCCTAGACAAGGTCCTTTGCTAAATCTGACTCGGCCTACATTTTCATTTTGAGGAGGCCCTCGATCTCTTAGCAGCAGAGAAACTAATTAGATTTAATAAGAGACAAGGCTGCTAAATGAAAGTACATGAGAAATATCACACTGCTGAAGATTAACACATGTTCTGGTCTATCCTCAGAATAAAACCAGGGCCCCTATGTATCCTGAAATCTGTGACCTAGACTGAATGAGAGAAATAAGTAAATAGAAGTAAAAATTTCATCCTAAAGGAAGAACAAGGAACAGGTGCCACTGGAACAGACAATAAAAAGTGGTAAGAGGTCAGTCTTCCCTCCTCACTCCTCTACTCCTTGATGCTCACAAAAGCCCCTAATGATGAAAATTGCTCAGTGGCTCTCCACTGAACCAACATATCCATCCAGCAAGGTGTTCAAAACCAGCTGTGATCTGTCGCCTGCAAGTATCTCCACCCCGTCACTCGCTAGTTCATGGGTTTTACTTTGTACTTCAGCATCAAGACATTTCATATTTTAAGTGTTTGGGAACATTCCGTTTACACTGCACTGTTTTTCACTTCCGTGATTGTATTTCTTCTTCTCTTCTCAGAATTCTCTTTCCTGCCTCCCACCCTATCCTGCAGCCAAACTATTTACAGTTCCCTGAGCATGTGCCTCCAGCCTCCTTAGTTTTGCAAATGCCACGCTCTCTTCCAGGGACACGTTATCATTCACAATACATTTGACTATGGTTAACAAAATATCCAACTAAAAAGAGCTTGCTTAAACAATAAGGAACTTAAACTAATTTGTTCAGCAGCTCAACAATGTCAAGAATATTCTTTTTCTTTCCTCCCTCCCTTCTTTCCTCCCTTTCCTTCTTTTTCCCCCCTACTCCCCAACACTGGGTGACTCTCTGTCATAGACTTCTTTCCACCTTTCTACTCCACCATCTTCCTGTTGACCTTCAGTCTCAGGCTTAACACTCCCTCACCTCCCCCCAGGTGGCAAAATGGCTGCCACAGCTCCAGACATCACAACTCATACAACAGCACCCAAAGGTATTCAAAAGAGGCCTTTATCTTCTCAACTCTCTTTTCATAAAGGAGAAAAACCTTTCCCAGAAGCCCCTGCACCCAGAAAAATTTCCTTCAAATTTTACTGGCCAGGAAATTTCTTAAACTTCCCAGGAGTAAAACTTATCAAGCACTTACCATCTGTTCCATTTCTAAATGTCACCAGATCTTCCCCTGGCCTCGCCTCTGATTTTGTTTTTCACTGTAGCGGCAGTCACTGAGTATTACTAAGTGCACTCTGCTAAGCACTCTATAAACATTATCCTATTTATCCCTTAGAACAACTCTATGAAGTAAGCATTATTATCCCCATTCTGGAGCTGAGAAAACCAAGGCCCACAAAGGTTAAGCAGTTCGCTTAAGGATGCACAGCTAGAGAGTTAGAGCCAGGATTCAGATCTGAGTATGTCCAACTCCAAAGCCCAAGCTTCCAGCCCCTCTGGATCCTTCTCACTCCTGTCTCCTCCTGACATTCTTTACCCATCAATGGCTCCTTCTCTTTTACAAAGAAGTCTCCCTGTCCAACCGACCCTTTCCCTCTGCTGAGCCACATCCTCAGATCTTCCCCATAACTGGAGAAAAATGAGAGCCATTTCCCTTCACACGGCTGTCTCCTCAATCTATCAAACTTCTCAAAAGCACCTCTTCACACTCACTGATTCCACATCCTCAGCACGCATTGACTCTTTGCTTAATCTAGCATCCTCCCCCACCTCCCCACTGACATGCTCTGCCCAAGGTTATCAGCAACAGCCAATCGAATGGCTTCCCCCATCTTCCCTCCTCCTAGACCTGATTAATGAGTAGGGCAGCCAGGCAGCAGCCCAGGGCTCCAGTCTATATGGGACTCTAAAACATCACTAGAAAGGGAACAAGATGAAGAAAATTGTGTTTACCAGAACTCCTCTTAGGGATAGTACTGTGTGCAGTTGGAAAGTAAACTTTGATAAGTTACTGGGGAAGACAGTGAGATCTCCCCAAGAGGCGTGCTTGAGTAACAGCAAATGCTTTCCAACTGCCCTCCTCTGAGGGTTGATCTCTTTAACTGCAGGGCTTTTGTTTTCCTGAATAGGAAATGCAAGCCTGGAGCTGGAGCTAAGTGCCTGGATCAGCAGAGCAGAGGCCTTTGCCCTGCACCAGGCTCAGGACCTCCTCCAAATTAATGCCAAGCAAATATTTAAAGAACACCAGTTTGAAGGGTGCAAAATTATTAGCCTACCCTATGGACCCACACTTTTCAGTCCAGATCTATCTGCTGCATAGAATATGGCTAATGCACTTCTTTCTCTCCTCCATGGTCTGGGCTGCTTTCTTCTGGGCCCCAGCATCCCAATGGTTTGTCCTTTCTCTCTCTCCCTCTCTCCTTCCCCCTCCACTCCCTCTCCCCTAAGGGAGATCATACATTGAATATAGTTAACAACTAGGGCTTGGAATTATGCAGACCTAAGTTCAAGTTCTGGTTTGGCCATTTCCCATATGTGTGACCCCAGGCAAGTTACTGAAACTTTCCAGGCTTCAATTTCCTTCTTTGTCAAAATAGTATCTACTCTGGGGTGCCTGGGTGGTTCAGTCTGTTATGGGTTCTGGGATGGAGCCCCACACTGGGCTCCCTGCTCAGCAGGGAGCCTGCTTCTCCCTTTCCTGCTCCCCCTGCTTGTGCGTGCTCTCTGTGTCAAGTACATACATACATACATACATACATCTTAAAAAAAAAAATAGTACCTACTTCATGCAGCTATTTTGAGCATTAAGATAATACAAGTAATCCTCTTGACACAGGGCCTAGCACATCAGCGTTCAAGAAAAGGGAGGTTTTGATGACGACAGATGATGACAATACTGATCATAGTGAAATCTACCCAATTCACAGCAACAATAATCACCAACATCTACAGAGAGCCACTATCTGCCAGATACTTTTCTAAGCACTACACCAGCAATAAATCACTGAATTATCTACAGCTACTCTATGAACTGACATATCATGTCCATTTTATATATGAAGAAACAGAGGCACAGAGAGTGAAGTGACCTCATCAAAGATACAAAGCCAGCAGGGGGCAGAAACAGAATTTGAACTCAGGTCCACTAGCCTCAGGAACTCAACAGAGTTGAGTTTAGGAGCTACCTAAACCCAGTGCTCAGGGAATCATAGTGGTGTGTGTCTGTGTGTGTGTGTGTCTGTGCATGACTATGCATGTATAATGTGTGTGTGTATGACTATGTGGGATTGTGTGCATAGCTATACACAAGTGTTAGGCTGTGTGTATGTGTGTATGTGTTCATGTTCATACTGTGTAGGGTAGAGAGAAGGAAATTTACATTCTGGGTCACAATTTGCATTCTCTTCGCATTTGGGCATGTAGCTTTTGGTTGCAAAAATTCTTGCTTGCTTGTTTTCCTTAGAACTCTCTCCTTTTTGTAAAGCATGATCCCCATTTGTGGTTCAGGGAATGATGAAAAAGCCCCCATTGGCAAAGTGGAGCCAGCCTCTTAAAGGCATATAAAAAGAACTACAAAACTCACTTAAACCTTTCCTACTGATAAATTATAGGGAGATTTCCCCAGTAAAGAAGACAAATGAATTATACAGTATTTCATTCCAACGCACTCTCCTCCTTCACTCTATATATTTCTATGACATTACTGGAAGAAGAATAGCTCTGTAAGAGGCAGGCTCTATAGTCAGCCTGCCAGGGTCCCCCTCCACCACCCCAGACTTGGTGTCTTCCTCACAATGCCTTGACAGCTTTGTCCCCCTCCCCCACCGAGATGTCTCCATCTGGAAATGACTGGTTTTGTCACCTACAAAACCCACCTGCCTTGTCTCTATCTCCTTCACTCCTCTGTGCCTCACCTTAGGATTTTCCCCTTCCCTCCTGTTTCCAACTCTTTCCCTCCTCTCCCTGCTCCTTCCTTCATCTTCCCATCCTCACTCATAAAATTAAGGAGCAGAAGTAGTTAACAGGCAGGGAATTGGTGTCAGACTCAGCCCTGCCATTGACTACCTATGTGACCTTGAACAAGTGTTTAACCCCTGAGAACCTCGGGTTCTTTATCTGAAAAATGAGGGTTATGGTAAGGGTTAAATGCAATGTGTAAGGGGCTTAGAACAGTGGCTGACACAGGGTAAGCGCTAAATACATATTAGAAAGACCTATGAAATTCATGATGAATCACAAAGGCGACAAGAAAAATTTCCCCACTGAATAGTTATACATCTGTTAAGAATAGGCTTATCTCTGATCTTAGCCCTGATTCTTGTTCTCTGGTCAAGAATGAATTAGTCTGATATCAAACCAGGGTTCAAATGTGAGCTCTACAACATACTGGCTTCATAACCATGGGAGAGACTAAAACTCTCCAGATACCAGTTTCCTCGGCTGTCAAATGATGACAATAATATTCCCCACCTCTCAGGGAAGTATAAGGAGTTAGTTTAAAGCCCTTAGCTCAGAGTCTGATGCAGAGGAAGTGCTCAGTGAGCATAAGAGTTGGGGTATCCCCCTCCCTCTGCAGCCAATGACCTCCGCTTGCCCATTTTCAACCCTCTTTACTCCCCATTCACACACAAAACTAGGAACGTTCATAAGAGTGTCCATTCAGTACTGTATCTGCCATTTGCTGCTGTCTAACAAAACATCCCAAACCCGAGTGGCCAAAAACAACCACAGTCATTTATTTTGCTCACAAATCTGCAATTTGGAGAGGGCTTGGCAGACATGATTATTCTCTGCTCTAAGCAGCATTAGGTGAGGCAGCTCAACTGGGAGCTGGAAGATCTATTTTCAAGATAGCTCCTTTACATGCCAGCTCATCAGTGCTGGTTTGAAGCCAGGAATTCAGCCAAAGCTATGAGCTGAAGACCTTGGTTTCCCACCAGAGGCTGCTGGGCCTTCCTCACAACATGGTGGCCATCCCCAAAGTGCATATCCTAAGAGAACAAGGAGGAGGAGCATAGCATTTTTGTGAACTAGCCTGTAACGTCACAGAACACAATTTCCATGATATTCCATTGCTCAAGGTGGTCACATGGCTGGAGAGAAAGTGGCATGGACTCTTGATGGGTAGTAGCAAGGCTCCAAATATGCATGTGGGATTGGAGGTACTGTTGTGGCCATCTTTGGAAAATATGATCTGCCATACTTAGCTATTATATACATCCCACGCCCACCCCAGCCTCCACCCTTCAAGGAAAACTTTCGACCTTAATTAGTTATCTCCCCCTTAATCAGATTAGAGCTAAAGAAAGCCAAGCCAGGAGCCCTGTATTAAGACACTGACCTACCTTCATATCCACCTTGAACTCATTTGGACTTTCTGTGTGAATCTGCTGACTTGGGCAGCTCTGACTGTTTTCTTCCTGTGGTCACTCACAGGAGGTGGTTCTGAGAAAGGTGGTGGGGGCAGCACCAGAGAATACCACAAACACTGTGGTCGAGTTCAACCATTCACTCACAATTGTACAAATTCCTTAGGCAATAAGCTTCTATGTGATGTAATGTGAGCCCACCCTTTCACGGACAGCTGACTGGCTTCGGTTTAATCACCTGACCTCAAGGCAGCCATCCCAAGTCCTAGTGCATAAAGATGAGCTGAACCAAACAGATTCTCTCTCACAGGAATGTGCACTAAGAAACAGGAGGAGATATCTGCTCATGGGAATGGAGGGTGAAAGTTCATCAGGCAGAGTGGGGATGGAGCCGCCTTAAAAGTCTTGTCCCAGCTGGTATTTTGGTAAGCAGAAACTGAGTTACAGATGAGGCAGGTCTGTGGAAAGGAGAGTAGAACAGTCCCAAAGTAAAGATAGAGACCATGAGTTAGCAAAGGAAAAGAGGTCATTAGAGCTATTTTAGATTCTGGTAACTTTCCATTCTAGTTCCAGGGACTTTTTGATTAAGCCCCTTTTATTCCCAGAATGGGAATGCTGAATCACACGGTAATTCTATTTATTTTTTGAGTAACCTCCATACTGTTTTCCATAGTAGCTGTACCATTTTACACTCTTATCAATGTACAAGGGTTCCCTTCTCTCCACATTCTCATCAACACGTGGTATCTTTTGTCTTTTTGACAGCAGCCATCCTGACGGGTGTGAGGTGATAGGTCATTATGGTTTTGTTTTGCATTTCCCTGGTGATTAGCAATGCTGAGAATGTTTTAATATTCTGCTTGGCCATTTATATTTCTTCTTTCAAGAAAATTTATTTAAATCCTTTGCCCATCTTTCAATCAGCATTTTTGTTTTGGTTTTGGGTTTTTTGGTTTTGGCTTTTGGTTTTTTTATTTTGTTTTGCTATAGATAAAGAAAATGTGTATACACACACACACACACACACACACACACACACACACAATGGAGTCTTATTCAGTCTTTTTAAAGAAGGAAATCTTGCCATATGCAAGAACATGGAGAACCCAAAGGACATTATGCTAAGAAATAAGCCAGTCACAGAAGGACAAATACTGCATGATTTCACTTATATGAAGTATGAAAATAGTCAAACTAATAGAAACAAAGAGTTGAACGATTGTTGCCAGGGACTGCGGAAGAAGAAAATGAGGAGCTGCTGTTCAATGAGGATAGTTTCAGTTACGAAAGAGGAGTACGAGCTCTAGAAATCTGCTATACGATACTGTGCCTGCAGGAACGATACTGTAGTGTGCACATAACAACTTAAGAGAGTATCTCTCATGTTATGTGTTCTTACCACAATTAAGTTAAAGTCTCTTTTATTTACACTGGCTTATGTTCCCTCCCAGTTCTCCCACTGCCTTATCTCACTAAAACATGTAGAGAGTATTCACCCATTTCAGAGATGAGGAAACTGAGGCTCAGAGAGGTAGCCAACTTACCTAAGGTGACACAACCTTTGAGCAACAGAGGAGCCTGGAGTGAGAGCATCTGGGACGCCCCAAGTCCTTTCCTTCTGTATCTTTTTGAAAGGTCATCCTCCCTCTATGACCTGCCCCTTTCGCTAACCCTACCCTCTCTGAAACTTGCTTCTTGAAGGCTGCCAAGAAGATATTTTTGCAATAACCCTGCCCTTGAAAGATGACTTTGCCTTGGGATTCCATCTTTCTGATGGAATTCTTTTGATTCCACCCCTTCCTCGAGCTGAGTTAATTGCCAAGACTGTGGGGAAATCTCACCAGCTCCTCAGTTGAGCCAGCAGGACCCCCATCCTTAACAACACAACTTTCTGACAAAGTATGATAGATGGCCTCAGACAACACTTTCCTAGCAGGGGACTAGAAAGGAAAAATAATTAAAATCAGAATGGAAGGGGGGAAGAGATTTCTTTCCATTGATTTCTTTGCCAATGAGAAGTCTTTAAAAATCACTTTTTAGCTGTAGCCCATAGATGTGTGAGCTGTTATGCTGAGAGAGAGAGAAAAAAAAATCAAACTCTGAACCAGATCAAACTGTGATCTTTCATTCTCCTGAACAGGTGGCCATCTTGGTAAAGATTGAATTAGAAATTCAAAGAAAAGAAAGAGGGAATGTCTGGGGCAGGCTTGGCTTTGGGTAAAATTGTGAGTTGGCAAAGTCTGACTTCAGAACCACGCGGTGCCCCCATTCTCCCCGTGATCTGATCCCCACCTGAGGCAGAATCTGCTTTGAACTAGGGGAGGGGAGGAGGAACTTGGCTTTGACTCCCTTTCAGCTTCCCCTCCTGCTTTCTGTAGACCTCCTGTCACTTGTCCCACCCACTCTAAGTGTGACCTGTCCCTTCAATGTTCCCCGATGCTATTCACAGACCTGCGGTAGGGGCTGGGAGTTAAACCAATTGTTAATTAGCTCATAATGAAATCTAAACCGTAGATATCCCCTCCCCACCAATCCAAGGATATCTGAGATTTGAAAAAGGGAGCTCTTCAAAACACACTCTGATAAAGGAACAGTAGGCAGTGTGTTGACTGAGGAATACGGCGGATGCTGCGAGGTGCTGCCAAGATCCCCCTTCAGAAATGAAGGGTGTAACAGCTCAACTCCTGAAGTGCTTTTAGGAGAGCCCTTTGCAATCAGCCCCTTTCAGGGATTGCCTCAGCCGGAGAGAGCTGCCTCCTCTAAGGTCATGCTCAAGGTCATGCCGACTTTCCCAGGCAACTGGCACCCAATTACTAATTAACAGTGGGTATGCAGACATAGCCTTCTTGCTGGGACAACTTCAGAGACAAGTTGGGAAGATCACTCCCTCTTCAGAACTCTCCCTAGGGTTGGCTGAGGTTTCTGCTGAGAGGCAACTACAACTCAATTTTCTCCTCTTTTCAATCCCTCTTCCTTCTCTTCCCCCCCATAGGTATTGATCCCAAAAGCTCTCCTGAACAACTCCCCTGCATGCCAGTCCCCATCTCGAAATCCGCTTCCCCAAGGAATCTGACTGATGACAGTGCAGTAGGAGAAGGCCCTTCCTGGCAGAGCCCACATGTTACGTAACTCTGGGGCTCCACGCTTCCAATCCCGCTGTTTAGAAATGGTGTTCCCTAAGAGTATAGCAATCCTGAAGTTCTGCCTCTGTTGGTGCCTCAAATCACGCCATCCAATCACAAGCATGAATTCACGTGCACCCAGCTAGCCACTCGACGAACCTCTATGATTGGCTCTTGCAGGTTCCTGAGTCTTTCACTGTGGCCTGTTTCTGCCACTCAGGGCTTTGCAATGTGCTTTCTCTGCACCACTCCCTGACCTGCCAACCTGTTTTCCCACATCCTGAGGCTTCTCCCACATCTAACCTTCCTCAAAATGTGCACGTTCCATGTTTGCCACTATGTGGCACTGGGCAAGTATTGATCCTTCTGAGCCTCCACTTCCTCACTTTTGATGCGGCACAGACTGCCGACTGGCCCCCAGTCAATACCCATCACTCCCGCCTTCCCTTCCCAGAGCATATGGCCACCCATCTAGATACTTCCCAGCCTGCCTTGCTGCTAATGACATGTGACCACATTCTGATCAATGAAATGTAAGTAGGAGAAACTGCATGGTATGTGGAAGTTCCATATTGCGCCCCTAAAAGCAAGCTGTTTTCCCTCCACATTCCTCTTCTCTTTTCTGCTGGCTAAGAAGTTGCAAGTGAGCAGCTGCGTTGAATTCAATAATGGAAGCCAGCTTCAAACCACCAACCTCCACCAGTACACGAGGGAGAAATAAGCTTCTATCTTGTTTAAGCCACTCTATTATGGGGGCCTCTTGGGTACAGCATTTTAGCACGAACATAATAAATACATGTGAAACAAAGATAATGACCCTTACCTCACAGACTTCTGAACATCTAGCCACCCTCAATGACCTTTCCTCATCCTGTTTCTGTTGAATCTCATCTCTAGAACGAGGGATTTCAAAAGACTGATCTCCGAGTGCCTGGGTGGCGCAGTTGGTTAAGCGTCCAACTCTTGGTTTCAGCTCAGGTCATGATCATCTCGGTGTCTTGAAATCGAGCCCTGCTCTGGGTACAGAGTCGGCTTGGGACTCTCTCCTCCTCTCCCTCTGCCCCTCCCCACTGTCTCTCTCTCTCTCTTGAATAAATAAATGAATCTTTAAAATACTGATCTCAAGAAATACAGAACAACACAAGCAAAGATCCTGAGTTCAGGGCCCAGATAAGCCAGAGTTCACCCTACATAAACTAATACAGGGCCAAGTCCCTTATCCTCTCTGCTTTGTTTCTTTCGCTGTAAAATTAGGATAAGAATTGTAGTTGCCTTACTTGGTTGTTGTGAAAGTCAAATGAGAAAGTAACATGCTTATGTAAATGTATGCTATATCGTAGATGCAAAAATAGACTCTCAACCAAGGACAGCTATTATTACCTGAGAGGCCACTTTGCCCAAGGAATATGAGCATGTGCTCTGCAACCAGGCAGTCTGGATCTGAATCCAAGCTCCCCCACTTGCAATATTTATAAACTTAGATGGGTTACTAAATCTCTCTGGGTCTTAATTTCCACCTCTGTGAACTAGGGATTCTAATAGTATCTACCTCATAGGCTCATCACAAGGATGAAATGAATTGATAATTTTAAAGTCCAAGTAGAGGGGCACCTGGATGGCTCAGTCCATTAAGAGACTGCCTTCGGCTCAGGTCATGATCCAGGGTCCTGGGATTGAGCCCCGCGGTGGGTTCCCTGCTCAGTGGGGAGTCTGCTTCTCCCTCTGCCTCTGCCCCTCCCTCTCCCTCATCAATAATAGCTCTGCTCATGCGCACGCTCTCTCTCTCTCTCTCAAATAAATAAAGTCTTATACAAATAAAGCCTAGCAGAGTGCCTAGCAGGTGGTAAGTGTTCAAAAATTCTACCTATTGATTATCATCATCAAAGACTTCTTCCAGGGCTGATATATTAGGACTCTCCTCACAAAACTGAAAAGCAACGAAAGTCTTCACCAAGGGATACTACTGCACACTCAAATGCTCTATGAAAATGAGATATGCCCTTGCTGACCTGCTGTTAACTGAAATTCTCATTATCAGAACCACATCTTCAAATTGTGGTGTGTTTTTATAAAACTCCTAGCCCCAAACCAAAATATATTAACAGAAAATGAGACTACTTGGCCTGTTTTATAATTCAGCAGAAATACACTAGTCATTTATCCATTTAAACATTTTCTAAGAAGCTATAAGCACAGTTCAAGACTCTTAAAGGTATAAAAACATAATAGAAATCAGTTTCCCCAGACTACTAGCTCTGATTGTAAAGAAAAAGGACAATGGAAGACACCGCTCATTGCCTCAGCAATATCTATTCCCCTCTTTCTTGATAACAAAACCAAATTTCATTTGGAAAAATAAAGTGCCAACTCCAGACCACGGGCTGTCATTGATCTAAGTTGATCTTGACAATCCTGTTCCTTCTTCCTACCTCTCTTGCAGCTAAGGACGGTTATGTGACCCAGGTACAGGGAACAAAGGTATGCAAAATCTGCCAAGGGAGCAGTCTCAAGAAAGCATCTACTTTCCCATTTAGAGGAGACAGAAGCAGCTGGTGTGGTGCCTTTGCCTTTTCCCCTGCCCACCTTCTTCCCGTCTTGAACAAATATGTAATGTCTGAAACTAAAGCAGCTACCACATGATCTTAAGACAACTAACATAAAGGAAAGGCTGAAGAAAAAACAGGTACACTGGTCCTGACATTCCCAAGCCACTCACTGGACCAACACCAGTAACCACTGACTTCCTGACCCCTTGTTAGAAGCTACTACAGATGAGTTTTACTTGCAGCTAAATATATTCCTAACTATACAGGTCCTTCCACAGAATACGGAGCTGTAGTGGGCAAGTCCAGATAGCAGTTTCCAAGACATGGAGCTATGTTCTTGTATCCAAGTTGTGGGGATGATATGAAGGATGTGAAGAGGGTGCTAAAACTACACCATTCCTACTTCATTATTTTACCTGTGACTACCATCTAATTCAACCCGGTCTCTGGTGAATTTCCTAAGCACAGACACAAGCAGCTTATTGATAATCCTAAGAAGGCACAATTCTCCTAACAGCATACAGAATGTGTGGTCCTTGTCCTCAAATAATAGCTCTGCTCAATTTGGGCAGCCACCCTCCCCAGCCCACAGCACTTTTCCTTTCCTATCATTTCTTTTCTAGCACATAGCAATTCTGTCCCACAGGCTTCCGGTGCCTTTTCAACTCTGCAATCACCCAGCAGTTGGTAAGACCTATTAATATTTCAGTTCATTTTTCAATTGCAGGGCCATGATACTCATTGAACACAGACCATCTATTCATCTACCACAAAACACACCCAAGTGTCTCAAAATGCCCTTCTGGTTACAAATGAGATAGTTACAAAATACCCTTCAGGACCTCAGAGAGCACCCTTCCAGCCACCTTCAAGTCAACGTGAGGTCAATTTCTCCAGGATCCCTTCCACGATCCAAGGCATAACACTGCCTCTTCTTGGCATTATTAACCAGGAAAAACAAAAACAAAACAAAACACAGGGTGGAGTTAAGACAGCCATTTCTTTAACCTGAAATACGGCCATCCTCCTCACAATGACCTTCACGATGGGTTAAGAATAATGCAGCTAAAATATATGGAGTACGTACTGTGTTTCAGGCATGAGGGTATTTAAATGCTTTAAACACATTATTTAATTTTACTATTTCATGGAGGTCCTTACAGCTAAAGTGAACACATATTCTGGTTTACATGGGACTGTCCTGATTCACACTTCCCATTCTGGACTTATTATTAATAGCACCCATTTCACCCTCAAAAGAATGCTATTTTACAGTTATAAAATACATAAGTCACGGTGATATCATGTACAGCTTGGGGAATACAGTCAATAATATTGTATTAACTTCGTATGGTGACAGATGGTAACTAGACTTACGGTGATCAGTTTGCAATCTACAGCCAATGTCAAATCACTATGTTGTACACAGGAAACTGACAGAGTATTGTTTGTCAATTATACCTCAATAAAAATGCTTTTTTAGATGGTAGATTATACGGTCATCTTAGGTATGGTCAGACCACCTGGGTTAAATTCTAGTACTTCCATTAAGAGCTTTGTACTATTTGCCTCGGTTTCATCACATAAAATGAGATTCATAATGGAAGTATTTCTCACTATCTAAATTATTTTAATTCAACAAGAACATACAACATAGTAAAATATATCAGTAGGAGTTCATACGATTGTGTGCAGGGGATGGGGGGACATGTGCATTTAAGGTACATATAAGCTTAGCAGACTAACAACATTTAGCAAGTGTTCCATAATGTGGTAGATTTTTATTCCTGTTTCTCCATCTGTAAAATGGCAACAACATCTTATGTTTCTGGCACCTACCTGGGGTTCAGTGAATGGTTAGGATTATTATCTTAACCTTGGGAAATAGCTCCCTCTGAGATGGAAGGCATAAAGTGGTCTAGAGATACACAGTATCAAGGGTTTGCTTAACAGCCTCTTCCATCCTGTCCTCTTCCATTGGAAGGAAACATCAATTCTGGAACATGACATCTGTCCCATGTGAGCAATGCAGAGCCAGAAGAACGTGAGATGACTCAAGGCCCACCTGCCACAGGTTGATGGATGGCAAACCAGTGAACTGCTGAGACTGGCTCAAACACCCATCTGCCGAGTGCCAGGAAAGAAGCTGGGGCTTCTACTGTAGCCATTGATGTCTGTCCGGGCATCTGATATCTTAGCTAAATTTAGACTGGCAATCAATAGAGACCTCTCCCAAGGCCTCATTTTCACAGATTCTTACCTCGCCAGCGTGTCATTTTGCAGCGGTGAAACCTACATTCAGGGCTGTTGACCCTGCTCGTAAGCAATTGTCTGAAGTTACCCAGTTCTACCTCCACTGTCCTCCATGTCTTAATCACTTGCAGCAAGGAAAACCATTTTATTGATGGCCACTTTCCTCAAAGTGGGGTTACAGATATCGAATCATGCAATCATGGAAAATCTACACAGAGCCAGATTGCCTTAAAAGTCTGGCGCAGTGGGCACCTGGGCGGCTCAGTGGGTTAAGCGTCTGCCTTTGGCTCAGGTCATGATCCCAGCTGGAATTAAGTCCTGAGCTGGGCTCCCTGCTCAGCGGGGAGCCTGTTTCTCCCTCTTCCTTTATCCCTCCCCCTGCTCATGCTCTCTCTCTCAAATAAACAAAATCTTAAAAAAAAAAAAAAAAAGCTATAAAAGCCTGATGCACTCAATTTACAGATCAAGAAACTGAGATTCAATATGAGCAGAGACTTGCCCAATATAATATGCAAATTATTTTAGCATTAGAATGCGTTGGGGGCAGGACGCTGGAATCAGACTACCTGGCTTCAGATTCTACCTCCACTTTATCTCTCCGTGCCTCAGTTTTCTCAGCTATAAAATGGGACTAATCATGGCACCTACCTCCTTTATTGTGGTGAGGATTAAATGAGACAGTACACATAAATCCCTTAGCAGAGTTTCCTAGGGCTTAGAATTCGCATTAGGTAATGTTGCTTTTTATTATTTTTAATATTGATGGAGCTGATTCCGCATCTCTCAGTAAAAACAACAACAACAAAAAACCGAACTTGTTAGAATCTGGGTGCATCCTCATAAAAAGGGACTTTTTTAGGTCTTAGATTTTTCAATGTTTTTCCTTTATAACATGTAATGCTCTCAAGGTTAATAAACTTGACCAGTATTTCCCTTTTTTAAGACTTATTTATTTTAGAGAGAGAGAGCACAAGCAGGGGGAGGAGCAGAGGGAGAGACAGAGAGAAGCAGACTCCCCACTGAGCATGAAGCCAGACTGGAGGCTCCATCCCAGGACCCCGAAATCATGACCTGAGCCAAAACCAAGAGTGGGATGCTCACCCAACTGAGCTACCCAGGCGCCCCTTGACCAGTATTTCTTAAACTGTATTCCTCAAAAGAGTAGTTTTCTTCAAAGCTAGGAATTCTTTGAAATCCCTAGTTTGGTGGTCATACAAGTTTAAGAAATACTGGACCTTCAGTTTCCTCCTCCCCTGGAGATTCATTATGCACATGAACATATTAAAGATCTACAGAGTCCTGCAGGAAAGAAGTTCAAATGACGTTATTTAAGCTGTTATTTCCCAAATATATTTGACCATAATATCCTTTCGACTATCCCCACTGACACTGGTTATCACACAAATTCCTCAGGAATCAAGAAATTCTGAACTAGATCAAAGCTTCTTAAAGTCTCCCACTCAAAATCAGAAGCCAAGCCATATCACCTAACATTCTGTAGCTTCCTAACCTGAAAAAAAACTTTCTAGCTAATAACCTATACTTGACACTGTCTCCTGAGCCCAAGACTCCCATAGGTCACTGAGTCTTGACAATCATGTTTGTAGAACTTTGCCACCCCACCCCTGAGCCACAGCTGATTGGACCAGAGGTGGACACCTGACTGAGGATGAACCAATCAGATCCTCTCCAGAGAGAGACTCGTGTGGGGAGGTGTCCCAGCCCTTAAGTTAAAGACCCCAAACTCCTACTGCTGGAGACCCAACAGCTGTTCTACTTACAGCTTCTTTCCCAACTCTCCCCAGATAGTGGTAAAGATGGTGACCAGCACCTCCAGCCTGCATTCTATTCCTTGCTTCTCACAGTTAACTGAGTCTTGTTGGCCCTGATTGGCCCCACTTAGGTCACTGACTCATCTTGAACCAAGCACAAGGGATGTGGGCTTCTGATTGGCTGGGCCTGAATCACATGACCACTTCTGGCACTAAGATTGACAAAAACCCATCTGAATCTCACAGGACTGAGAATATAGAAATAGTTTCCATCAGGTTCTGCGACCAGAAGATGGGGGGAGAGGGGGGATGATGGTGAGCAGACAAAAATAAAGATGTCCACCATACCCAGGGCCACATTATGACTTTCATGGGTTTTAGGCACTTTTGTCTTTAAGAATCCCTTCCCCCCAAAAAATACATAGATTTAAAATCATATTTTATGACTGTGTTGGTATAAAGACAAATGTAACCCTGGCTGGATAATATTCATGCCTTTCTTCTGACTTTAAATGAAATTAAAACATTTTTGTGGGCCCTAGGTACTGTACCTACTGTGTCAATGGATAAATCAGCCCTGACAACACCTGCTCTCAGAAACACTTTTCAGCAGAAACCTGTGCCCACGAATGCACAAGTATTCTTCCTGTGTCTGCCTTCCACACCATCCTCCAAGCTCAACCCCAGAGCTCATGAGGAGAGGCAGCCAATTTTCCTGAAGAAACAACCTGGAGAAAAGGGGAGCCAAGGAAATTATGGGCTTCTTAATCAGTATAATCTTCCTGCTAAAAGGTTTATCTGCTACAGTGCCTTAATCTGCTTCCAAAGTTCACATTCATTAACTGCCCAGTCTCAGAAAGGTGTTGATAGCCCCCTTCACAAATCTCTCACTTGCCATAACCGGCATTATATTCATGGCTATTATTTTTAGGATTACATGAAGTCAGTGACCTTTTACTTTCTTCCCCCGTAGTCTAAAGAGAGATGAACCAAGGGGATATTTTCATGGAGAGGAAACCAAAGAATGGAACAAGGTGGAAAGAGACCTAAGTGTTTTGGAATCAGAAGTCCTGAAAGGGACTTCCTGAAGTTAGCTGGAATCTCTCTCTTGTCCCTAATTAATTTACCCTCAAGTATTCTGAATAGCCTGGTGTGGAGCACGCATTCCCATCTGTCATCCATTTGCTTACTTTACTGCTCACGGGTTTTGCCATATTTGTGTATCAACTGTAATATTATTAAGCTTTTGTTTAAACCAACTCACTTTTCCCCACACAACTTCATTCTAAACAATACCGTCCAGGAGATCAAAAGTTTGATGAACCAGTTATATTTTTCCTGATACATTTAATTAAATGTTGACTATTCAAAAAAAATATTTGTAGATGTACCTCCTAAAACCTTCATGAGCACCCCCAATGACAGGTATACTCCTGGTAGGATACCTGCCCCTAATTAGCTGTGTGCCTTTAACAAGTCACTTACCTGGGTACCTGGGGGGCTCAGTCAGTTAAGCGTCTGCCTTCCACTCAGGTCCTGATCTCAGGGTCCCGAGATTGAGCTCCATGTTGGGCTCTCGGCTCAGCGGGGAGTCTACTTCTCCCTTTCTCTCTGCTTGTGCTCTCGCTCGCTCACTCTCTCAAATAAATAAATGAAATCTCTGAAAAACAACAACAACAACAACAAGTCACTTACCCTCTCTGATCTTCAGTTTCTGGGTCCAGCTGACCTCTAGAGATCTATGATTCTGCAGTTCCAGAGAGGGGTTTAGGCAGTTGAATTTTGCGTAATTGTGTTCCACTCCACCCCCACCCCCAACTTTATTAGCTTTTAATTTTTTGATATTAATTTTCAAGTGAGGAAAAGCCTATATAAGTTTTGAAAATAAAACATATCTTATTTATAAAAAATAAAATATATTCCCAATCCATTTGATTTTTTTTCTTCAGATTTCTGTCCATCAAGTGCTTTTAAAACTGCAGAGGTTTTGTACATGCTGTTCTCTCTGGAAACAACGTTCTTCCTGCAAGAGTTCACATCTACTCATGCTTCATATCTCAGCTCAAATGCTCCTTGCTCAGGGAAGCCTTTCCAACCTATTACCACCATTTCCACTATAAGTCACATCCTCCTATTAAATGCTTCCATATTATTCTGTTTCTCCAGATGTAATTTTACCTGGCACAAGGTAGGCACCCGGTTTATTGAATGAACATTTCCGGGAGGGGGTGGTTTTGAAATTTCATAGAAAACAACATTTCTTTTGGTAACTTGCTCAGCCTTTTTAGTCCCAAAATCATCCCTAATGTCTAGCCTAAATTCCTCCTCACTTGGCAGAGAAAACATTTTACAAATAGAGTTATACCTGAGTGCTGTACTTTGAGGGCCAAGGAGAAATTACAAGCTGCTTCTCTGATGGAGCCCTGGGAATTTCCTCCCACTCCCCATCCAAGGCAAAATCCAAATGTTCTTGATGCGTGTTAATTGCGAATGGAGCCTACTGTTACCTGGTTCAACACAATTATCTACAAAGCTGGTCAAAAAGGCTCAGATGGTGGTGGTTTAAGAACAAAGAGGAAGGGAGAACATTATTTGAGTAGCAAGTAGGCAAGCAAAATCCATCATGGTTAATTATTTGCTCTTAATTGTCAGGAAATGAAGGATGGATGGAAGAGGGTTTAAATGGAATAATACTAAAAGTGTTCTTCTACCCAAATGCTGTAGCCAAATTTGCAAGTGAGACTTTTCATAATCCACGGGTTGTTAATTATCTAAACACGGGTCCCTTGGAGCTGCCTGAGTGAAGATTAATTAGTTTTTGAAATAATAGCTAAATTGATGCGGGGAAGGAGTTCAAACTCCAAAATAATGGCTGAAAATTAGCCATCCTATTTCTTCATTTCTCTTTGCTGGGTTCCTAGAGGACATTTATCTCTGTTGCTTTTGCAGAGAGGGCTCATTAATCAAACAGGCAGATGGGCCTTCCCAAATTTGTGACGTGGAATGAAAAAGTAGGCCCACAAAGTGCACAGGAAAAGAAAAGCTGATGATTTTCTGCACATACTTCCTTCCAAACTCAGTCATGGCCAGACACTTCCTTGTCAATATGAGCAAGACAAGGAATAAACTCCAAAACTCGATTCTTTTCTCCTGGACTGGAAAATGGGTCTGTGGGCAGAAGGAGGTATTCGTGGGCCCAAATGTCCAGTCCAAAGACTGGACTTCTGATTCAGAGAAGGACTTAGTTTCACATACAGAGTCTTTTTTTTTTTTAACTATAGAAGTAAAATTAAGGTTTTTTTTTTTTTCTGTTTACTTACCACATTATACAAAAAAAAAAAGGGCAGGTTTTCACTAAATTTGGAAAATATGTTTGGGGTCGATTAACTAAAAAAAATAGAGATTAGGGGCACCTGGGTGGCTCATTGGGTTAAGCATCTGACTTTAGCTCAGGTCAGGATCTCAGAGTCCTAGGATCGAGTCCTGCATTGGGCTCCTGGCTCAGCGGGGAGCCTGCTTCTCCCTCTCTCTCTGCCTCTCTGCCCACTTGTGCTCTCTCTTACTCTGTCTCTCAAATAAATAAAATCTTTAAAATAAATATGTATATTTATATAATATATAATATATATATTTATATAAAATATATATAAAATCTTTAAAATAAATATGTATATTTATATAATATATATTATATATTTATATAATATCTATTTATATATTATATATATTTATATATAAATAAATAGTAGAGATTAGGGGTGCCTGGGTGGCACAGTTGGTTGAGCATCTAACTCTTGATTTTGGCTCAGGTCCTGATCTCAGGGTAGTGAGGTCGAGCCCCATGCTGGGCTCTGCACTCAAAATGGAGTCTGCTTAAGTTTCTCTCTCTCCCTCTCTCTCTGCCCCTCTCCCTGCACTCTATCTCTCTTTCTCTAAAATAAATAAATAAATCTTTTCTAAAAAATTGAGTTTATGTGAGGTTGATGAATTCCACTTTACAGATAGGCAGTTGTCTGAGTTTGAGTTTCTCCAAAATCAGGTACTGGACTTGCATGCAGGTAGTTTATTTGGAAGATGACCCCAGGAAGCACAAGTGAGGAACTGGGAAACGTGAGCCAGAGAAGGGTAAGAGCCAACAAAGCACGCTGATGAGCTGAATACCACCATGGGCAATAAGGACTCAGTCTGTTAGAAGTCTTATTATGAGAGGCGCCTGGGTGGCTCAGTCGATTAAGCATCTGACTTTAGCTCAGGTTGTGATCTCAAGGTCTTGGGATTGAGTCCTACATCGGGCTCCCCACTTAGCAGGGAGTCTGCTTGTCCCTCTCCTCTGCCCTTCGCCCTGCTCATGCTCCCTCTCTCTCTCTCGAATAAGTAAATAAAATCTTTAAAAGAAAAAAAAGTCTTATGAGAAATCATGTGAAACACACTTGTAAATGGTCCTTCTGGAGGATGAGGAGGCTGGACCATTTATTTGATGATATTTATGCTGCAGTAGTTGAGGGTTTTGCCTTGGGTATTAAGATCTGACACTGTTCTCCCTGGTACCAGAGGAAGCCCTCGGGCAGAAAAGGGAGATACAGGTGGAAACTGTCCCCAGCTGCAGATGAGTCCAGATGGACTGAGGGGGCTACTGGGGGGTGGCATCAACAGTCGCAGCAGTAGCCTCGCCCCAGAGTAGGCAACACTGGGGTACAAGAAGCTGGTGACTATCCAGAACAAAGCTGTGGACAGAGAAAACACACAGAGGTTTCAAAGATGAGCCTCTAAATGGAAGTTATAAGGGTAGACACTACAAAATAAAGCATGATAGCTTCCCACAGGGGCAACTCTACAAACTTTAGTGTACTTTAGAGAGGATGCAGAAAGATTTATTTATGTACGAATGGTTTTAGAGATTCCAACAACCAAGTCTAGGGGGAAACAGTTGTTACAGAGTTTGTGTCAATATCCAAACAAATATCCCCTATCCTGAATCATTTTCTTCCAAAGCCCCTGGGTTTTCCTGTCTTTTCCCTTCTGCCCTGGAACTCAGACCGAGCCAACTTTGTTTACCCAGCTTATTAGCAAGATCTCGTATGGTCTTGGGTTTGGTTCTCCCAGAAAAAGCCAGAAAGGCAATGATTCAAGGAGTCTGAGAGGTGATCCCAGGAAAGTAGGTGTCGCTGGTTGAGTTCCCCAGAAAGTGGACTCTGAGATGGAGTTAGCATGGAAGATGTTTATTAAGGAATGCCCTTGGAATCAACACCTACAAAAGAAGGGGAAGGAATCAGAGATGGGAAGCAGGAGGAGGTGAGCCAGCATGCAGGCCCAGCAACACCTGAGCCAACCCTACAAAGAGCTCTGAAGCTCGAACGACCCTTATGAGTAGCCCAAAACTTAGCTAGGATGGCTAAGCCTTTATAACGGCACACAAAGCAGTCATTGGGTGTGGGCTTCCCCAGAACCAGGTGCATCCTTGGGCAAGGCAGCTGTCTGCAGCCAGATGATCCCTAAAGGGACTGACAGTTGAAGGTCATCTGCCAACAGCACTCCTGGAAACTGGGGCAACAAGTCTTTCAATCAAGGGACATCTGCATGTTGTACCAGTGTCCAATACAGTGGGGCAGGGGCGGGAGTGAGTGAGACAATGAAAGGAAATAAGTCAATAAACAGTATGTCATTGAAGAGGTTACCACGGTGGGCAATCAGATTATCCCACCTAGGACAGCAAGGGCGCTGGGGGTATTTCTCTACCAAGTCACATCAGTCACTGGTTGAGAGCTAATCCCATGGAGCATTAACGTCCTGGACACAGGCTCACGGGGCTCCAGTTACCAGAGAAAGTCATCAGGCAGAGTCACTGTGCAGCCCTTTGGGAGCCTTGGGCCGAGTATGGATAAAATGGTGTCATCGGCATATGGGTAGGCACCAAGAGTATCTGCTAAAGCACCAAATGGTTAACCAAAAACAATCCTAAAAGGGTTTTTCTGCCATACAAGACAGCTCTAACCCTCTTCTCAACTGCCCAATTATCGCAGAATCATCCTTTTGCCAAACTGCAATTAGAGTGATCTCCCTAAAGTAGGAAATTAAACATGTCACTGTCTTCTGCTTGAAAGCCCATCCTGCTTCCATCTCTAAGAAAAAGTCCAAATTTCTCACTCTGGCCTAAAAGGCCCACCTCTAAAGCATGACCTTGCCTTACTTTACCTTCTACGACCTACCCAGTTAGACTACACTCATTTACGTCCCTCTGATTCATCATGTTCTCTTCCTTTCACGCCTTTGCACGTGGTGTGTCCCTTGCTTGTAATATTCTTCACTTTTGCCCACTCCTATAGCTCCATCAGGTCTCAGTCTTGTGGTGCTTCTCCCAGGAAGCCTTCGTTCTACCACGGAGTGGGTACAATCCCCTCCTTACAATCTCCTCCTTACAACCACAGCATGCTGAACTTCTCCATTGGTAGTATTTATATACTGCATTTTGGTTGACATATCTGTCTCCCTCACTAGACAGAGCTTTGCAAGGGCAGAGACCATGACTTGTTCACCAATATGTTGTCAGTGCCCAGCACAAATGTTTGACACAAGGTAGTTACTCAATAAATTGTGGGGGAATAAATGTGGAGCCAAATTTGCCCCAAACCCACAATGCATGATGCCCTATATCCTTCCCAATTTGGTCCAGTTCCAACAATCACTTTTTTGTTTGTTTGTTTTGAGAGAGAGAGAACATGTGAGAAGGGGGAGGGGCAGAGGAAGGGGAGAGAGAGAGAATCTTAAGCAGGCTCTACATTCAGCATGGAGCATGACATGGGGATCAAGCTCACAACCCTGAGATCAGGACCTGAGCCAAAATCAAGAGTTGGACACTTAACCGAGTCACCCAGGTGCCCCCCAATAATCACTTTGAAGCAATACAGACAACCTCTTCACCAAGGAAGTCTTTGCTGTCTGATCTACCCTTCTGCCTATTGTATCATTACTCTTCATGCCTGGGTATTACGAGAAAACTGACATTTGGCCTCGGAAGCGGAAGGACACAATGATTCAAATAAGGAAAGGCTTTTACAACTTCCAATTACGGAAGTGAGGTGTGTGAAGGAATAGAGGTTCCTACAGAAGAGAATGGTTTGGTTAATCAAGGAGGAGAAGTGCAGATTTAATGAGGACACTGCAGTGGCTGAGGTACAGACCTCCTCTTTTACAGCCACCCGCAGCAAGAAAAGAGCAGATGATGAGTCATTTCCAAGCCGCAAAGATCCAGTCCCCACACTAACTGACCTCCAGAAGTGACATTGGAGTTTTGGAATCTGAATGCATCTAGATGTCCAAGCAATCAATAATCCCCAAGGAAGCTAATCGAGTTAACTGGGGCCCAGCAGACATGGCCTGAAAGACATTGGACAGGGCCTAAAGGAAATCCATCTGCAGGCCAGAAATGGGATGGAAATTGAAAAATAAGGGCTTGGAATTGGTACTACAATTCTTCTGACAATAGATGCTTCTTTTTCCAGTAGATGATAAACTCCATGAGGACAGAAATTCTGTCCATCCTTTCACAGATGTATTCTGAGTCTAGTATAGCATAGCATCAGATATGTACCAAATCTTCATCAAATATTTGTTTAAAGAGTGAATGAATAAATAATGAAATGCTCTACCACTTTCTCTTAAAATCTTGCAACATCTTATTGCTGACAGTTTCTCCAGTTTTGTGACTGTCCATTCTCTGCAATGCAATTGAGCCTCTAGCCAAGGCAAAAATGTGGAGGAGCCAAAGCTCTCATCCATTGATGGTGGAAACGTAAATTCGTACAAGTACTTTGAAAAACTATTTGGCGGTGTCTACTAACATTAAATATACATACACGACAAGCTAGAAATCCCATTCCTAGGTATATGCTCAGCAGAAATACACACAGATATTCACTAAAAGACATGTATAGAAAGGTTCATTGCATCACTATTCACAATGGCCCCAAACTGGAAACTACTGAGATCCCCATCAATGCTAGAATGGATAAATATATTGGGGTATGATCATACAATGGAGTGTGATAATGAGATAATGAGTTTCTTCAGAAACTATAGGCAGCAACATGGATGAATATGACAAATGTTGAGTGAAATAAACCAGACACAAGGATACTAGTGTATGATCCAATTTATATAAAGTTCAAAAACAAGCAAAATAATCTGTTTGGTTAGAAGACAGGGAGTAGATACTCCTGGGGATGGCAGTGACCAAAAAGAGTGATGGTGGATATTGATGAGCATTGCAATGATCCATCTCTTGATCTGGGTTCTGGTTACATGGAGATGTTCAGGTTGCAAACATTCATTGCACCACACATGCTTATGATTTGTGCTTTTTGCTATACTTAGGTTATACTTAATTTTTTATTTTAATTTTAAAATAAATTTTAAAAAATAATTCTAGCCAATGACTTGCAAATGTATGTGAGAGACATGGTTCAGAGGGCCAGGTATGAGGAAAACAAGGAAGAGGTAGGGACTGAGTGAAGAGGGAGTCACGCCCCTCTAAAGACATTTAAATTCGGAATCTGTGCTCACCCAACCAAACATGACTGGTGGCCCAATTCAGCCCATGTATAACCAATTATCAGTCTCTTCAGGTCTGCCCATACTCAACCACCCACAGTCTTTAGACATACCCGACAACATGTCCCTAAGCCTTTGCCCTCACCCTGTCTTCTGGCACCTTCTCCTATGGCAATGCCTTCTACTCATCCTCCAAGATCTAGCTCAAATGTTTACCAGGTGGAAAGCCTTGCTGTCTTCTCCTCTCTCAGGCACTAATAATCACTTTCTCCTCTGTGTTGCCATAAGATTATGTCTCCCCCCACAGAGTATAAGCCCAAGAGATTTTGTTCCCAGCTTCACTGCCAGCACCTAGGACAGCACCTTGAACAAGGTAAATGCTTCATCTATATGTTGAAATACAGCTGGAGAAAATTATTTACTATAGCACTATAATTATGTTCTTTATCCAGAAGGGTGTAGTTATAAAGCCCATAAACAAGTAAGCATAGCCCATCAATCCCCCAAATTCCAAAAGACTATAAACAGTCCCTTATTGGGATTTGGGTGGTCTATTCCAATCCCTATAGACTCCAAAGAGGATAAAGATTTTGAAATTGTTTCCTTATTCTATTATAACACTCTGTCAATACCTACAAGCTATTCCAGTAGGTCCAAGGATTCCCTCCACCCAAGGAATAATATCCCATGAGGAATTACTAATTTGGAAGCCTCCTCCACTTGGACCCTCATTCTCTACTTTCCCTCCCTCCTTGACCCTTAGCTTATTCAAGCCATTGCTCAATCTTCTTATGCTTAGTTTTCAGTGCAATTTTTCAGCCATTTGGATCCTCATTTTGTTCCGCTGTTGGGTTGGAGATTGTGGCATGAAGAAGGGGCCCAGATCCTTTGGATGTACTCAGCCTGGCCTCCCTCACAGTGGATTATCAAAAAGTAATCAGATCTATCACACTGCCAAGACTAACATCCTCTACCATCTCATCCCCTAGTCATTATTATGCTCAAAGATATCTATCTCCTTGGTATATGCCACAGGAAGATGGAAGTAGAGGGAGAAAAATATGTTCCCTCCACTCCTCTGTCATAATAATCATCACACTGTATTCTGACTAGATGTATATAATCTGCTTCCTCTAGGAGACTAAGCTCCCTGAGGGCATGAACTATGTTTTATTTTTCTATACATCTAAGTGTCCTCAGGGCACTCACAGAGGGATGGAGATGGGTGCCATATGGTGATACGCTCCATTGGGTAGCAGTTGAAAGAAAAGCTGCTGCCACTGGCAAAAAAAAGGAGCATTTTAAACCAAATTCATGTTTGCCTCCAACAGATTGCATCTGTCCAAAGTTCTGTACTTAGGCTACAGAAGACAAAAGGCACCAAGTGGGAGTTTGGGCAACTGAAAGCTTGGACCACTCAGAATGATGGGTCTACATATAGCTCTCTCAGCTGGAAGCTACGGGTGCCTGCCCTGCCTTCAGTGTTGAGAATACTGCACGCAGGGTAGAGGATTTAAGATGTTATAAATACATTCTCTGGATGGTAAGAGCATCCACAGGCACCACTAGGCACCAGGACCATAAACATGGTGGAGATGGGGGGTGGGCAGAGATTCTTGTTTAATTAAAAATAACTTTTTTCTGAATATAAGCATCATCTATGTGAATTGTGGAAGATTTCAAAAATACCAGGAAGCATAATTTTTTAAATACATGTGATACAAGGACCTAGGAATAAACATCGTAACTCCTTCCAGGCTTTTATATACCAATCCTGGCACTGGTCGCAGAGAGTGCTTGGCTCTGTCTTCACGTGAACTCAATTCTGTTACACATGGTTTCTGCCAGGTGTAATTCTCTCCTCAGTGCCTCTTCCATGCCCACTGCCATGTGCACTTCCCTCCAGCACGGTGACTTTCATCTCTGGTGCGTAGTATGGATTTTTTGCAGCTCATTCTCCATTCTATGTCACATGTGCAGTGATGGCATGAACTCTGTGCCCTGCTCCTCTCCTCCCTTTGGACTATCAAAAGCCTATTTTGTAACCCCCCCCCCCAAATGTGTTATTATCTTCCTGCTATATCCACCCTAATTCTTGTCAAGGTGAGATAGATGCCTCTGACTAATTAAAAAAGCATACACACTAGGAAAAAGAGAAAATATACACACACACCAATATTTCTGCATTTCATCAAATCCAAGATGCTAGCAATTATAAGACAGATATTTAAAAATTTTATTGAAGCATAGCATAGAGAGAGAAAAGTGTATAGACAGAAATGCATAGCTCAGTGAGTAATCACAAAGCAAACACCTGTGTGACCGCTAGCTGGGTCAAGAAATAGAATGATGCCAGCCTTTCAGAAGCCCCCCCCCCATTGTTATGTTCCCTCTATCCTCTCAAAGGTAACAACTGCCTTGACTTATAACCCTATATCTTGGTTTTGCCTGGCTCTTTTGAACTTTATGTAAGTAGTGTCATACATTATATATTCTTTTGTTTATGACTTCTATCATTCAACAATGTACTTGTGAGACTCATCCTTGACTCACACTATTTTATGTGGTCCTAAGAAAGAAAAAACACCACCAATTAAACTAGGGCACAAAGCTTTCTTATCACTTATAATTTTTATTTCATACCTACTTAAAGAGCTATTTTAGATTTATTTATTCAGACTTTTATTACATATTATTCTTATGCACTCATAAAAAAGGGAAAACATAAACAAAAGAAATTGGTAGGGCGTTCCTAAGACTCCTATGTTCAGAATCCAATTCTTCTGGGGGTGCCTGGGTGGCTCAGTCAGTTAAGTGTCCAACTCTTGGTTTCAGCTCAGGTCATGATCTCGGGCTCCTGGGATCAAGCCCAGCATCCAGCACCATGTCAGGCTCCACACTCAGTGGGAAATCTGCCTAAGGATTCTCTCCCTCTCCCTCTGCCCCTCCCTTTGTGCCTCTCTCTCTCTTTCTCTCTCTCTCAAATAAATACATAAATCTTAAAAAAAAAAAAAAAAGAATCCAGTTCTTCTGAGTCACTTTTGACTCACAACGATGCCCATTTCTTTTTTCACACAATGACATTCGTCATACCACTGCATTGGCGATATGGTTTTTCTTTGGGGTGTCCCACTATTGTCTCCAGAGTTTTCCTCCAAGCTGATGACCCCGGCCTGCAAATTTGGATGCTGAAAGTTTCTTACCAGGAGTAGCAGTAGGTTTTTAGACAACAACCAGAATTTATAGTCCTTCCTTCAATGGTCCTTAATGGTTGGGTGACTAAAGCATTCTGGAGCCAAGTGATCCATTCCGGCCACGAGGAATAAGAACCAAGTGGGCAAATACTCAAGACAATGACAACCACATAAAAAATGTCTGTCCGACTGGCAGTGATTGTAAGATGCCAATGATTCCCAGATGCACCCCAATTTCTAAGATGACACAATGTTATTTAATGTCTTTTTCAGAAACAATGAAATGCAACAATATTTTAGTGTATTTATCTTGTTTTTGTATACAGTAAAAATTGGTCATGTGGTAGGACTATACTTCCCTAAGATAGGGAGGGAAAAAGCACACAACCAGAGAGGAACAATTCAGAATATCGAGAAAATCTTTTGGCAAAAAAAAAAAAAAAAAAAATTAAGCAACTTATTCTAGTTTAGTGTAAGATGAAGTATAAGGCAGATTTGGCTGAATTTATTTAATTTTCACTAAAGACATTCTTTGATGCTATGTTTTATTTCTCTAATGATTTCATAGTAGCTGGGTTCACCATCCCACAGAACAAACACCGATCTATCCACCCAACTTCCCAAACCAGAAACTTAAGAGATATCTCCCTTGCTCATGACCCCCACATCCACTCTGTGTCTAAGCAGCATCCCTCCACTCATTTGAAAATCTCTCTAATCTGCCTACCCCCCTTCCCTTCATCACAAATATTCCAGTTCAAACCACCATGACTGCTCACTTTGATGACTACAAATGTAGAGATATATTTGTAAGGTCTATCCCAGTCTCTTCTAGGCCCGCTACCATCCACTTTCCACCTAGCAAAGAAAGGATCCTTCTCAAATGTAAGTCTAGTCATACCACCCCATGGCTCTAACAAATATGTCTAAACTCCTTACCACGGCTCTTAAGTTCCTGCATTTTCTGGCTGGGAAATACCATATATGGCCATCCTGAAGGACTTTAGGGCCCATGATTCTCTAGACTCTGATAGGGCTGTGCCCTGTACAACCTGTCTGACTGTACACAGCAGCCCTCAACTTCTCAACCTTCACAGCCTCATCTGTGCCACTTTCACTTTGCTCCCCACATTGGACCCACATGGACCTTCTCTTAGCCCCCAAACACACCAAACTCCTTCCCAACTTTGTCTATGCTGTCCTCTCATTTAGGCACACTTACCCGCAATTCTGCCTTCACTTAAGTAAATAATACCTACTAATCCCCCATGTCTCAGTTTGAATGACACTTCCTCAAGAAAGCCTTCCCTGATTGTCCAGGCTTTCTATATAACCTTTCATAGGCTTGGTTAAAACTGTTAACAGATACTTTTTCATGTGCTTTATGATTTAAAAATCTGTATTCTCATCTGGCATGTCAGCTGCCCAAAAGAAGGAACTATCCGTCTCCGCGCTAATATATTCCCAATGCCCAACATAATGCCAGGCACAGAGAGGGTGTTTAGTAAGTAGGGAATGAATGAATGGGTAAAGGACGGACGTAGGAAGGATGGATAGATAGACAACTGAATGCATAACTGAATGGATCCCTTTAAGACAAGCAGCGGCAGCATTAATCCATCGGCTACTTGGTATCTCCCCATTCTTCTCTCCTTCCTCTTCCTAACCTGTCACCTACCTAATTTGGTCTGAGAATCAGGACCCTCGGTGAGTCCAAAATGGCTTTAACCTAGGGTAACCACATGTAATAAATGAAACACAAGATATCCAGTTACATATGAAATTCAGACAAGCAATGAAATTTTTTAGCATGTCAAAATGAACAATAACGATTTCATTTTGCCATACTTCTTCTAAAAAATAAAATAATTGTTTATCTGAAATTCAAATTTAACTGGGAACCCTGTGTTTGATCTGGCAACCATACTTCAACCTCTTCAAACCTGGACCTATTTGTCCCACCCCATCCCCTGTCTTCTGCTCACCTTTCTATCACTGGCGGCTGAGACCTCTGTGGACTACATTTCTCAGAACCCATTGCTGGCTGGATTCTGGGATTGGCCAGTGAAAGGCCCAGGTAAGAGAGTGGAGGGTAACAGTAAGAGAGAAGTCAGTCTTTCCCTCCCTTCTTCGCAGCCTCAGGCAGCATCTCTAGTAGCAGCCATGTCGCTTCTGTAAGTCTAGCTCCTGCTAGAAGGCTTTCTGTGGTTCCAGCTTGCAAAGGGTGACCCCAGCTCCTGGTCACACCATCCTATCTGTGTCCCTCGGGCCTGGGACAGAAGCAGCTTCCTGCTATTTCCAATTTCTGAGTTGCTTCACCATTTCACTTCCTTAAGCTTTTCTGTTCTTTGCTCATCTGTGCAATCTATTCCCTACATTAAGTTCTTTTGGTATTAAAACCTCAGAAGGTTTCTGTTCTCCTGATTTGAACACTGACTCATACACCCCAAATCTCTAACTTCTTGTATAGCCTGCTGACCTGATTGCTGGGCATAACTCTTCCTCCAAGACTGTGAGCCAAGTGTAACATCCACAGTACCATCCCCATTTTCAATGCTTCCCCTAGCCTACTGTTTGGGGAAATGGCTTCATCATTATTTTTATGAGTAATAATAATAGAGCTAATATTTATTGAGTGGTTACTATATGCAAAGCACTAGACCCACTTGATTTCATTTACTTTCCAATGCAACTTTACGACTTGGTACTTATTATCCCCATTTGGTGGACAAGGAACTTGAGGCTCAGAGACCAAGGTGATGCATTTAGGACAAGCAAACCCAAGCATGTGTGACTCCATGCTCTTAATCGTCCCTCTCTGCCTGGAACTCCAGTCCCATCCCCCTCTCACACCTTCTGTAGGTCATACTCTTAGAGCCAGTGTCAGTTCTTGCGGGAGGTTTGGGTATCTTTAGAAGCTGGTGTGTAGGCTACCTCTGGAGGAGTCTTTTGAGTTCTTCAGCCAGCAGGCTATATCTTGAGGTTGCTTCAAATGAACCACTCTAGGTGGTGTATGTATGTGTGGGGGTGGGTGGGTAAGTGGGGGTAACAAAGAGGGAGTGACCTTGAAATATGAAATGAAGTCACTCTGTGTCAGCTGTCCTCGTGGTGAGAAGCCAGCCAGGCAGCTCCACAGGGGACCCAGAGAGACACAAAAGGCACACAGAGTCGGGTTGAAGGCGATGTTATTAATCAGGCGAGGGACTTTTGGCACCGAGGGAGTATCTGCTCAACAAAATATGAAGCATCATCCAAGTAGCAGCATGAGAAGGCCTCCTGATGTATGTTACCTGAGAAAGGCCCATTTTAGAGCAAAACTAAATAATGAAATGAAGTTGACACCCATCCCTCCAACACTCTTTCATGTTTCCGGGGGAAATTGCAGCTAATAGAGCACTGCAGGACTCTGCACTTCACAATCAGAAGCCCACAGAGGTGCCTCCATGGGGATTCAAGTCCCACGGGACAACTCAAACGCTACAGAACTCAGCCCTGTTAGCCCCCAGCTGCCAGCCTCATGCAGAGCCAGCTGTCTAACATTTACAAACCAATATCTATTTTTAACACAACACAGGTGTCAGGGAGTGGGCAGAAAGCCAGGCAGGGATGAAGTCAGCACAATCTGATTTGACCAAGTTCTCTGATCTGGGGAGTGGTAGAGTAGAAAAGGTATGGTCCAGTCGAGCTGGGAAGCAGACTATATGTCTAGCAGTTTCTTTCCAAAAACTCCGCACATGAAACACCCAATGCTTTCCCAAATCATATTCATTCATTCAGTGTTTACCAAGTATTTATTGAGCACCTACTATGCCTTGGGCATTGTGCTGGGGGCCATCCCAGACTCACCCCATTAGGAAGGACTTTCCCCATCTTCTGCCCCATTGCAGCAATATCTTGCTTTCAGGTCCTTTGTTTCATTCTGTTCACAAAGTATTAATTGAGCATCTACTCTGTGCCAGGCACTATGGTTAAACATACGGCAGTGAACAAGAGAGACCTAGTCAGTGACATATGGTAGCAAGAGTATCATATATGAAGGCAAAAGATAGACTTTGAAAAAAAAAAAAGATTGACTTTGGACAAGTTGGTTAACCCTTTAGAGCATCAGTCTCCTTGCTTTGGAGTGGGTAGGATGATCCTACCTACTTCACAAAGATATGATGAACCTCAGAAATAAGAGATGTAAAAATTACTAATTGTATCTACAAAGACCCTATTTCTAAATAAGGTCACATTATGAGGCTCTGAGTAGATAAAATTCTGGGGGGAACACTAACCCACTACAATTATACTAGGTTATCAACTAATTCATATTTTTAAAGAACTGACTCTATGTTTATGTCCCTTAATACTCACTCCATATACTCCGTGATATCAGGAAATATGCATAATTTTTTTTGGATCCCCATTTTCAAGAACATCTAAGTATCTGGTGAATGAACAAATGGACCAAGGAACAATAAGAGGAGATTGAAAACTCAAGGGCCAGGCTGGTAACATGAATGAGAGCAAGAGTGGGCCCGCTAGAGTGAACTGGAGGGCACGTGACCTACGTGAGGGCATTGTCATCCAACTCCCGCCACCTCTTGCCAGAAGCAAGCCCAGAGTTGTGTGACTTCTGATTTGTTTCAACAGAAGCAGAAACTGTGGCTTTTTATGTGGGATCTCCCAAGTTTTAAACGTTGGTCATAAATTAAACTTTTTTTTTTTAAGATTTTATTTATTTATTTGACAGAGATAGAGACAGCCAGCGAGAGAGGGAACACAAGCAGGGGGAGTGGGAGAGGAAGAAGCAGGCTCACAGCAGAAGAGCCTGATGTGGGGCTCGATCCCATCACACCGGGATCACGCCCTGAGCCGAAGGCAGACGCCCAACCACTGTGCCACCCAGGCGCCCCATAAATTAAACTTTTAAAACAGAGCACAGAATCAACAAAATACATTGATGAGCGGGATTTGGTACAGGGACCACCAGCTTATTACTTCTACTCAAGATCCCAGGAATGACTCTGATAGAATCATTTCAGGCAGGCCAGTGATACAGACATCTTTGAGATGGCTGGCCTTGCAGGGTTTCTTCTCTGCCTACCTGTGGGGTAAGTGTTTATGGAGCCATGCAAAGATTTACAAGTAGAGGATTCATATCCTTATCAATTCATGCATTCAAGTACTTACTGAACCACCATTCTTTGTGATGCTTTGTGTTAAGCTGGGCACACAGGAGGCAAAAATCAAACATCACACCCACCCTCAAGGAGCATGGAAAGGGAGAGAGAGATCAAATTGATCATTATTCCAAATAACTATTTAATCACAACTGTGGTGAACTGAAAACAAGACAGGGGCAAATTTTTCCTCACTCAGGTGTTTTTTTGTTTTTGTTTTTGTTTTTTTTTTTGGTATTTTTGTTTAGTTTATTTGAAGATGGAGCTATGTGGAAGGGGGTCACTATTTTTTGGGCACTCAATGTGGGGCCTGAGTATTCTCATTTGGACTCTGAGCCTAGGTACAACTTGGCGAGTACTTCCTGTCCTCTTCCTTTACTTTCATTTTGGGGGCTTTTCAAGGAGTATAGTCTTATTGGAATACTTTCATGCCAGTTGCTCGGGCAGCAATCCTCTAGTCCGTGGCTACTCTATGGGGAGGAATACAAGCCTGTCCTTGGCTGGAAACAGGTACTCTGGCCAGAATGGTAAAACCTTGGGGCTCCCGGGTGGCTCAGTCAGTTGGTTGGGTCCCTGCCTTCAGCTCAGGTCATGATCTCGGGGTCCTGGGATCGAGCCCCACATCAGGCTCCCTGCTCAGTGGGGAGACTGCTTCTCCCTCTCCCTATGCACCCTCCCAAGCTCATGCGCTCTCTCTCTCTCTCTCAAATATATAAATAAAGTCTTTAAAAAGAAAAAAAAAAGACCCAGAAACTTGATGCCCTTTCTTTGCTTCTGTCCTTATACAAAGCTGGCTCTCTGTCTTGGACATGGGATAGCCACTTAAGTCACTAGGACAGCTGCCAATCTTAAGACTCCTGTGTAAGGTTTCCTCCTCATTGGTCTAATGTGATCCCCTCCACATCTCTGGTCTAGCCACTTCTAGCTGTGAGATCTCTGCTTGGAGCCAGCCAAAACCAGTACCTGACTGAATTAAAACCCAACCCGGGACCCTTTCCTAGGGAAGTCAGCTGTAAAAGACTACACGTGTTAGAATGTCACTTAGACCATGATGGATTTCTAACTTTACTCTTCTTTGTCAATGTCCCCTACTAACAACTTAAATTACAACATTGAGTAATTTCCCCCTGTAAAACTTTTCTAGTATTTTCCATGGGTTAAAAATGGCATATTCGGCATGGCACGGTATAGGTCCAGTCACTGGCACCTATTTGTAGTCTATAATGCAGGGGTGTGGGGACGGGGGTAGCAGGGGAGCAATGCCAGCATCCCTCCTACAGAGCAAGGCAGGGTTCACAGCGATTACATTTGAGAGACGCCTTGAGTCGTTTTGACACTAGGAACTTCTGACATCCTGCAAGGGACGCCACCCAGACCTTCTCTACTTTTCTAGGAACTTTCTTTTTAATGGACCTTCTCTACTTTTCTAGGAACATGGGATCTCTTTCTCTCAGTCCCCAAGGAATCTCCCTTGGGGTGCCTTTTAACCCACTGGAAACAAATTGGATCTTAAGATTTAAGAAAAGACTGATCTTCTGTAACACTGAATGGCCTCAGTACTCCTTAGGAGTCGAGGAAAAATGTCCCAATAATGGGATGTTAAGCTTCAATATGATCTATCAGTTAGATCTCTTCTGCAGGGCAAATGGATGGAGGTACCCTATGGTTAGGTCTTCATGGCCCTAAATCAGGAGCCCGACCTAAGAGCCTCTTGCAGAATGTGTTTGGCCACTAACCAGGCTAGTAAACCCCCTCCTGATATATTGGATGATAATTGTCTAAACAGGCCTCCTCCTAATAAACCCAGGTTGCTGGAGGAAACACAGGCCACCCCTGACAAAGGGGGATGATGACTTTCTCTCACTGTTCCTCCTCCTAATAGACCCAAGTTACCTCATTTTTGGTGGGGACTTCTCCTTCATTCATTTCTTGTGTTAATGGTTATGATAATCAGAGCCAATTGTCTCTGGTTAGTCTACCTCAGGATGGGGACTTCAAGGAATATTCCCAAGCAGGTGCCAAAACACCTTTTGTTTCGGAGAAGTTCCCAGTCGTCTCTGGCCCAACACAGACTGCCTATTTTCATTTGTTGGTGGAAAAAAAACAGGCATCTGCTCATCTGTCCAAGCTGATGAGCTTTAGAACCGGGAGTCCTCTTTCTCTGCCCTCGGGCTTTTATCCACTTCCAGCCTCGCTGGTGGCACCTCACACCTCTTCTGCCTTCCCCCTCTCCCCCAACCTGCTTCTGCACCATCCGGGGTGTGGCCTGCATAACTGGTTCCTATACCATCCTCAGTGCCTCCAGCACCGTTAGCTCCCGTTCCTCCTGTCCTCACTATCAAGGAGCGAAGAGTCCAATCAGGAGAAGAGAATTCTTTAAAAAGTGATCGGAGGGGCGCCTGGGTGGCTCAGTTGGTTAAGCATCCGACTCTTAATTTCATCTCCCTGGGATTGAGCCCCGTTTCAGCCTCCCTGCTCAGTGGGGAGTCTGCTTGTCTCCCTCTCCCTCCTGCTCATTCTCCCCCTTTCTCTCCCTCTCAAATAAAAATAAATCTTTTTTTAAAAGTGACTGAAAAAGTCAATAACGGCTTCCATTGAATGAGCACGTACTATGTGCCCATCACTGTGCCAGACACATTAAATGTGTTTTCTTTAGCTTTCAAAACAAGCCTGCAAGGTAAATATTATTTCCATTTTCTAAAGGAAAAACACTAAGGTTGATGGAGATTGAGCTGCCCAAGATCAAACAACTGGGTAAATGGCAGAGGCAAGACTTTATCCCACATGTGTCTCATTCTACAGCTCATGTCTTTCAACTACCAAATGTGCTCTCCCAGCACGGACTACAAGCAACCACCACCAAGTGCGAACTCCCTGTCCAGACTTCCAGCAACAACAGCAAACCACACCCAAAAGTTGTCTTAGCTCAAACATAGTAGAAGTTTATATTTTTCACTCGTGTGATATTCTAAAGCAGTTTTCCCAAATAGTAGGGTAGCTCTTGCCAAACAGTAACTGAGGAACCCAGAACTTTCTACCTCCTGGTTTCACCATCTTCAAAAATAAAATGGCCTCCAAGGTTACCAAGTGGGAAAAGAACAAGAAGGATTGTGGGTGGGAGGTATTAATGGGCCCGTAGGGGGCAGGCCACATCATGTCTGTGTACATTCCACTGGCTACACCTTGTCACATGGTGATGCCTAGAGCAAGGGAGGCTGGGAAAAGTGGTCTATCTGTGCCTAGAAAGAAAGGAAACGAATTTGGTGATCAGCCAGTACTCCTGCCACACTGCTTCCCAATAAATCCATTTATTCTGGTTGTATCTTTTGAGTACTTGCAAAAGTTCACTGAAGCTTCCCTTCCCATCTGGAGCATTCAAAGAGCTTTTATTCATGTGCCTTACAGTTTTATATTTACATTGATAGCTATTTAAAGTCTGTATAACCATTTGACACTATCATTATCGTGCATGCTTCACAGAGGCTGGAGTCTCAGGAAGAGACCTGCTTTCTTTTCCAGGGATTAGAAATGAATACAGCCCCCTATGCAATCTTGCCCGGGACTAAGAAAACGATATAAAGAATGAAAAGCTTTCAAAAGGAAGATATTACTCATGTAGTCATCCAGGGCTAGGTCTGCAAAGGAGATATGAAAATACCATAAGCCAATTTCAGGCAAATGTCATCCAAGACTCTTAAGAGGTTCCCTCTTGTCAAGTTTCCCTTTATGACACATTGAAAATTTTAGGGTACATCAATAAATCATGATTTGCCATTTCCTTCCAAAGCCCTCCCTGTTGTGAAATTCCAAGTAGCTAATCCTTAGAACAATATCTTTTAGATTATACTGGGTACGTCTGGGTTTATTTTATGTTGCCCTTTATATAAAGAAAGAACTCTTGCCCTATTCCCTACAGCGGAGGATGCATGATGAAATGGGGTGGTTTGGGTTTTTTTTGTTTTTTTTTTTTTTTAACCCATTTGGGGAATAAATTACACATAGCCTTAAATGGCTCTCCTACAAGGGGAATTACTCAAACTGTGTTTCATGGTATACTCTTCCTATGGATGTTAATGTATGTTCTGAAAGAAAACAGGAAGAAAAGAAAGGATTCTAGAGGAAAAATAGGGTGGGACAAACTGGGTTAAAGAAAGATAAAGAGGTTTCTTTACTGCAGGACTTTCAGAACCTTTTGTATGCTAACTGTGAACTGAATATTGAAGAGAGGGCACAGGTTGACTCAGAAGATGGAAACAGCTGTTCTTTCAAATAGACATAAGATACCTCTAAATGCTTTGCATTTACCTATATATCATTCTTCTGAGTCTGAAAAACAAAGTCCTCAGCTCTGCTCAAAATATTCCTAGATGAAATATTGGATACATTCCCTGATCACCCACTGTAAGTTAAAGATCCGAAAAAAAAACCTCTTAATTCTCTTAAGTTAAGAACAGCAACTTTGGGGTCAAAAGACCTGGGTTCAAATACTTGTTCTTCCATTCACCTGCTTTGCAACCTTGGGTAAATTAACTAGTCTCTCTGAATATCACTTCTTCACATTCCATTTGCTCACATGTGAAGTAGGGATTATAACTACCTACATTATTGGCACATTGAGACAATTAAGTGAGACAAACTCTGGAAAATATTTAGTAGGGTTCCTGGCACACAAGAAATATGAGCCATTTGCCATCACTACTATAACATGGTATATTTCCCAGATTTATATGGTACAGTAACCTTTTAAGACAGAATATGCATTAGCATCTCAAGGAACTCTGCAGAACCAAGTCTGGGAAATGCTAAGTAAGAGGGCATCCTATGAAGATAACATCCCATGATGATGACAGACCACAGGGGAGTTCGAGGACCCAGAGGGGATGCACCCAAAAGCTCAACATCATAAACCCGATCTCTCTATCCACCTTTCAAAATCTAAAACGGTACATCTAGAGACGGTGCCAACTTCCCAGGTCCACCTGCAAAGTCCTGGTGCTGGGGGCCTTCTGCTCACCAAGTTCCAATCCCATCCAGGATTTACAAAGTTTGGGGCTGACCTTCCATTGTTCAAAATGAGGATCTTCTGGCTGAATACCACCTGGGACTCTCAGAGCCCAGGGACCACCATTACATCCACCACTGAAGTCAATGCCTCCCTGTCTCCTCCCGAAGCTTATTCTACTCCTGGGGTGGAGGACCCTCTTCCCCTTTGAGTCTGCTCCAGTTTGTCTACTCCAGGTTCTGTGAGAACTGAACTGCCACCAAATGCAGTTATAGCAATTTGAGTTTCAATGCATGCCCATAGTAAAATCATTATAGTCACCTCTCTCTTGAACACTTCCAATATGCCAAGCAGTGTATGAAGTACCCAGAACACACCATCTCATTTAATCGTTACAAGAACTCTATAAGGTAGGGTCTATTATTGTTCCCATGTCACCGATAAAGAGAGAGGTTCTTTTTTTAAAGATTTATTTATTTATTTGGGAGAGACGGAAAGAGCAGAGCAAGAGAGAGAGAGCATGAGCTGGGGGGAAGGGGGCAGAGGGAGAGGGAGAACCAGACTCCCCTCTGAGCAGGCAGCCTGAATCGGGGCTTCGATCCCAGGAATCATGACCTGAGCCGAAGGCAGACACTTAACCAACTGAACCACCGAGGTGCCAGGAGAGAGAGGTTCTATGAGATAAAATGGCTTGCCCAAGTTCTCAGGGTAAGTTATGATCTGAACCCAGGCTAGGTCTCCCAAATTTGGTTCAATGACTTCACACCCTCTCCTTTTTCTCATAGTTTCCCTTGCTCTCCTGCCTGTTCTCTGCAGTGATCTCCAAAAAAGAACTGGAAAGCAAGCAGGGGGAATGCCAATTGGACATATTAGTTTTCAGAAAAAAAGCTTTCTGCTCACTGATGTTCAACAAACTGGCTTGCTTCCAATATCAGAAATGGTAGTTGGTGGGTTATTCAAGAAAACCAAAGTGAAGAATCATAAAACATAATGCATTCATACCTTAAATGTTTTAGTTTAACCTCAAAAAAAGCAATGCCATTTGTTCACCAATCTTTTGAAGTAGGAGAGAAGGTCTTGTCTTGGAGTGCAGGAGCCTTAATGGAATTTCCTTCTCTTTTTTTGGCATAAATCACAACCATAATACATTACCTTTGATATCCAATTCCAATCTGTTGGGGTAGTGGACTTTAAAGAAGGCACATGTGAAGTAAATTGAGTGCTGCACACTTCCAGATTTTCATGATTTTCCCTTTTTTTTTTTTTTTTTTAATTTTTGCTAATCTCTTAGTTTTCATCCCCTGGTTTGACAGCATTTCTTTGCAACTCAACTTTTTAGGCCTTTTCAAAGCATTTAACATAGTGTTCATGGAAACAACTCCTTTCTTTTAACTCTTGTATTCATCTGTGATTTGTATATTTAATTAAACTATACACTTAGAACAAAGTGCAGGAGCTGCAATCTTCCCCCAGATGTCTGTCCAGCTCATTCCCTCACCTCCTTCAGATCCTTGCTCAAATGTCATCTTCTCAGTACAATAAAATCGCAACACTCCCTTCTTTGCTTACTTTTCCCTCCAGCCCTGATAATCATCCAAAATACAGAACAGCTTATTTCTTGTGCTTATTGTTGTCTAACCTCATTAGAATGTAAGCGCCATGAAGACAAAGATTTTGGTCTGTTTTGTTTGCTGATGTACGTCTAGAACCTCGCACATAGTAGGTCATCCATAAATATGTACTGAATTAATGAAAAAATGATCCAAAATGGTGGCTGGGATTACAGCTGATACCAAAGAGATCTTGAGAACCTCCATGCTTTAAAATGAGCCACTGAACTTTGAGGTCAGACACCCACCTGAGAGACTCACTGAGAGAAGCACAACCTGACCCCACAATCCCCCAACTCTCCCAGTCTATAAAAGAAGACAGCCACAGCATAGTAAGCAATGACAGGTGACCCCCAGCCCTCCCTATGGTGTGAGGTGATGGGGGGATTTTTTGCCCACCGTGAGGTCAAGGAAGGAGAGATTTTTCTGTGCTTTGACTTCCTATAAATTTTCTGGACTGTGCCTCAATATTGATTTTTTTATATTTATCCTGCTTAGGGTCTATAGGGCATCTTACGACGGCTTGATACCTTTCATCGGTTTGGGGGAAAGTCTTAGTCACTCTCTCTACAAATATCTCCTGCCACATTCTCTTTCTCTGTCCTTGGGACTCCAGTTAGACTTTCTCACCTTCCTTCTCTCCTGCACTCACCATCCTTTTGTCTTTTTATTCTTGATTCACAGTATTTTCTTCCGACTCATCATGTGCATAGTAAGCAGAGCTATTCTCAAGTCTGTCTGATAACTTCAATACTTGGAGGTTCTGGGGGTCTGTTCCATTTGCTATTTCTGTAGTTATTTAGTTTGCTCATCTCTGCACGTGCATTTTGGTTTTACTGCATGCCAGACATTGCATTTGTGAACCTGTTTGTGGAAATAATCTGAGGCTTTAGGACGATGTTATTTTTCTCCAGGGATAATTTATATTTGCTTCTTCTGGGTCCCCACAGGACCTAGCAGTCTGGGTCACCTCGATACAAACACAGGGACTGAGATGAGTGGCTGCTGAACTACAGTCCCTCCAAGAGCCTATCTACTTCCATTTCACCTTTACCCGTAGGATGCAGCCCTTTGGGATTCCAACCAAAAGTAGGGAGGGTTCCTTCCCTGGACAAGTGTGGAATTCCAATCCCCGTGCCTTGACCCTATGATGCTGCTAAAATTCCCATGTAGCCTCTTTACCGCTCATCACACCTGGAACTGCCAGATACTGGTCCTCTCCCCAGACCTCTAGCCTCCCCAGACTCTGGTTTATTTTTACTGTGTCTTAGCTCTGTAACACCTTGAAGCAGTGTGTGTGTGTGTGTGTGTGTTCTTACATGTGTATATGTGTGTGCATGTATATATATATATATCTGCCTAGTGAGGGAACTGGTCCAAATTACCTTGTCCGCCATTATCAAAAGCAGAAGTGTCCCATTACCTGCGTCAGGGCCTGGCTAGGGTGAGGCAAGTGAGGCACTAGGGTGTGACATTTTAGGATGCGCTCACTCTCAGGTCTGTGCAAATGCAGGCCTGGGGCCTGGGAGTGAGCATATCTTTATCCTGTGTGCCCCAACACCTGGCTTGCCTCACCTTCATCCCAGTCCTGACCTATATATGTTTGCAGAGGTTTAAATACCTGGGCAGACACTGCTAGGTGAATTTACATCTGGAAAACGGGCTGGGAAATACAGACTTGACTTGTGCTTTATTCACTTCTAAATTGTTTGGCTGTTCTTACAAAACCAGACATTACTGTTTACTATACGCCAAGTGCCTGACATGTATCGTCTCATGCAACCCTCCTTGAAACCCCGAGTAGGTGCCATCTTTATCCCCAGTTTGCCTACGAGGAAACAAAGCACACAGAGATTAAGTGACTTGTCCGTGTTCCCCAAACTGAGAGAGGATGGAGCCAGGTTTTGAACCCAGCCAGGTTCCTAATCCTCCATGTCTAACCGCTACACACACAGCCACCCATTATGGATCCTGTTAAAAGCACTGAATTACTTTTGCCATTTAAAAATATGGTGCCATCTAAAATCTAAAATAATATTTTAATTCATAGCACATAAATATATTTAATACATCAAAATATGGATATTAAAAGGTATTCTCGTGTCCCAAAACGTAGGGCTTCCAGCCCATCCCGCAACAGGGAAAAGCAGGGGTCCACAGCCCCTCCACACTTCCCTTACCCAGCCTTTTCACGCTCCCCAGCACAGAGGAAAAATGGCCCAGGGCCTGTTCTCAGACGTATCCAGGGCCCAGACTATTGTCCAGGCCACATCGGTCTGCCTGTTGTTACCATGTCAACTCAGGCCTTTGTCCACGACACGGTGCCCAACTCCCATTACTCACTCTGTCCTTTCCTGTCCAGCTGTGCCAATAAAATGATTTATCAGCAGGAGCTCAGGACAGGCTGCCAGGTTCTGGGCAAAGGAAGGAGGCACGGAAACTGCTTTATGAAATAAAGGACCGGCACCCAAAGGACACACTTCACAATCTCAAAGGCCTTTCCCACAAGTTCTGGAAGTTGCATCCATTCATTCATTCATTCACTCATTCATTCAAGAAGTATTTATTGAGGACCTAGAGCTGAGCTATGCCTGTGGAATAGGGTGGTCAACAAAGGTGAGCTCTTTGCCCTCTTGGGAGTTCACGGACTATGGGAAGGCAGGCAAAGAACAAGTTACAGGTACATTCAAGTAAGCAGGTGGTGGTACTAAGGCAAGAAGCAGGGCTTCAACTAGTCCAGGGGTAGAGAAGGCCTCTCTGTGGAGATGATTATTCTTTTTTTTTTTTTTATTTTTTAATAATGATTTTTTATTATATTATGTTAGTCACCATACAGTACATCCCCGGTTTTCGATGTAAGGCTCGATGATTCATTAGTTGTGTATAACACCCAGTGCACCATGCAATATGTGCCCTCCTTACTACCCATCACCGGTCTATCCCATTCCCCCACCCCCCTCCCCTCTGTAGCCCTCAGTTTGTTTCTCATAATCCATAGTCTTTCATGTTTCATTCCCCCTTCTGATTACCCCCCTTGAGCTGTGATCTGAAGGCAGAATAGGAGTCAACTTCACCAAGATGGAGGGAAAAGCATGCCAGGTGGAGAACACAGCACAAGCAAAGGCCCTGAGGTCAGAAGGAGCTTGGTCCTCACGAATGGGGATCTGTAAAAGGAAGTATGGCCAGGAAGCAGAGAAGAATGTGGGAGCAGACAGGAGGCGGCTGGGGGGGGTGGGGGACAAGCAGGGACCCAAAGAAGCACAGCCTCGAAGGCTTTGTAAAGAAGTTGGTCTTTATGCAAAAGAGCTTGCGAAAATCAATGGAAGATTGTAGACAAAGGCATGTCAGGATCCTGCTTGCATTCTAGGAAGAACACTGAGGAAAACAGATTAGGAAGGGACCTATGTAGAATAAGAAAAGCCATTTAGGAACCCCAAACAGTGCTTTGCAGATATCTGCAGGGAACAATCACTTTTCCCCTAATCCATCATAAACCTACGCTTTTGTAAAATACAACAAAAATTCACTTGGATGTCACAGCAATATCAAATGGATATAAAAGTTATAAACCATTCCCCATTTCTTGACTTACTCATTGTGAACCAGTAACAGTTTGCTGACTATCACTAGTACCTCGATGACAGTTTTGAGTGGCACTGGTGTCAATGAATGAGGTCCCCAAAACAGGCTCAGGTGTCCAAGGAGAGAACAACTTTATTTTCTAGAACCTGATTGGGTTTGACACCTGGCCTCTGTTCAACCTCATGTAGAAAACAGTCTCAGGACTCCTGACTAAACCTGCAGGTTACTACTCATATATATTTGAGTGTTTACTCTCCTCCCTCCTCCTCATCCTCCTCCTTGCCCTCCTCCTCCCTGTCACATGCCAGGGAGCTTATGCATATTGCAGCCCTGGGTGGTTTCGGTGGGGAAGAGGCTGTTCCATATGATCTGCATTTGCCTCTGCCCAGTACCTGTTTCTGTCCTGGATGTAACTTGCCACTGCCAGTCCTTGAATTCACCTTTAGTCCTGCGCTGACCTTTGGCCCTGCAGCCTCTTCTGGTCCTCAGCTGTTCAGCTCATCAATACATCCTCTGCTGCACAAGTCACATCATCCTGGGCCCTGCCCTGCCCTCCCTCCCTCCCTCCCCTGGCTGACTCCCTTCCCACCCCCCTTTCCCAAGGCTACACACAACCCCCTGCTTTTGGCCAACTTCCCTCTGCTCAGCACTGCTCCCAGCCACCCCTGACCTTTAGCTCTCTTGCCACTGAAGAGAACAAAGTGCTCATTATCGGAGGAGCAGCAGGCCAAACAAGACACTGGTGTCCCTTGACACTTGGATCCCTGTACTTTGAGAGTCATCCCAAGGATTCGACCCAAGGAGGTGGAGTGAGTGTACTTAGGTAAAATTCTCTTCCTCCTCTTCAAACTCACCTCAAGGTGGCAGGAGGGGAACTGGATCTGGCTGACGTTGATTTCCTGAATCTTTCTGTCTCACAGCCAGATCCAAATTTGGATTCCAGAGGTGATCCGTCATCACCCTTATTATCAGCTCCCATTCCACCACCCACCCCCGGGGGTAAGGATGGGAAAGGGTGGGAGTGCTGCTCACGCTCCAGTTCCTCTTCTTTCATTGTCCCCCTGCTGCTGTGAATTAAACGCAGTCCTACAAGTGCCTGTGGCTAGTAAAATGTGAGCAGGAGTGACAGCCGGCACTGCTGGAGAAAGCAGGTGGGAGCTGCTGAGCAGCTCTCCTCCCGCAGCAATCACAGAGGCATGTCTGCTTGTGTTGATATGGAAGATCCCTAGCTCATAGACGCCGGGAGGACGGCAGCCCCTGAGCATCACCAAACCTGCAGCCAACTTTGCATAAGTGCAAAGTAGGTTTCTGTTTTGAACCCACCGGTTTTCTGTTACAGCAGCATAGCACTGCCTGTCCTGACTAACACACCACAGTTCTGGCCCGAACAGAGGATGGCAAAGGCTAAAAGAAAAGCTGTCCCTAGCTAATATCTCAGCAGGTCACCCATCCAGGGGCAGTTGTGGCCATTCCCCAGGTTACAATTAAGAGTGGCCTGGCTGGTAAAAGTGATGGCAGCAAAGATGGCAGGAGTGGCTAGATTGGACAAGTCTTGATGACAGATCAGACAGAGGGGGATGAGGAGAAGGATCTCTCAGGTCATGTCCTAGGGTCCAGCGTGGGAAATTGGGGGAAGTGGCAGAGCCATTAAAGGACAGATAAAACGCTGAAGAATGAGCTGACAGCACGTCCCCGTCCCAGAGTTCAGAACATGGCAGGTCACAACAGTTGGGACGAATCGTCTTTATTGGGGTGCTCTCCTGATCCCAGTTTGCAAGCTTGAGGATGAGCTTTCTCAGTGATGTGGCAGACAGACACTCAATGGAACAGCCAACAGGACTCTGCTGTAATCAGTCTCATTTATAATCATCAGGAAAATAGCAAAGTACAAGGAAGGATGCTGTACTCCAGAAACCACTGGCATTTGAGCGCCTGACAGAGCTGCCAGTGCTGAGGGTTTGATGGATGAAGAAGACCGAGAAGAATGTCTGATTTAATTGTTTACTGTATCAACTAATTACATGGTATTCATTCATCAGCACAGGATGGTGAGAGGGTCCCCTAAGCTTGAGACCCAGACATCCGGGTTGGTTCCAACTCTATCATTCATGACCCCAGGCAAAGCACGTCCCCTTGGGCCCCAGGTCTCCCTAGCCCTATAATGCCAAGATCCTTCACAGGGGCCCTATGCACTCCTTAGAGATTCATGAATGGGATAGAGGGAGCCCCAGAAATTATAGCCAGAATATCGTCTGAATGTGCAATGTCTACATACTAGAGAAGTGGGTCTGTGACCTTCATCAGATCCTCAAAGAATTCAATGGCTTGCAAAAAATTAAAAACCACTGAAAGTGGAAATGGACACACCAGAGGATTGTGAGGAATGAGGTAGAAGTTGGCAGGAGCAGATTTGCTTCTAGTTCTCTTTTCCAGGTGTCTCCAAGCCAGCCAAAACACCAAACACCAAAATACTCAGGAAAGGAGCAAGGAGAGAATAATGAATCATTTGTGCACTATTCATCCAATAGGCATTTGTTGGACACCTACTATGTGCCGGGACCAGACACCAGGGGTGTTGTAATAAAGAAACAACGAATGGAAGAGTGACAGAGGGCTGTCCATACGTATGTCTGCATGTGTGTGTGCCTGCATGTGTGTGTGTGTGTTCATGTCTGTGTGTGTCTTTGTGTATATGTCTCTCCGTATGTCTGTGTGTGTGTCTTACTGTGGGTCTATGAATGTATGTATATCTGTGTGTCTGTGCGTGTGTGTCTGTGTGTGTGCCGGCCCTCGGAGCACCTGTGGTCTGGGAGCCCCATCACATGCTCTTCTCCACAAGAACCCGACTCTGAAAAGCTTGGGGCACAGCGCACCTCACGGTTAGGCACAGGTGACACCAGAGCTGCAGGGCAAAGAAGGAAATGCCAGGGAGGAAAGGTCAGGAGCGAGAAAGTCCCTGTGGTCCTAAGATGCAAAACGGGGCTTACTGGGACAGGCACTCCCACCCCCTCCTCAGGAGGCTCCTCTCTCTGCCACTGCTGGGAGCCAGGCACTGCATTACCAGGACCTGAACGCCTGCCGGAAGTGGAATTCCAACATTTCTCCACATCTGCCTAGAAACCCTACATTATTACCTAAAGTCGGGCCTGCAGAAATCCAGAGTGATGGCCACATCTATTTACTGCGAACAGAAAAGACTTTGAATATAGATCTTCCTGGACGTATGATGGGATTACATCCTGATGAAGCCATCATAAGGTGAAAATATTTTAAATCAGAAGTGCCTTTCATACACCTCCCCTACTGAACATCACAGCTTAGCCTCGCCTACCTTACACATGCTCGGAACACTGACATTAGCCTACAGTTGGGCAATATCATCCCACACAAACCCTGTTTCATAATAAAGTGTTGACTAGCTCACGTAACTGACTGAACGCTGTACTGAAAGTGAGAGAACGGCTGCAAGTGTCATCGGTCGTTTCCCTCGTGATCGCGGGGCTGCCGGGGAGCCGTGGCTGGCTGCCGCTGCCCGGCAGCATGACGGCATAGAGTATCGCGTATCGCCAGCCCAGGAAAGGAGCCAAATTCAAAATTCAAAGTCTGGTTTCAACTGAATGGGTATCGCCTTTGCACCATCGTAAAGCTGAAAAATCCTAAATCGAACCATGGCAAGTCGGGGACTGTCTGATTTGGGGCTTTCCCCAGTAAAAAGCCTGGGGATACTGCCTCTACTTGAGACCTGCCAGGCTGGGGTGGTGCCGCACAGAGAGGCAGGGCTTTGACGTCAGAACGGACAGGTCTGCACCAGTGACCAGTATGTGCCTCAGTCCCCTCTTCTGTTAAACAGGATTAAGGAGAGTACACACCTGCTAGGGTTGTGTAAGAATCAAATGAGTGAAAATGTGTAAGGGCTTGCAGTAGTGCCGGGCACATGGAGAGCACTAAATAAATACCTATTACTATTATTATTATTTTTCCTCATGAAAAATGGTTTCCTCCCAGTCGTTTGAAACTGTGCACTGCTGGAAGAGAGACAGAGAGAAAGAAGGCAAGAAAATAAGATGTTACATATCTACGCATTAATGATACCAGGCAAGAGAAGGGTGAATCAATTTTTATGACACATTAATATAAATATTTTATCATATTAAAACTAGCTTGGACTTTTTCTCAACTACAAGGCATTTCTTTCTCTCTTCTAAATTAACTATGCCGTGTTTCACTTGGAAGGAAGAGAGGAAGGAAGGAGGGAGGGAGGGAGGGGAGGGGAAGTGAAGGGAAGGAAGGGTAGGGAGGGCAGGGGAAGGGAGGGGAGGGGAAGGGAGGGAGGAATTTTGCAGAAATCTGCTCCCCACACAGTGACTGCTGTGTCTGCGCATTGCTTGGATCGAGTCTTATGGGTTCCTGAGCATCTACAGTGGACTCGCTTCCTCTGGCTGCCTGCAAATAGCCCCGTGAAGCCTGTATTCTCAGCTCCATTTTCCAGAGGAGGAGACTGAGGCTTAGACAGGCTGAGTGAATAGCCCACAGTTACCCTTCCCCAACCAAACCTTGCCAGGCGCACTGGGCCCTCCTACCACTGCCTCTAGAAATTCTTTACTTATTCATTCGACAAACAATCCTCGGAGTCCTGCCCCATGCCCGGCCTTGTGAGCAGTGCTGCAGACATCGAAATGAATGGAGGCAGCATACAGTCCCGTTACAGGAGGCATTTCAAAGGGCTTTCTCCCAGAGTGACCTTCCGGGATGTGAGGAATCCCAGAGCCATGGGATCTGGTCGTGCACTCCTGTGGTCAGGTCCTCCACACACTGCTGCGTGATCTTAGGCACCCAAATGACCTCTCTGGGAGCCACTTTCCCCAGATGTCAAATGATGATAGTACCTACTTCACAGGGCTGTGGTGAGTCTTCCACAAAGCAATTCCTGCAGAAATACTCAGCCTGATCTGGGAGAGACTCCCTCTGAGAGGTAAACGTGAAAGAGCTCCTCCCTGATGGGTCTGAATATCTTGAAAGGAGATTTAGACAACTGGCAAAGAGTTGGGGGTTGAGTTTGGGGCAAGCACACTGATAACAAAGCCAAGGGGAAAACGAGGCAATTATTAACCTGAGAGAGAAGGAAAGGTGTTGCAAAAGGGGAAAGCAATCTGAGTTGGCTGCAGAGTCAGCAGTGCACCCCATTTACAGTTAGGGTAATACAAACACTGAATATTGATCCAAAAGGAATTACAAAGGCTCTGGGGAAGGGGCAGGGAGTAGGCGGATGCAGGTGGTTGTGCAGGAAGGAAAGAAAGCTAAGTCTTCACTTTCTGTGGAGAGAAGCCAAGGGATAGAGTCTGGCATGGAGTCAGCAAAAAGGTACAACATCAGCAGGCTATTTAGAGATCTGTAGGTAGACAAAATAACCCACCAAAGGGCAAAGGTGGTGGCTTCTGGGGAGGGAGAGGGGAGAGAGGGGCAGAGGGACTGCTATTTTGTACAACATGCTTTGCAAAACTCTTTGAATCTAAACGAGGTTTTCTTTTTTTTTTTTTAAAGATTATTTATTTATTTATTTATTTGACAGTGAGAGAGGGAACACAAGCAGGGGGAGTAGGAGAGGAAGAAGCAGGCTCCCAGCAGAGGAGCCTGATGTGGGGCTCGATCCCAGAACGCTGGGATCACGCCCTGAGCCGAAGGCAGACGCTTAACGACTGAGCCACCCAGGCGCCCCTAAACGAGGTTTTCTTAACCGCAACACCACTGATGTTTGGGACCAGATAACACTTTGCGCTGGGAGGTGTTGTGTGCACTGTGGGGTGTTTTATCAGCATCCCTGGCCCCAACCTACCAGGCACCAGTAGCAAACTTACCACCCCATCTACCCACACTGGTTGTGATAACCAAAAAGGTCTCCAGACACTTCCAAATGTTTGCTTGGGGCAAAATCACCTCCTCTCTCCCACTGAGACACTGATTAAGTATGTGTATAACTTTAATTTTTAAAAATTCTTTTATAGGGGAACCTGGGTGGCGCAGTTGTTAGGCGGCTGCCTTCGGCTCAGGGCATGATCCTGGCGTTCCGGGATCGAGTCCCACATCGGGCTCCTCCGCTATGAGCCTGCTTCTTCCTCTCCCACTCCCCCTGCTGTGTTCCCTCTCTCGCTGGCTGTCTCTCTGTCACAAATAAATAAAATTTAAAAAAAAAAAATTCTTTTATAAAATGCTTACACAGTGACCAGTGTATGGTTAGCACTTTAAATGGCAGCAAGGACTGTTATCTCCCTGACCTTGCTGGGGCTGCTTTCTCAATTCACCCACAGATATTTCCTGCTATGCCCCAGTGAGCTCCTAGTCCTTCATATTTGAAGACAATACCACTACTACTAATCATATTAATATTGATAGCAATAACAGTATACCAGGTCTGGGGCTGGCACAGTGGGGATCCCAGAAGAGAGTAAGTACATTCATGCTTCGTCATACCTTGTTGCCAGGCTATCGTACATGATCGGTTTAATTTCATCCTCATAAAACCCCAGAGAGGAAGGAGATGATTCTTCCTCTCATGTTACAATGAAGAAACTGAATCAGGGAAGTTAAGCAACTTGCCTAAGGTCACACAGCTAGAAAGTGGAAAGGCCTTAGTTCCAAACTTGATTCTGTCCGAACCCAAAGCAAGCCAGCTCCCACCACACTCGGGAGTCCCAACTCTTGCTATGCGTCAGAGTCAACTGAGAGGTTTTTTAAAATAATGATCCCATGGGATGCCTGGGTGGCACAGTCAGTTAAGCATCTGACTCCTGGTTTCAGCTCAGGTCATAATCTTGAGGTCATGGGATTGAGCCCCTCACTGATGCTCAGCATGGAGTCTGCTTCAAATTCTCTCTCCCTCTCCCTCTCCCTCTGTTTCTCTCCCTGCTCATGCTCTCTCTCTCTCTCACTCTTGCTCTTGCTCTCTCTCTCCTCTCAAATATAAATAAATAAAATCTTTAAAAATATAAAATAAAATAAAATAAAATAAAATAATGATGCCCAAAGGGATTAAGAGGTACAAACTTCTAGGTACAAAATAAATAAGTCACGGAGATGAAAAGTGCAGCATAGGGAATATAGTCAGTAAGACTGTAATAACATTGTTTCGTGACAGATGGTACCTACATTTACCGTGGCGAACACTGAGTAATGTATAGAATTGTCGAATCATTATATTGTACACCTGAAACTAATATAACACTGTACGTTAATTATACTTCAATAAAAGAAAAAAAAGAAGACTCATATTCCTCCCACTGAGATGATACAACAAATATCTTGCCATATGGCAAATATATGTACATTTTTGTACCATTGGACAGAAAGTGGCAGAATGACTACCTTATTTTCAAAATAACATGTTTCTCTGACCATATAAGTAATATATGCTCAGTACATAACTCTTGTAAAATTTAGCGAAAGAAAAAGAAAATAACATGGTCCCTCTCCAAAATAAAATAAAGAAAAGAAAGTTCACCCCTAACCCCCTCCCCAGCCAAAAACTGATACCCAGACTCTAGCCCAAACCACTGGATCAAAATCTGTGGGGGAGGGGCCCACCCATCTCAAGTTTTTTATAACTCCCCCGGGTGACGCTGACGCACAGGGCAGGTTGACCTGCTGTGGACCTAGACGCGCATGTAAGGTGCCCACGGACCCTCCGGGAGTCTTGTTAAAATGCAGGTTCTGGTTCAGCAGGTCTGGGGAGGACCTGGGACTGCATTTCTAAGAAGCTCCCAGTAATGCTGCTGCTGGTACACAGACCACCCTTTGAGCACCAAGAAATGAACGTGCCGCATGTCCTGTCTTGGTAACCCTGCCTGCCAAATTTACCTCAGGCTTTTCCTAGGCCAGGAGGGAAACTGGAATTTTTTCTCCAGGGAACAGCAACCGTAATGACCCTATTTACTGAACAGCTACTATGTGCCGAAGTCTGCACTGAGTATGCTTTCAGTATGAATATGCTCTTTTAAACCTCCCAATAACCCTGTGTTGTAGCAACTTCTGTTATTCTCATGTCAAGGGTGATGCAAGAGGTGCAAAAAAATGAAGTCACTGTTTCAAGAGCAATAATTTTGACTACTTAGCAAAGTAGTCAAAATTCATACCTGAGTCTCCCTCGGGCCTCTTGATCCCTGCTTAGCCTGCCTACCTTAATTCAAGCCCATTCTCCAGCTATTCTGTATAACTTTGGGCAAGTCACTTCACCTTTCCGAGCTTCACATTTCCCAACTGAAATCTGAGCATAAAGATCATCCCTGGACACCTCCCATCAGAAGACTACCTTCTGACATCAAGTAAGACCACATCCCTGAAGACACAGCACATTACAAATGCCTATTCAGAGAGTGCGGGGGCCCTGTTTTAATTCTTGAGCAGGTGGGTGGAATCTTGGCCTGTGGGGAACACAACAGTGAGGGGGGCTGGGAAGCAGGGAGGCACATCTGCAGAAGGAGATAAGCTCTGCGCCACCTTCAATGACTAGAAGCTTATTTTGGAGAAATGGCTAGAGAGATGCTATCTCCCCACCTGAAGTACCGGCCGGTTTATCTCTGGCAGTGACTCAGCCTGCGCAGGGAAGCAAAGGCAACAGGGCGATCCCGCTCTCTGAGGATGCTAGAGGCACCCCTGGCCCACGCCTGGTGGGGCTGAGCACCTGGTCAGGTGTGGATGAGTGGTGCAGGCCCTCAGAGAAATGAGATGTGATGCAGGTTCAAAGTCTTTCTCAGGGTACGATCTGTATCCAACTGGGAAAATGACGGAGGAAAGAAATGGAATCAGAGGCCTTAGTCCACCACGTTCTGGCTGTGGGAGCCTGGGCAGGTCACTGCACCTCTCAGAGCTTCAGAATCTGCCTCAGTAAAAAAGAGGCAGTCCCCGCTGATCCACCTTCCTCCTGGGGCCGTCTGAAGGTTTTCCGAAAGGCAGTATGTATTTTGCACAGACCTGATGGTATTAGACACATCTAGATGGTACATGAATCAGGACACTTCTATTCTAATAGATATGTATTGATTTTACGTGCATATTTACGTGCATACATATATATTTATTCCTTTGTTGATCTCTAGCACCTTCCTCTGCTTTATTTTACTTCAAATCACATATCACCACCTGACATCACATAAATTTATTAATCCATTAATTGTGTGTCTCCTGTCACTATGAGATCAGGGGTTTTCTCTTTTGGTGTACTCCCAGTGTCCAAAATAGTGCCTAGTATATAGCAGGTGCTCAATAAATGTTCGTTGACTGAATATCTAACCATGGGTTCACTGATACTGTTGCTTAGGGTTAGGTCAACGTTTTATGTTTTCAGCTTTGGTTTTTAAGTGAGCAGATTTAAAGAATGCAAAAGCCCCAAGTCTGGGGGACGAGCAGGTAATAGATGTGGACATACCTATCCACTGGCTAGCCCCACCAGAGTATCCCAGGTCATCAACGTTATTGGCAACAGTGATAGCAGCAGGCCTGGGGGATAGAGAGTGACTCAGGGTGAGTGCCAGAGCCCCAAGTCACTCACCTGCAAAGTAAAGGAATCCCTCTGGGCCCTGTTTCCCAGGTCCTCTCTGTGAAAACCAAGTGAACTAACCAAGCAGACCTGTTTTATACACCTGCAAGAGCTACAGACATGGTGGTGGGATTCTGTTATTATATAAACAGTCTGGGTGCCACCCAACCTGACCAGAGCAATGTCATTCCCATAACACGTGCTTTCCAGAGGAGTCTGCAAGGGGTGTGGAGTAGAGCCAGACCTGGACTCAAGTCCCAGGGCTACCACTTGGTACCTGTGTGATCTGAGCAGTCTCTGGACCTTATTTTCTACACTCAATAAAAGTTTTCACTCCATGTCTATAAAACAGGGATACCATGGCTGCCCCGAAAATGATAAAACAGCCGTTCTGTAAACGACAGCGGTTAGGTCCCAGGTCCCAGCAACAACCTATGATCCCCACGGTCTGATGGGGAAACTGAGGCATGGGGAGTTGGGGATGATTAGGATCACACAGCTTGTAAGAGGTGAAGCCTTGCCTCAAACTCGGGAAGTCTGATCACCAAGCTCCAAGGCTGTCCAAACTAAGCTACACCACCTTCCTTTAAAAAAGGATCTGGGTGTCTATGGCTGGTACCTTCATTCATTCACGGCACAAATGTTCACTGCTATCAAACGAGCATGTATGACATGCTAGGTGCCGGGCTAGTCAAGAACTTGGACAGGTTCCCTGCCCTCATGGAGACGGGAAGACAAGCGGATTCAAGGGTGGAAAACACTACCAAGAACAACAAACGGATATGGGGGCTCTGTGACAGTCAGGGAAGCCCTCTCAGAAAAGGAGACATGAGTGAGAAGAATGGATCAATCTTAGGGGATGGCTTCTGGGAGGAAATTCCAGAAAGAGGGAATAGCTAGTGCCAAGGCCCATGCAGGGTTTGGCACATTCAAGGGACAGAGAGAAGGCCAGGGTGACTGAAGCCCAGGGAGAGGAAGACTGGTTCCAGAATATCAAGAATGGCAGATAGGAGCCAGATCGTGTAGTGTTTTTACAGGCCAGAATAAAGAGTCTGTTTGTTCTAAGTGCACTGGAAGCCTTTGGAGGCTTAAGTAGTCGAGTCGCACAATCTTATTTACGATCACTCTGACTGCTCTATAGAGTGTAGATTAAACAGGGGGAAGAGTGGAAGCTGGGTTATCAGTAATGAGACTCCTGTAGTTGTTAATTCAAGAAATGATGGTAGACATAAGGGCTCATGTCCACCAAAAGATGTGTATAGGAACGCCCATACCGGCATTATCCATAACAGCCACAAGCTGGAAACAAGCCACATGCCCGTCCACAGAAGAACATAGAAACAAATGCAGGACATTTATATGGTGGAGTAGTACAGAGTGGCGAAAAAAGAAGACCTAGTGCTACCTACAAGAACACGCATGGATCTCCCAAACATGATGCTGGGAAGCCAGACAGAATTGTACATTCTGTTTGACTTCATTTGTAGGAAGTCAATACGGGCAGGATTAACCTGTAGTGAAGGGGACTGGGGAGTGGCCACCCCTGGGATGATACTGAATGGGAGGGAGCATGAGAGAGCCAGCTGGGGTGGGCGAAATGCTGTCTATCCTGATCTATGTGGTGGTTATATAAATGTGTTGGAATGTAAAATCCATCAAGCTGCGCACTTATGATCTACGCTCTCTATTATGTGTTAGACCTCAATTTTAAAAGACATTTAGGAACACCTGGGTGGCGCAGCTGGTTAAGTGTCTGACTCTTGGTTTTGGCTCAGGTTGTGATCTCAGGGTTGTGGGATCGAGCCCTGCATCAGGCTCAGTGCAGAGTCTGCTTGGGACTCTCTCTCCCTCTCCCTCTGCCCCTCCCCCTACCCCACACTCTCTCTTTCTAAAATGGATAACTAAGGTCTTTAAAAAAAAGATATTTAAAAACAAAAAAAAAATGTTCATCAACTAATATAGAGCAGAATCCAAGTCTCCTGACTCCCAGTTCCATTCTATTCTCTCCAAGCCACAAATCCACACGAAATATTTCAGTAATGCCCAAAATTTAGCCCTAATAAATACATAAATCTCTTGCATGCGTGCGCACACACACACAGAGAGAGAAGAAACTGATAGAGTGGCTCAGGCTGGCGGCAGAGAATGAACTCAACAGGTGTTCTGGACGTGAAACTGGCCTCCTGGGGCCCCTGACAGCTCTGTTGCATGACTTATGAGCAGCACTCTCTCCCAGAGCGGAGGCTGTCAGCCAAATGAGCAGTGACTCCGTGGCACCCACAGCCGCAAGGGACAGGATTCCCCAAGAGTACTGGAAATGTCTGGCAAGAGGTCCAAAATGGTGAGCTCCAGCTCTCCCACCCCTGCCAGCTGAACTGGGAAGTCTCAAGCTGCTGGGGGGGAGAAAAGCCGTGACTGGTTTTAAGCAACATTTGATCTCTGTCGACCACAGAGCTACCTCAGAAGTGTTAGAGCTGCAGCAGCAGAGGCAGACTCGGCTCCTTCTGCCTATTTTTAGACCCGGCAGACTGCACTGCGTTCCTTCCATGTCACAGCGAAAGGACTGTAGGTTGGAGCCCTGCTGCCTGGGGAAGCGTCTAGAAAGGGTTCCCACGTGCCGGTGGGATGATGGGCTGGGAGGTACTTTACTTTCATGCAGTTAGATATGTGTCTTTGACGTCTCTTTTAAAATTTTAGGAAACTTTTAAAAAGCAACAAGAAAAAAATACATACATACACATACATATATATTATACACACATGCATGAGTGCACACACACACACACACGCACACACACACGGAGTCCCTTCTCAACTGCCTTTTTTCACTTAATAACTGATCTTAACTATCTTCCAGTGTCATTTAATAGACTTCAAGTACATCTGTTTTATTAGCTCCATAATAACATAATGATCGATAATGCCAGAATTCATTCGCTGAGCACCATTCTAAGTGCTTCTCACGTTTTTGAGCCTTTCATCCTCACCTAAGAGGTGAGTTCTATTATCATCATCCCCACTTTACACACAAGGAAACTGAAGCTCTGCCCAAGGTCAGGACACAGCCCTGGCTTCCACGCAGGTGCATCTGACATCCAGGCCTGTCCTTTACCAGCACGTCTGCTCGCCTCGGGATCCCACCTGTCGAAGGTGCTCGAATGTCTTGAGCAGAGGGGCCCCTCATCGACAATCCAGATGGAGTCTGTGTTTTGCTATTTTTTATAAAGCTGGATTTGAGAACATCCTTGTGACTAGCTAGCTAACTGGGGGTCAGCGTGACCATTTCCTCAGGATAAATGCTTAGTAGTGAGACAGCTGGGTGGAAAGGTATGCACTTACCAAATGAACTGCCCTCTGGAAAGGCTGTATCATTTACTATCCCACCAGCAATGTGGAAACAGTCGGCCTCTGACAACTCCTCCTGCTTCTGAAATCTCAGCCAGGTGTGACTCTCCAGCCACCTTGTCTCTACTCTTCCCCGAGCACGTGGCTGTGCCATCGATTGAGGGTGACCTGGGAGAGTGGGTGTGCGTGCTCCAGCCTCACTGCCGGGACACAGGCTCCTGGAAAGCACAGACCACAACTTCCTCATCTTTAGGACTCTCCCAGGTCCAGGGGCAGCCATCTACTCTGAGAAGAGGTCACATCCCTGAAGTAAAGGACAGTCTCACTCCCAGCCTTTGCATGTGCTGTTTCCTCTGCCCGGATCACTCCCACTCCACTCCCCTAGTTATCCTCACAGGCTCGGCACTGGCCTTGCCACTGTCACCACCTCCAGGAGACCTTCTCTGCTCCCCCGACTGGGCCCGGGTACAATTCCACAGCTGCATCTTTGCCCCCGACACAATACTGACCACGTTATGTTTTACCAAATTTCTTCAAATCTAAGCCACCGCCATATTGTGTGCGACCCTCAGAAAGACTCTGGCACATGCTTTTCCCTTTTTAAAATTAACAGCTTTACTAAGATAGAATTTGCACACCATACAAGTTGCCAACTGAAAGTGTACAATTCAATGCATTTTCATATAGTCACAGACTTGTGCGACCATCCACAGTCCATTTTAGCTGGTTTTTATCACCTCTAAAGGAAACCCTGTACCCATTAGCTAGTACCCCGTTGCCCCTACCCCTTCACCCCTACCCAGTCATAAGCAACCACTCACCTACTTTCTGTCTCCACAGATTTCCTATTCTGGATTTTTTTTTTTTTTGATATGAGAGAAATCATATAATATGAGAGCTTATGTGTCTGGCTTCTTTCACTTAGCATAACATTTTCGAGGGTCACCCACATTGTAGTATATATCAGTACTTTATTCCTTTTTATGGGTGAAATAATATTCCATCGTAGGGAGAGAGCACATTTGATTTATCCATTCATCAGTGGGGGACATTTGGGTTGTTTCCACCTTTTGGCCACTGAGAATAATGCTGCTATAAGCATTTGTGTTCATGTTTCTATGCAGACCTGGTTTTCATTTCTCTTGAGTATATGCTTAGGAGTCACAGTGCTTTCTTATCACCGAGAATGTTTATTTCTACTTATTTAAAAAGTGCTTTTAGACTTATTAAGACATCAGTGTTTTATCACATATCATGCTGACACATACTTAAAAAAAATAGAAGCAAAATATATTGGCTAAGACATTCCAAAAAAATGTCTTCACTACAAAGTTCAGGCCCTCTAAATCATTTTTTAAATCATGGGTGCTAGTGTCCAGGTTTTCGTACAAGACATCATCCTCTGTGCCATTAAGAACATTAGAGATACAAGAATTCCTAAAAGATACAGCCCCACTCCAGGCAAGGCTCACCTCACCCTCACTGCTGCTGGTCAATGGTGATTTTAGACCATTGATTATAAGATCCATCCAGATCTCAGACAGGTTAACATGGGAAAAAATGTGCATCTTAGATTTCATGAAATAAAATCATTTCCTGCCTGCTTGCCTGTATCCCACACAAAAGACTGTAAGTGTCTTGAGGCCAGGAACCAAGCTTATCCACCCTTGTACTCATTCATGCTCGTAAGTCAACAGAAATATATGAAGTGCCTAGCCCAAGTACAATGCACGAACGAATGAATGCTTTGGAAAATAAAACTCACTCACCTCCTACCTGGGGACCACCACCAATTTGTTCATCTCCCTAAGGTGTTCCCCCATCTGTGAGATGAGGGTAAGGTAGTGCTGAGATTGAAAACAAGCTCATGCGTGCAGGGTACCTAGGAGAGTTCCTGCACATGGTAGGCTACTTCAAAATATTTGTGGAATGAAAGAATAAGTGATGATAAGATAGTTACCATTGCAGCTAAATTTGACTGCACATTTGTCTGTGGGCCAGACCTTGTTCTGTGTGCTTTATGTGTGATAACTCATTTTGCTCATCCTTCGTTTAATCCTTACAACGACCCCACAAGGTCAGAACTTAACAATCTCCCCAGTTGACAGATGAGGCACAGAGGGGTGAATGAATGAATGAATGAATGACTGCTGACCTACGTTAAAATCCCAGACATTTGATTTCTAGAGGGTAAACCTAGTCAGTCCGCTCCCCGTCTGTAAAATGGGGAAGTAAATCACTTGTATCTCACAGGTGGGCATGCAGAGGATGTGACTCCCTGGGTGTGAAGCACCTGACTCAGGTGCACATGCGCGAAATGAAGGCTGACCCATCTGCTAGGAAAAGCCCTTTGCTGCTTGGTCAGGTGACCTTGGGCAAGTCGCATAACGTCTCTGACCTCATTTCCTCATTTGTAAAGCCCCCTACATCCCCAAGGCGGTGAGGATGCCTGAAATTACCCCTGCCAAGCCCCTAGCTCAGCCAGTGACTGCCTTAGAGAAGTTTCACACTGACAAGTGGTCCTTACCCAGCCAGGTCTGCTTTCCAGGAAAGCTAAACAGCCCACACCAGCTCCTCTCTCTCAAGCCGAATCCAACATGTGCCTGCAGCGCCAACCCTTTGAGCTGTCAGACAGGCTGGGCAGAGCCCAGTGGGTACACTCTGCTTCCCCCAAATGAATAAATCCTTACAGGAGAGCGCTATGCATCCCACCAGCATCCATAAGGACCTGAATTATATATAACGAAGCAGCAAAAGCAATTTATCCCAGGCACGTGCAAGTCATAAAATGGGAGTTCTCAGGTGCTGGAGACAATTTTCAGATATTGCGGTTTTTATCAAAGCAATAAGGCCCACCCAAGGAGCCCCCTGCCCTATGGGTGTGGGGATGCCTTAATCAGGTTTATTTATTATCAGAGGAGCAAAATCTAACTCTCTCTCTCTCTTTCTCTCGACTCTGCCACCTCCCCCACCCACCACCCCAGTGTGGCTGCTTCTCAGCCCAGGGGTTCTGGGATCTGGGGATGAGCTGCCAAGAACAACCGCCCTTCTAGTGGGAACCATCTGCTGAGAAGCTGGAGGTGGGACCAGGTGTGCTCCAAATCCCTGGAGGAAGAGAGAAGCAGGAGGAAGAGGTTGTGAGAAGAGAAAATGGTATGGTGACAAAAGCTCTAAACCAGAGCTCGAGGGTCTCACCTTTGCCACTGATTACAGGCAGGGACACTGAGGCACTGAAAGGTCAAGTAACTACGTGTCCAAGGTCACATGTGGAGAGAGGAGAGGAGCTAGAATGACAAGCCAGTTGGGTTCGATAGACGTTCAGTGGCTACTATGTGCTGGCAGCAGGGATTCTCAGCAGAGCTGCCCGTGCACACGGGCCTGCAGACTGCCTTTCCGTCTGCATTTCCAATAGCCGTCCTGATCCCTGGGCTTCAGCCCACAAGCCTGCCTCGAAGATGATGCTCAAACATGCCAGGTACATTCTTATCTCAGGGCTTCTGTACTTGCTATTCCTTCTGCCTGGAACACTGTTCCTCCAGATCTCTCCATAGCTGACCCTTCATCTCCTGGCCTCTGCTCAAATGTCACCTTCTCAGACAGGTCTTCCGCAACCACCTTACCCAAATCCGCAAGCCCTCCATCACCTTGTCGCATGTGGGATTTTCCTAAAGCCAGCACAGAGATGGAGTGTGGCATGTAGAGGGGAAAGCAAGTGTGGACAAAAGATGGAAGATACACTCTGACATCAGTTCAACATAGCTTCATCCACCCTAGCGACAAGCTCTGAGAGCAAGCGTCGCCCACCAGCTGTCTGCTGTCAGGCTGACATGGCTGGGCTTTGGCATCCGCCCTCACATAGGCACCGGATGCAGGTTGCCCTGGGAAAGGTGTGAGCTTGGGCAAGGTGGCTCTCTGCAACTCAAGCAAACCCTGAGGAGGAACAGGTGGGGGCTGTCTGCTGACCACCCTCCCCACAGCCGGACAGCAAGTCCTTCCTTGATGGGGGACATGGGTGGCACACCTCCATATCCTGCTTTATATTTTTTCCCAGCGCTTACCACCACCCAACATTGTGCACAACTACATATTTACTTGTTTGTTGTCTTTCGTGCAACTTTCCATGAGGTTTTCAAGGATATAGGCAATGGCTGTCTTGTTCTCCTTTCCTGGAACAGTACTTAGCACATAGCAGATACCCAGTAAATATCTGCTCAATTAATTAATGAATGAATGAATGCCCTCCATCGCTCCCCATTTAATAGGAGAGACTGACAAGTGAACAATTACATTTCAGGGGTGAGCACGGCTGGTATCCTGGGGCAGTGGGTGGTCTCTAACCCAGCCTGGGGTGGGCGGTGTCCAGGGAGGGCTGTCTGACTCCAAGTCCACCGCTATTCCCACTTCGCCAGGACAGGATGCATGAGACAGATTCAGCCCTTACTGCACTCAGGGCTACCCCCTCATCTTGACATGTTGCTCCTGGTTCCTTAACCATTTCGTGTTTTTATATATTGCCTCTCCAACCATGTTAGAACTTCTCTGAGCCTAGGGAGCATGTCTTGCATTTCTTCTCTTTGTCCCGCTCAATGCAACGGTGGTGTTTTGGGCACCACTGTCACTCCTTGAACCATTACTGGGTATATAGGCAGGGCCTGTAAGGATGCAGACAGCGTAGGTGTGGGTAACCAGGTTTTCTAACCTCCAGTTCAGACAGAAGGTCTGTAGAGATATTACTCAGTGAGTACCACGTCCAGCCAGACACTGTGCCAAGCACTCTGCATACATCACACCTGTCAATTCTTATGGCAGCCTTGCAAGGTAGAGGCCTGAATATTGTCTCCATTTTACAGATGAAGAAACTGAGGCTCAAAGGGGGAAGACATCTGCTCAAGGTCACCCAGTCCATATGCAGTAGAGCCAGTGGACACATCTGAGCTGATGATACTCTTAACCATTACACTGACCTTTCGAGGTTAATGAGACAGATTGTTTTAACTCATGATAGACTCATAAAACCTGGGTGGCGAGCTCAACAGCTCCATCAGCCTGAAGTCACCAGGGTTTCTGTATTCCTACAGGGAGCAGAACAAATTGCCACTCGGCCATATTCAATCTCACCTCTATAGTAATTCCAGATGTCTTTGCTCAGTCACCTGTTGTGTCTCCACCAGAAGAAAGAACCAGCAAGCTGTCTCCCAAAGAGATTCATATGTTAGCATGAAGGTTAAGTGATTGTACCCAGATCCTTACAAACAATGGAAACCTGGCTCTCTCAACACACTGAGAGAGGTACCATCCTTCAAGGTTAGACTCACATTAGCCACACTTTGAGACTGATGTATAATCCAGATGAGAATTTATTTATTTGCAAAGAGAGGTTACTATTGCAGAGATTGGTTCAGAAAATCTATACCAGTACTTTCTCTCCCGGTTAGAAGACCAGCCTAGGAAATGAATAATAATATAGTTTCTTGATGTATTAAATTGGGACACGGAGAGATGGATGCATTCATTTAAAGTTTAGTGGCAATAAACTGAAATGGCTGGGAACAAGCATTTTTTTTTCAGATAGAATCATAACTATCACAAGTCAACTGGCAATAATATCTGCATCCATCTTGTGGTAGAGATTTTTTGTTGCTTCCAAAAAGCCACTGTCAACCTCCTTTCTCATGGCTGCTTCACACTATAGAGATTAGATGAGCATACATTCACTCTCCTTGGAACTAAGGGTAGTCATCTCTGGCCAATGAGACCTAATGGTAAGTCATCTGAGGGGCTTCTGGGAAGATACCTGGCTTCTTGGTGAAAGTTGCAGAGGCAAGAGAAGAACTCACAGGTACTAACTCTTTCCCCTTCTTTTTGCTTTAAGTGTGGATGTGATACTTGGAGCTGCAGCAGCCATCTTACAACCATGAGGAAGATGAAAAGCCAACTTGCTAAGGATTATGGAATAGAAAGGAAGACGGAGCATGAGCTCACTGATAACATTGTTGACCTACTGCTCCAGAACTGAAGCTTCTTACATCCAGAATTTCCATTTGAGAAGTACATTAAATGCCTTTCTTGCTTAAGCCATTACTGTTTCAGTTATCTCTTGCACTATTCCAAATCGTCCCAAAACTTAGTGGCTTAACACAACCACCATTTATCACCTCTCATGATTCTGTGAGTTGACCGGGCTCAGAGGGGTGGTTATTCTGCCCCATTTGGGGTTGACTGGGACATCTGGAGGCTCAAGGGGGAGGGATGCTCAAAGGAGCTCACTCGCATGACTGGCAGTTGGCTGACAGCTCAGCCTTTCTCCACAGGGCTTGGCAGCTGTGTTCCAAAAAGGAATCTTCCAGGTGTGCAAGAGTAGAAGTTGCAGATCTTCTGCAGTTAAGCCTTGGAAATGACACAGTCCCACTTCTACTTCATTCTCTTTTTTTTGAGATAAGTCACAGGGTGAGCCTGGATTCAGAGACCCTGCCTCTTAATGGGAGGATGTCAAGAAAGTCTCAGCCACCTCTAAATGAGCCACTTATCAATCCGCTTTTCCACAGCTCATAGTGGATAGCAGTTCTCTACATCGAGCCTTGCTGCTGGAACAAGACATAGTCAAAGATCAAGACTCCCTCTCCACCGAAGTGAGTTGTAGTGGCTGCAGTCGAGGTTGGCATTTGCAACTCTCTGTCCTCCAGGCTTCTGTGGCAGATCCTGATGGATACAGCTTTTCTTTAAATATGGTAATACGTTCAATCACATGACAGACAAGTCTTGCAGCCCTCACCATCCTGTCTCTTTAAGGTGACTTTGCATTGCTCTGCTTTGATCTATAATGTATTGACCTCATGGTGTAACTCTCAGAAGGCAAACTTCACTCCCTATGCTTTCCAAGTGCTTGAGAAAACACCTTGTTGCTCCCTATACCTGGCAGCAACCTTCATCAAGACCCTCCCCCTGTGTATCCCAGGGTTGTTGAAAGAATCTGATGAGATGAAAGCTGGAAAAGCACCTCGAAATGGTTAAGAGGGATTATTGTTATCCTAATCAAATAAGCATGTTGTGTCAGTTATGGCTTTTTTGGTAACAAGTGACCTAAAGCTTGATTTGAACTAGCTTAGCAAACAGGAGCAATGCTGGCTGGAGTCTGAGGGAGTCTTGCCACATTCAGGTATGGCAGGACCCAGCAACTCCTATTTTCTCCCGCCTCTTGGTCCTCATCTCCAGCACATTGCTTCATTTCTCAACAAGATGCCTGCAAGCAGCTACAGGTGCACATCTGCTGGGTTCGCTTTCCCTAACTCTTGAAACAGAGGTCCTTCTCCTGGCCTGAGTTGAGCAATATGCCCAATCCCTTAACCAATCCTTATGGCCAAGGGCACATAATAAGCTGACTGGCCGGGCCTGGATCACATGACGGCTCTAGCTCTGATAGGATCAGTTCCACCCAAATTGTATGGATTGAGAAAATCTGGGGTGCTGTCACCAGGAGAAGGATGAATAGCTGCCCACCATAGATGACATGTTAGAAGAGCACTGGGTAAGGACTCTGGAGCCTGAGCTATCACCTTGGTCCTGCTGGATTACTCACTCTTGTTCCTGAAGCTTGCATTTGGCCCATCAAGACCTAGGAGACTCTCTCTATGTTGTGTCAATTTACTATCAGGTCATCGTGGTATCCTACTAAATCTGACCGTATTCCTTAGAGATTCCTGAGGCCCTTAGCCAGGTTATGGCATAGCTGCCCCTGGTCATGAGCTACCATTGGTCTAACAACCTATGTCTGGGGAGGGAAGACGCATGGTTTATAAAACATGGCTAACTCACCAGGTACACCACAAGTGAGCAGGAAACACAGATGTGACGACAAGCAAGGAAATGGAGCTGTCATGGCAAGAAGTAGAAGGAAAGACTATGCAGCTCCATGAGAAAAGGCAGGAGGGACGCCCTCACTCCCCACCTCCCTGAGAGGAAAATCGGTCCCAGTAGAAGACATTTAGAATGACTCACTTAATACTGAGCCCAAATTTTCATAGCAAATCATGGGGGAGAAAAGGGGTTTGATTTGGAACTTTATCTTGAAAAATGAAACTGAGCTTATCATCATAACAAAATTCAGGTTACCGTTTCAACTATGCATGAATTCTTATGAAGAACGAAAAATGAATTAAGTAGTGAATTTTTTGGGGGGGGGTGTAATTTTTGTGACAAAATCCTTCACTTCAGGTTTGGTTTCCACAGCATGATAGCAAAGAGGTCACTTAAAAAATATTCAAGGGCTTCACCAATTTTTCCTAAGGCCCACTAGAATCTTTTGATATTTAAATTTTTCTCTTTTGAAGTGCTCACCGTGTCACTTTCCTTGTCATTTTTTTTCTTCAAACATTAACTCTTTTTTTTTTTTTACATTGATACGATGTTCAAAATATTGAATAACCAGCGTGATACAGGCACCAATCGACCAGAGCAGTGACCACAACAGCTGGTGTGGCTGACCCTGTGATGTTCAGCTGAATATTGTTCTAAAGCCACCTGATTCTCTTTGATTGTCTGTGATTTTTCTGTTCTTTAAGCAGGTTTCAACACCACTTTCATCTGCTTCCTGGAATCCTGCATCTTGGCCAAGATTTTCAATTGACCAATTGCCGCTGCATTATACTGCGTATGCACCAGGGTCAGACAGTCGGTGAAAGACTGATTCTCTTCGACAGGATTTGTTGGTTGTAAGAACCAGCAAGCCATTTGAGGACATGTGATGGGCATTCACAATTCAGGGTGTCCTTCGGAGAGATGGAACCCCAAGGAAGTTGACATGGCAGGAAAGGACTCAAGTTAGGGCACATGATGGAATCGGTAAAAGCTTTAATAACTGAAGTTGTATAATTAATGAGAAACATTTTAATCACAAATTTTTGCTTTTCTACACAACTTCATCACATCATGGATGATAAATAAACAGATGATAAATACTAGGTAACAAAGACCCCCGAATTCTGTTTGTGAACTGGCTCGCATGGACTGCCCTTTCTTGCAACCACTGAGACCTAACAAAGACCAGCAGGATTTACAAGTAGGGTCTACCAGATGGTTTCCACAGAAATATCAGAACCACTTGGAAAAAAAATACGATGACCATGTATCGGTCTGACATCCTCTGAATTTGTTTCCTAATAAAACATTCAAATATCAGCCTGCATTTCAAACTAGAAATCCTATTTATAAGATTCAGGACAGATCTCTTACTTAGCTGTAGACTTCACGCCCCCGATTCAGACAGAGACGGTGCTTGCCTAGCTAATCGCGGAACAGAACACACTGTAAACACACAGGAGTGGAAGGAGCAGATGAACTGAGGAATTTCTCCACTGTGTCTTCTTGCTGAGGCTCTGGCGTTCCCATCCTTAGCTCAGGAGTCAGGGTTGGGGTAGGTACAGGCCACTGGATATTTTCCTGCCCCCAATTTTGAGGAACAACAGCAATTACTTCATGTTCCTCAATGTTAATTAACTTGAATGGGTCAAAGGCTCGCCCACATCAGAAATAGTTCAGAAAATGGACTCGTGAATTCTGCAGACTGTGAATTTTCCTTAATTAACATATTAACATACTTCCTTCCCCTGCCTCAAGTCAGAGCTTTTCAGTCTTGGACTAGAAAAGCAGGAGAATCTAGCTGTCACTGGCTCTCCAAAGGGCACAGTGATAAAAAGCTGAGGTTCTGCCAATAGACAAGTGTGGATATCAATTCTGATTCTGCGACTTGCTGATTGTGTGTTTTGGGGTAAATCACTTAACCTGTGTGGGCCTCAGTTTTCTCTTCTGTAAAATGAGGAAAATAATAGTACCCACCTTATGGGGTTGTTAAGTGTTTTGATAAGGTGTTTCTAAGGCATCACAAATGTCCAAAAATTGTTATGAATCTGACCCAGTGCTAGACAATCTCTTTTTCTTCCTACCAAGTGTCCATTATTTTTTCCTGCAGTAACAGTTCCTTGGGTGTCCTCTGAGTAACCACTCCTCCTCTCTAGGGTGGTTCAAGGGGTACTGAATAAATCCACCTTGATTCCAAGGCTGAACCTGTGTATTACTTTGTTAACGCTACACAGAGTGGGTGGCTTAAACAACAAACATTTTCTCACAGTTCTGGAGGCTAGAAGTCTAAGGTCAAGGCATTGGCAGGGCTCATTTCTCCTGAGGTCATTCTCCCAGACTTGCAGATATCCTTCCTCTCCCTGTGTCCTCACACGGTCTTCCCTCTGTGTGCGTTTGTGTCCTAATCTCCTCTTCTTATGAGGACTCCAATCACCCAACCCATAAGACCTCATTTAAACTTAACTATCTCCGTAAAGACCCTATCGTCAAATACACTCACATTATGAGGTCTTCGGGGTTAGGATTTCTACATATGAATTTGGGGGAGTCACAATTTGGCCCATAACAACCTGACCTAAATCCGGCCAAAACATTCCTCTCCCCCTAGTCAGAGTGATTGATTCACTCCATTGTTTTGTTTTGTTTTTTTAAAGATTTTATTTATTTATTTGACAGAGATAGAGACAGCCAGCGAGAGAGGGAACACAGCAGGGGGAGTGGGAGAGGAAGAGGCAGGCTCATAGCGGAGGAGCCTGATGTGGGGCTCGATCCCATAACGCCAGGATCACGCCCTGAGCCGAAGGCAGACGCTTAACCGCTGTGCCACCCAGGCGCCCCTCAATCCATTGTTTTAAACATAAGTACAGGGAATTTCTTCATCTGCAAGATGTGTGATGCAAAGATAACGTGGAATAGAGCTGTTGCTGTCACCATGTGGAAAAGGTCAATATAGAAGAAAATATAAAAGAGAAATGGAAAGAGAAAGACTGAGTCCTGAAGTCATCATCTGAGCCCCTGGATCCTGCTGAGCCTGAAGCTTCCTTTGACAGTTCACTTACAGAATCCATTAAAATCCATTTGAGCCCATTGGGAGCCAGTGGGAGCTAGGTGGGAGTTTCTGTCACTTGCAACCAAAGAAGTTTTGACAGGGAAAGCCCTTACTTAATTATTAAGGAGCTTGTAGATCCCAGGGAATAGAAAGGGAGAGGATCGAGGAACAGAGCTGGAAAGTGGAAGGAATATTTATAGAACAAATTAGGTGGGTAACCATAACCCTATAATGCAGGAATCAAGGTAGATTTAATAACATTCCTTTAACCTAACCTAACGTAAGACGGGTTGACTCCGCACAATAGTGAAGACAAGGAGTTCTTCACTAAACAATAGACTTCTTGAAGGCAGCAATATTGTTTTGTTCAGATGCAATGTAGCCCTTGTGCCCAGCATGAAATGGGCACTCATGTAGACTTGAACGGGCTTACTAAGGAATCTTTTGCATTTTATCGTTCAATATAGACATCCTTTAAATAATGGATTCGTCATAGTATTATATTTGCACTCACACACTGATAATCATATAGTGGCCAAGTATTAATTTTAACACCGTATAATAACTCAAAGAAGAAACTTTCAGGTGTATCCCTTCACCACTGGTGGACCTGTAACTGGCCATTTCTTTACCCATCGACTGCATTATAATTTTCTGTTGCAACATGGAACTGCTCTGCTTGGCATCCATCACAACCCCTTGTGAAAGGGGTTTGGATGGGAAAAGAGAAGAATGTGTATTTATGACACTGGATAAACAGCATGGGGTGAACAGAGTGTGACCTTGTTCTATGTAGATTATTATGTGGATTATTGCACCAATGGAGAAGAACCCTGGACTTGCGAGACTCTGAGTTTCTACCAAGCTGCTGGTAACCTGCCTGTCCTCCCCCTGGAGAGAGCTGACTCCTTACCCTGGAGAGGAAGTACATGTCTCTGGGACATGGGGGCCACCTCCAGGTCTACTGCCTCCAAATGGGAGCCAATCTCCTCCAGGAAGAGAATGGAACTTCATCACCTTGGAATGTCTCCAGGGAGAGAGAGGTTCTCTACCTTCACTTTGCCATTCAATCATCTCTAAACAAAGACCATAAAAGAACCCAAGAAATCCAGGCAGAATGGTCTCCCAACAAACTTATGTTGAGATGATGAATGGAAGGAACCCAGATTCCTGAGTCACCAGATGGAGGAGACCCTTTGCCAACCTACATGACCAAGAAATACACTTTTGTGATGCTCAACCACTGAGATTTCAGGTCTTGTCTACCATGGTAGCTAGCATTAACTATCCTAATAAAGATGACTGTAACGTGCACCAGGCAGATGATACTTGCATGAGAAGAGAGCTAGACAACAGGTAGTGAGTTTCAAATGATAAGGATGGTGATGAGACTTGGGAGCAGGCAGAAGATTATGAAGAAATCATCACCTTAATAGTGATAGGGTGAAAGGAAACAGAATTTGAAAGACAAGGCACAGCTGTCCAGGGACACATCCCCCAGGCTCAGCACATCCAAGTGTCATCAGTTCCCCACCATACCCACTCTCGTTCATGAACATCACACTGAGCCAAAGCTGTGAATGACTTTCACACAGTTTAGAGATTTTCAGATCATCTTAAGCTCAATTACAGCTAAACCAATAATATACCCCAAACATCATTATTGGAAAATCACCAGCCAGGCCCACTAATTGTATTTGCAGCTTCTTCATCATATTAGTAAAGTCATAAGTGCAGCATGCTCTTCCCAGGGGACAGCCATTCACAAGGCCAATTTCCTTAGGATGAGACTTTCATATCACATCAGTTTGAACTAATGCGTCTCGGGAAATAAACTGTCAGATCAATAACATTTGCAACCAGAAAATATTTGGAGCAAATAGCAGAGTACAGCCTGCAGTTGAGACTAATATGTTCCTTACCTGACACTTGGAAACTGTCGTGACTCAGAACCTTTGGGGCTTTCCAAGGGGTCAATTTGGAGATACCATGGAGACACAAAGAAGCTTCATTTCAGTACTTTGTGATCTTTTCCTGGAAAACTCACCACAGCATCACTAATCTGGAAAAAGCAAACAACATTTATTAAGCTCCTTCTGTTTTCCAGGCTCCATGCATTGATCAGTGTATGTAATGATAAGCAGTCTCTACAGAAGTCCATAAAGGAGTTCAAATTCTGGATCTAAAACTTCCTAAGGCAAGTTTCTTTACTTCTCTGAGTCTCAGTTTCCAAATCTGTACAATGAAAATAATAATGAATACTTTTCCAGGGGCATTTTGGTAACTGAAGAGAAGGTAGGGGTTGTGCCCATTTTCATGTATGGCACACAGTAGGTGCTCAATAAATAATAGTTATTGCTATGACTCTAGATACCTGTTTGTAACTGAAGTTAAACAAATTAATGTTTCCCCCTTGACTAGGCCATTTGAGGGATATAAGTATAGGTCAGTCTAGATTGACCCACATAATCTTCCCGTGGAAGTATAGAAGGCATGCCATTCTGTTTTTGAAGTAACAGAAAGAAATTTTCAGCTTCTCTTCTTTAGCTTTTCCTATATTTTCAGAAAAAGCCCTTGACGTAACCTAGCATTCTAGGAGTATCAGACAAAGAATGAAAAGCCAATAGAGAAATACAAAAAGCATGGAAGGCCGAGAAGCATTTAACAATCCAGAGCTGGCGTTCCTTTTGAACCAGTGAGGCCTGGGACTGAATTCTGTATCAGGTACTTAGCGAAGGCGTGACGTTAGAAAAATAACGGGATTTCTCTGAGCCATGGTTTACTCTATGCAAAACAGCAACACTGCCTGCCTCCAGGAGGTGAGGTCAAAACTAAATAAGATGAGGGAGTCTGGGTGGCTCAGTCGGTGAAGCATCTGCCTTCAGATCAGGTCATGATTCCAGGGTCCTGGGACTGAGTCCTGCATTGGGCTTCCTGCTCAGAAGGAAGTGCTTCTCCCTCTCCCACTCCCCCTGCTTGTGTGCACGCTTGCTCTCTCTCTCTCTGACAAATAAATAAAATCTTTAAAAAAACTGAATAAGATGATAAATAGCAAAACTGTAATGAATGTTAGTTCTCCCCACCTCGTTCTCATCTCCTATCATCACAAGCCTGAAATTAATTCAGTAAACGTGTACTGGGCACAGTGGTGGACACTGGTGATATTGTGTAAATGAGACAGACAAGGTCACTGTCTTCATGGCCCAGACCACATTCTGGAGGGGAAAAGATAAACTACTCAGCCAATTCCACAAATCAGTGGAAAATTACATTTGTGAAGAGCGCTAGAAAGAAAGGATGTAGGCATTAACGAGAGTTTGCTAAGACCACCTGGCTGAGGCGTTAAGAAAGGCCTCTCCCTGAAGAAGATCCGTCTCCCTCGCCCATTCTGGGTGGAAGTGGCACTGAGAGAGATAAGCCAGGGCCCAGACCATGCTGGGTCTTCTGGGGTGAACTTCAGGGCCACCATGACGCACAACCACTGGAGCCACCAGTGACAATGACCACACAGCCCATGTTGCAGGACCAGCAGCCCTAGAGGCAACATGCAGAAAACAGAAACCTCAAGGGACCAGAAGCATAAATAAAATGCAAAGTGTTTCAGAGAAAGCGTTCAGAAGAAGAAACCAATTATGGAACTTCCAAGTGCAGCTGTGATGGAGCCACTGCTGAGGCCAATGTTCCCACCCCGTGTAACTAGAAAAGCTGATGGGGCACAAACACACAAAAATTGTATTTGAAGTCCCCGGGGGTACCTCCAGGACTTACAGTACAAAAATCCTGGAAAGAAGGGAAGTTCGGTGAGATGAGCCTGACATTGTGCACATCGCTTTTTCCCTGGGGACACTGATGACTCTTAAGCACCATGGGGTGAGAAGCTCAGAGGCAGAGCAGAGGGTAGCTGCTAAGAGGAAGAGAAGCGGGTGCCTGGGTGGCTCACTTGGCTAAGTGTCTGACTCGGGACTTCAGCTCAGGTCATGATCTCAAGGTTGTGAGACCCAGCCCTGCACTGGGCACCGTGCTGGCATGGAGTCTGCTTAAGATTCTCTCTCCCTCTCCCTCTGCCCCCCACCACCCACAGCTCATGCACACTTGCTCTCTCTATCTCAAAAAAATGAAAATAAAAAATAAAAGACAGAGAAGTCATCAGAGTGGTTAGGATGCTTCATGCGGGCGGGAGACAAAAATTAGTATTTGGGGATGTCAAAACAGCTAGGAGTTGAAGGTCCAAAATAGTCCTCCCAAGGAAAGGAGATAACGAGAAGTGATTCAAAAACACTGTACCTGTTTCCCCACATTTGTGCTGTATGAGGCATGCAGTTTAGGATCAAAGCCACTATATGAGAGCTGACCTCTCAACAGATGTGACCGAAGCAAAAAGGCAATGAAAGGAGGTGATGTCCAAGTTAGAATTCTACACATAATGAAAATAACCTTCAAGGACGAAAGTAAAATAAAGATATTTTCAAACCAATTAAAACTGAGAGAATTTGTCACCAGCAGGTCTGACTAAAAGAAATAACTAAAGGGAGTTCTATAGACAAAAGGAAAACAATCCCAGACAGAAATGCAGGAAAGATTGAAGAGCAACAGAAAAAAAAATAAATGTATGAGTAAATCTAAATGAATATTGAAAACATTAGCAATAATTTCCTATGGGGTTTTAAATACATGTACATTTAAGTGAATAAAATTAAAAACACAAAATGCACAAGGAAGATAAATTAGACTGTAATAGGCCCTAGAATTGTCTGGAAAGTGGTGAAAATACTCATTTATATTAGACTCCAATAAACAAAGGAGGGATGTCTTAATTTCCAGGGTAACTACTAAAAGAAGGCATAACTAACAAGTTAATGAAAGAAAAACTGGTTTAATTTAAAAGTTTTTTTGACTGGTCCAAATTAAGTCAGGAAAGGAAGAAAGGGGGGAAGTAGAACAAATAGAAAGAATAGTAGTATTGTGGGTATAAAACCAAACGTATTAGTAATTACATTACATGTAAATAGACCAAATACTCTAATGAACAGACCCAGCTTATCAGACTATACCAGCACAAAACAGTTATATGCTCATATGAGATACACCCTAAACATAAGGACACAAAAAGGTTGAAAGTAAAAGGAAGGAAAAAAAATAAAACACTAACCAAAAGAAAGGCACTGCAGTTATACTAATATCAAACCAAGTAAACTTGAAGGCAAGACACGTAACTAGACATAAAGAGGAAAATTCCAATAAAAAGGTTAATCCACCAGGAAGAGACAATTTTATATTCATAGGCACGTAATATCATACTTTCAAAATATACAAATCAAAAATCTAAAAAGAAAAGTAGACAAATCCGTAAGAGTAGTGGAATATTTTAACAACCTCTCTCAGGAGCTAATAAAACAAGGAGACAAAAGAAAAAAAAAACCGTAGGAGTATAAAGATCTAAGCAACATGATTAATGAATTTGACTTGTCTGACATTGGACTCTTTAGCAAGAGATTGGACATAGCTTTAAAAAAAAAGATTAATGAAACAGGGGATAAGTCAGTGGAAAACATCCAATGCACCCAATGATAAAAGAATACACATCCCTTCAAGTGCACGTGGAACACTGACCCAAAATGACTGGAACACTGGGTCATAAAACAAATGTAAACAAATTGCAAAGATGAATATTATCCAGAATATATATTCTTACTACAGCGCAATTATGGCAGGAATCAATCATGGTAACTTAAAAATCTCTTAAAACCTGCTTGGAAATTAGGGGGAAAAAAGTCACAGGGGTGCCTGGGTGACTCAGTCAGTGAAGCATCTGACTCTTGATTTTGGCTCAGGTCACGATCTCATGGTTGTGAGATGAAGCCCCAAGTTGAGCTCCATGCTCAGCAGGGAGTCTGCTTGAGATTCTCCCTCTCCCTCGGTCCCTTCCCCCTGCACATGCTTGCTTGCCCTCTTTCTCTCCAAAAAATAAACAAATCTTTTAAAAAAATTACACAAAAAAAGAAAAAATCACAAAGGAAATTAGGAATATTTTTAGCTGAATGATAATACAAATAAGACAGGAGAAAGTATGGTAAGTAGCTAACACTCTTGTTAAACAAAAACTTAGAGCTTTAAATGGATATACCGGAAAAGAAATGAAGATGGAAATCAATAATATATATATCCATCTCAAGAAGTTAATAAAAGAACAACAAATCAGGGGCACCTGGGTGGCTCAGTCGTTAAGCGTCCGCCTTTGGCTCAGGGCGTGATCCCAAGTCCCTGGGATCGAGCCCCACGCATCAGGCTCCTCTGCTGAGAGCCTGCTTCTTCCTCTCCCACTCCCCCTGCTTGTGTTCCCTCTCTCACTGGCTGTCTCTCTGTCAAATAAATGAATAAAATCTTAAGAAAAAAAAAAAAAGAACAACAAATCAAACTCAAAGAACCTAGAAGGAAGAAAATAAGATTTAAAAAAATCAATTAAATTAAAAGAAAACTTACAATACAGAAAATCAACAAAACTCAAAACTGGTTCTCCAAAAAGGCTAATAAAAATTGGTAAGTGTCAAAGCAAGATCCTACAGGCATGGAAAAGATAGTATTATCTTTAATAGTAATGATAGAATAATATAAACAACATTATATCAAAAAAATTTGACAATTTTTTTAAGACCTTTATGTTTTATTTTGAGAGAGAGAGAGCACAAGTGGGTGGGAAGGGCAGAGGGAGAGGGAGAGAGAGAATCCACAAGCAGCTCCCCACTGAGTATGGAGCTTGAAGCAGGGCCCATCCCAGTACCTGAGATCATGATCTGCTCACCCAGGTGCCCCAGAATTTGACAATTTAGATGAGATGAACACACCTTACCAAAATTGACACAAGGAGAAATAAAACATCTGAATACTTCTATATCTATTAAAGAAACCAAATCTGTAATTAACATTCCCACAAAGAAATCCCCAGGCCCAGACACCTTCACTGGTGAATTCTTCCAAGCATTTAAAAAAGATGTAATATTGACCTCACAAAATCTCTACTAGGAAATATAAAAAGATGAAACATTTCTTGATTCAGTTTTTGAGGTCAGCATGACCTTGATACAAACACCCAGATACCAAAACTTGACGAGTAAATTACGAGAAAAGAAAATTACAGTCCACACTTTCATAGACCCAGATACAAAATTCCCAAACAAAATATTATGAAATCAAATGTATACTTCCATAAAAAGGGTGCTATATCATGACCAACTCTGGTTCACTCCAAGAGTACAAAGTTTGTTTTGTGTCTGAAAAGAAATCACTGAAATTCTCCATATTAATCAAAGGACCAAAAAAAAAAAAAAAAAGGATTTATCTCAATAGATGTGGAAAAGCATTTGAAAAGAGTCAAATACTCATTCATGGTTAATCTCAGCACACTAAGACAGTTCTGATAAAGAGTAGCTACAAAATAACTAGAGCCGTCATACGTAGTGGTGACATATTGAACATTTCCTCTCTCAGGCTGGAATGAGTTAAGGATGCCCATTATTACCACTTCTACCCACCACATCAGAAGTCCTGCAGACCAACCGTTCAGCCCATGCCCTCCTCCTCCTCCTCCCCTCCGCCCACTAAGACCATTTCTGCAGGTCAGTTGTAGCCCACCCCTCCCGTTCACCATCACCAGTAGACCAGACGTTTCTATGGCAGCCACACCTCCAAAGAGGTCTGAATTCCAGCCTTGGCAGTGAGGAGAGAGTCCTAAGTTTCCAAGTATCTTCACTTATTCACTGCCTTCTCCAGTTGCTCCTCTGTACCCCTTAGAATCATGTTCTATCCTTTGAAATAGCTATCCACCTTTTTACTAGTTGAACTAGCTAACATATTTTCATGTGAAATTTTCCCTGTTCAAATTACTGGTCTGGTTTCTGTCTCTTCACTGAACCCTGACTGATACGAGACCTAAATAAATGCAGGAATAAATAACGTTCATGGATTGGAAGACTCAATATTGTAAAGTTATTCTCCCTAAATTAAGCTACAAATTTTAACAAAACCCCAATCAAAATCCCAACGGGTTTCTTTTTTTGCTGGAATTGATATGCTAATTCTATAATTTATATGGAAATAACAAGGGCTGAGAATATCCATGACAATCTTGATGATATCAAGATTGGAAGATTCGCACTTCCAGACATTAGGAATTATGATAGGGGCTCCTGGCTGGCTCAGTCGGAAGAAAATGTGACTCTTGATCTCCGGCTTGTGAATTCAAGCCCCACGTTGGGTGTAGAGATTACTTAAATAAATAAAAACTTTAAAAAATGAATTATGAAAAAGCGACAGTAATTAAGAACGGGGGGTAATGTTGCAAAGTGGGACAAATGGATCAGTGGAAGAGAATAAAGAGTCCAGAAACAGACCTACAATGTACTGTTACTTGATTTATGACAGACACTATTGGAGTGCAATAGGGAAAAACATTATTTTTGAAAACTGGGGCTCAGTCAGTGGAAATCCACATGGGAAAAAAAATGAATCTTGCTTCACACTATATACAGAAATAAATTCCAGGTGGATGGTAGACTTAAATGTAGAGGTACAACAAAAAAGCTTTTCTGAAAGACAAACCTAGAATAGGCAAAGATTTTTTTCCACAGGGCCTATAAAGCACTTTCCAATTTAAATGATTCATAAATTAGATTTGGGGAGCCTGGGTGGTTCAGTCAGTTAAGCATCCAACTCTGGATTTCGGCTCAGGTCATGATCTCAGGGTCCTGGGATGGAACCCTGAATTGGGCTCCCTGCTCAGTGGGGATCCTGCTTCTCCCTCTGCCCCTCCCCCCTGCTTGTGCTCTGTCTCTCTTTCCCAAATAAGGAAATAAAGAAATAAAATCTTTTTTAAAAAAGCAAATTTTATATGAGTCCCTATGTATAAAGTTCAAAAACAGGCCAAAGTAGCCTATGGAGATAGAAGTAAAAACAGAAGTAAGGTTACCTGGAAGAGGGCACAAAGGCATATCTAGGGCACTGGCAAGATTCTAGTTCTTAACCTGGGTGGTGATTATATGGGTGCATTCGTGAATTCACCTGTCGGTATCCATATATTTGTGCACTTTCTGTTTGAATGTCACACCTCAGTTAAAATGATTTTTTCAGTGGCTGGATAAACAAACTGGCACAGACATACAACTGAACCCTACTCGGCAATAAAAAGGAATGAACTGTTATCACCTGTAACAACTTGCATCAATCTAAAAGGCATTATGTTGCGTGAAATAAGCCAGTCTCACTAGTTACCTACTATATGATTCCATTTACATGACAGTCATTGAAAAAAACAAAAAAACCATAGGTTGGAGAAGAGATCAATGGTCGCCATGGGGTTAGTTTTGGTTTGCAAACTGGTCCCTGGACACGTGGGGCAAGGAGAGGCTGAAGAAAGAGGCAGGCCGCTCCAGATTGGTAGGTGGCTGGTTTAACAAATGAGGTAACTTACTTAAGAGGCTTGTTTTGAGTGGCCGCAAGCCAAGGAGATACCTACACTACCCGTCAAAACCTTAAACGTTTATATAGAGGTCTTCACTATGAGAGTCAGTGACAGATTTGGTCCATGTAGTCTCAACACCAGCTTACTCCAAGGCTGTGTGCTTGAAAATGGCTCCCACTGTGGGAATGGTGGGCGGGACCTACATTCCAAAGACAGAAGAGGAGTAAAGAGCCTCCAACTGCCGGGATCTAGTTCTCAGGTCAACTAGCTGTCTCCTCCTCCAACAGTTAGAATGGGTCAGGATGGGACACACAAGAGTATTTTGGGATTATGGGAGAGTTCCTTATCTGACTGTGGCGGCGGTAGTAACACAAATTTATATGTTTTAACATTCACAGAATTGTATACCCATCCCCCAAGACAGTTCTTTGTATAATAATTTTGTTAAAGAAAAGTAAAGTGCAGGGTTTTGCAAGCCAGAATTCCTGGGTTTGAATAACATACTAGCTGTTTATCCTGTGATAGGTAACTTAATCTTCCCATTTCCCAATTTCCCCATAAGAATAATGGCAGTCATGGTGACCATCCTCCCCTCCTAGGGTTGTTGTGAACATTAAATATGCTAAAACATACAAGCATTTAGAACACCTGGTACGTAATAAGTGCTCAACAAATACTAGTATCATTATTAGTACACATATATATCATGTGAAATTTTTGTTATAAAGTGTGTAATTTTTAAAAAGTATTACTTTTCCATAACCCAAATGTTCATTAGCTGATGAGTGGATGTGGTATATCCACACAATGGAAGATTATTCAGAAATAAAATGGGGGTGCTTGGGTGGCTCAGTCAGTTAAGCTTCCAACTCTTGATTTTGGCTCACATTAGGGTCTTGGGTCCTGAGATCGAGCCCCATGTCAGGCTCTGCGCTGATCGTAGAACCTGCTTTAGATTCTCTCTCCCTCTTCCTCTGCCCCTCCTCCCCACGTGTGCTTGCTCTAAAAAAAAAAAAAAGAAAAAGAAAAAGAAAAAAGAAATACTGACCCATCTTACAACATTATGCATTATGCCAGGTGAAGAAGCCAGACACAAACTGTCACATATTGTATAGTTCTGCCTATATGAAATGTCCAGAACAGGCAAATCCATAGAGACAGAAGGTCAACTAGTGGTTGCCAGGGCATGGAGACAGACTGGAATTAAGATTTTCTGCTAATAGGTATGGGATTTCCTTTTTAGAATGAAAGAAATGTTCCGGAATTTAAAATGGTAATGGTTTCATAACTCGATAACATACTAAAAACTACTGAATTGTATACTTTAAAAAGGTGCTCAATTAGGGGTGCTTGGGTGGCTGAGTCAGTTAGGAACCCGGCTCATGATTTCGGCTCAGGTCATGATCTCATGAGTCGTGAGATCGAGCCCCACATCAGGCTCTGCACTTAGCGCAGAGTCTGCTTGGGATTCTCTGCCTCTCCCTCTCCCTCTGTCCCTCCTACACCTCCCCTTCTCTCTCTAATAAGTAAATAAATAATCTTTTTTTCAAAGGGTGCTCAATAAAGCTGTTATTTAAAAAATACTAATACTTAAATATAAGCTCACTGCTCAGTCAACTCTGTCTACCTTCTGGTCACCTTATATAGTCTATAGAACCTTTACCTATAGTTTGGTTATTTTGCTTCTTAGTAAATTATATCTGTGCATTCTTCTATAATAAATCAGGTTACAAATGACCACAGAGATTTTTTTTAAAGATATCATCTTGACTTTAAAAGATTTATTTTAAGTGTCCATGGATGTGAAATGATGTTTTAAATGACTGAAAATAGTTTTAAGTAGTATTAACCAAAAGAGGTGTGATAAAACCATTTAATGGTTGTTAATCTGAATAAATAGGTTTTAAATCATAAAGTGGCACTTAATTGACCTGCAATAACTGGCTTGTTAAATCTAAATTAAATCATTATCTGAGACACTTTTAAAAAAAAGTAAGAGTTCTTAAAGATTTGCGGAAAAAAATCAGTTAAGTGTGAAAAATAGCAATGCTAGTTGTATACTGAACCAATTGTTGAAGAAGCCTCTCTGTCTTCTAAAAGGACTCCAATTCCACCGTGTGTGGAGGGAGGCATCCCCCACCCACCCACAACCAACAACACATCCAATAATTCAGCTCAATTCTGACACTATCTATCTGGAGATAATAATTGGTTTCACAGGTTAAAGGTTCACTGCCCCCAACCACTTCCGACACCAGTCGCTAGCCCAGATTGTTACCTGTACTTCCCACCCACTGGCTATAAATCAGAAGTTCAACTAATTTGCCAGGGCAGCTCACAGAACTCGGAGAAACATTTTACTTCCTGGATCACCACCTTATTATAAAAGGATAGAATGCATAGGACAAGGTATGGGAAGAGGCCTTGGAGCTTCCACGCCCTTTAAAAGGACACCATTCTCCACAAATATCCACGTGTTCACCAACCCAGAAGTTCTCTGAGCCCTGTCCTCTGAGTCTTTAAGTAGGCTTAATTACATGGGCATGATTGATTAAATCACTGCCATTGGCAATTGATTCAACCTCCTGCTCCCCTCCTCTCCCAAGCTCAGAAGTGGGAGTAGGAAGGAGGGTTGGTACTGAAAGTTCTGACCCTCTAAATCATCAGGTTGGTTCTCCTGGCAACCAGCCCCCACCCAGAGAGGTGGGGTCCAAAAGTCACCTATTAACATAACAAAAGACACCTTAATGGCTCTCATCGCTTAGGAAATTGCAAGGGTTTTTAGGAGCTCAGGGCTGGGAACTGGGACTGAGACCAAATATCTGTCTGTTATTATAAATCACAATATCGCACCATTGCATTACTCCACAGTCCAATGTGGTTTAATAAAGGCTTACTGAACACTTGCTATGTCCAGGCATTGTGCTAGATGCTGGAAACACAGTAGTGAAACAAGAAGACAAGGTGTCTAGCCTTTTGGGTCTTACAGTCTAGCTACTGTCACTGTCCAATAGAAAGAGAATGTGAGCCACATCCCGAATTTTAAATTTAAATTTTAAATTTTCTACTGGCCATGTTAAAGAAGTAAAAAGAAATTGTTGGGATTCATTTTAATAATATATTTCATTTACCCCGATACAACCCAAATATAATTACAACACATTACAGCATAGAGAAGTATAAACGAGATCTCCTACATTCTTTTATTCATACTGCCTTTGAAACCCAGTGTGCAATCTACAGTCAAGGCACATCTCCACTGACACTAGCTACATGTCATATGTTTAACTGCCACACGTGACTAGGGGCCACTGTCTTGGCCAGTATGGGTCTAGCTGTACCACCATTTCATTTTTGTTTTGCTTTTCCTTTTTCATTCTATTTTCCCTAACATTCTCAATATGTCATTTGGATCCTGGCTTTACGGTTAGAGTTAATATGGAAAACAGAGCCTGCACATGAAAAGTATGTATTACCATGCAAATTTTATAATAATTTATATAAGCATCATCACAGGACATACTCGTTAAATTGCCCAATATTTGGCATCTTGTTCGGCTGTGGCATTTTTGGTACCAGGCACACTGTAGGTGTCCAAAAAATGTTTATGGAATGAGTGCTAGCCCAGTAAGTGCTGTGAGTTTCCAGATGGGAGGATTCTAGCTGGAAGGGGCTGAGAAGACTTCTTGAAGGGCTCATTTATTCATTCAACAAATACTTATTGAGCAACTACTCTGATGGGTTTCGGATGGGCCAAGACATATCAACAGGACGAGAACAATGAAAGTAGTATCACTTGGTTGGTTCCCCCATGTTGATCTAACCACTGCTTCACAGACTTCAGTCTTTTTACCACCTTAACAATTTTCACTAAAACCACAGGCACTATTACAGTATTTCTTTAAACTGACTCACATCTTTTTAGTAAAATTCTAACTTACAAATTCTAGCATATGACATTAAAAAACCACTATTCCTGGGGCGCCTGGGTGGCACAGCGGTTAAGCGTCTGCCTTCGGCTCAGGGCGTGATCCCGGCGTTATGGGATCGAGCCCCACATCAGGCTCCTCCACTGTGAGCCTGCTTCTTCCTCTCCCACTCCCCCTGCTTGTGTTCCCTCTCTCGCTGGCTGTCTCTACCTCTGTCAAATAAATAAATAAAATCTTAAACAAAACAAAACAACAAAAAAAAAAAACCACTATTCCTTGTCATTCTTAGAAGGTAACTACAAAAAAAATAAACAATGTACCCAATGCTACTAAATTCTCTGTAGGTACAGTTGCCCACTGGAGACTATCAGGCTATGCCCTGTTTTTTTTTTTTTCTTGTTCAAAGGTAGACCAGCCGATGTTAGAGAGGTGTTAGAAACATATTAGCACTGTGCTAATACTTTCTCGCCTCTATAATCAGTAGACAAATCATTTGAAAGGAGAATATGTGATTCAACTGTTATATAGTGTTCAGTGATATCTAAAGTCAGCCTGTGCATAACCAGAGGTACACATACCATACTTTGTTCAAAGAACATGAGTGGCTTCCAGAAGGAGAGCAGGGGGCCTGTTTTATAAGTGGGCGAGAACATCACACTTGCCTCTAAACCAGACTCTCAAAGACATCAGGACCTTCGAGGCACATCCTGTTTCCAAAGCAAGCACACTCTCCTCTTCCTCTGCAGTTGGAGGGGTGCCCCAATGTTCACGCCTCAGAATGCCCATAAACTATATTTCTAATGTGAAGTCTGGCTAGAATTTGTTTTAAAGGGAAGCAGTATGGTGCAATGGTTTCAAGCCCAGGCTTTGGAGTCAGACAAACCCAGATTAGCCTCAGGCTCTGCCACTCTGGAGCTCTAGGATGGCAGTGACTTTGCTAGACCCATTCTCTTTGCATGTAAAATGGGAATGACAGCCCTTGCTTGCAGAGTTATTGTGAGGATTAAGTAAGACAATATACATAGTGTACTTTGCACAGTGCTGACACTTAAAAAACACCCCATAAGTGTTTCTTGTTATAGTTGCTGTTGTTATTCTGATGTCAACTAGGGTTCAACCAGAGAAGCAAAACCACTATGAGATGATAGCTGGATCAATTTTCACATATTTACAAAATATGCATATATATAACATATATTTTAAATATACATAATAACATATACTTTGCACATGTAGTTATTATATGTAAATATATGCAAAACAAAGGGATTTGTTGCAAGGAATTAGCTTCATGCAACAGTGAGGGCTAATCAGGCAGCTGCCGTAAGGCTATGGTCTTCATGCCTCATGCTGGAGCTTGAAGTCCTCAGGAAGGCAGGCAGAAAGAGAACAGGGATCTAAGAACATGCCGGAACACCATGAAGGCCGACTGAAACCCATGAAGGTTCCTGGTACCTGTGGTATTACTGGTGTGAGTATCCTGAGGAAGCTGGGCCCTTAGTCATAGCGCTGAACACACACACCTGCACACCTGAGCACATACACCTGAACACACAGGAGTGGGAGACGCTGAAGGTAAAGCAGCTGCAGGCCCAGCTGCCTGCCGCTCATCATGCCCCCAAGACGATTAAGCAGATGCGCAATAACACATACGACCTCCCCTATGGCCTCCAAACCTCCCAAGAATCTCCCTGGAGGCTCACCCAATTTTGCAACAAACAAGAAAAGGATTGTGGGGCTTGTAAATTCTTATCACCCAAGTTGATGGACAAAGCCACCACCCAGGCTGAAAACAAAAGAATTCCCTTGAAGGGATTTTCGCACTGGAGTGCCAAGGAATGTTACTTGCATGGCTATGGTATGGAATAGCATTTTCTAAACAGTCATGCCTGACACAAATCTTTCTCTCTCTCTCTCATATATCATTCACAGATCTGTGCGCTGATGTGGAAGGATCTCTGAGACCTCTTGTTCACTGAAAAGAGCTTGCCATAAAGCAATATGCATAATAAAATCCCCCTGAGGTTAAACACAACATGTGCATACACCAAAAACAAAACAAAAACAAAAAACAAAACTGTATAAGTGTACTTAGTATACATAAGTTCATAGAAAAATGAAAGATCCAGGGGCGCCTAGTTGGCTCAGTTGGGAGAGCAAGCGACTCTTGGTCTCAAGGTTGTGAGTTTGAGGCCCACGGTGGGTGTTGACATTACTTAAAAAAAATGAAAAATGAAAGATCCAGAATGATACATACAGTGCTAACAGTGTTCATTTCTGGAGAACGGGAGAAAATTAGCATGGTGGTGAAGGGGCTTTTCCCTTTAGAATCTGTATATGTCTGATAAACCCACAGAAATTTTATTTGAACTAAGGTTGCTTTTTTTTTTTTAAGATTTTATTTATTTATTTGACAGAGATAGAGACAGCCAGCAAGAGAGGGAACACAAGCAGGGGGAGTGGGAGAGGAAGAAGCAGGCTCATAGCGGAGGAGCCCGATGTGGGACTCGATCCCAGAACGCTGGGATCACGCCCTGAGCTGAAGGCAGACGCTTAACCGCTGTGCCACCCAGGCGCCCCTAAGGTTGCTTTTTAATTTATATGAGTTGCCAAAAGTTAGAGATCACAAGATTTCACATAAAAATCTCGAGTTCTTGGAACACCTGGGTGCCTCAGTCAGTTAAGCGTCCAACTCTTGATTTCAGCTCAGGTCATGATCTCAGAGTCCTGGGATCGAGCCCTGCATCAGGCTCCAGGCTTGGCAGGGAGTCTGCTTGAGGATTCTCTCCCTCTCCCTCTGCCTCCCACGCCCTCCACCCTGCCAAAACAAATAATTTTTTTAAAAATCTCCAGTTCTGGATTTTATTTTTAATTGCAAGGTCTGGCAACACTAGGCCCCCACCCTTGTGGCAACACTGGGCTGGAGCCAGTGGTAGCAGAGACTTTGGACAGAGCACAGGTGCTGCAGGTCTCCACGGTGGACAGAACTGGCTGCCTGACCCATTGCCCTCCCATTTCTTGTTAAAAAGAAGCCTGATTTTGCTCCTCTATTGAGCAGCCACATGCCCCTCCTTGGTCCCAGGTGCACATGTAAATCTTGCTTGACCTACATCAGTTGTGGTGGGCACACATTCCTCTCCAGGAACTTGCTCAGGCTTAGACATGTGACACAGGCCTGGCCAATGGGACCTGGGATGGGGCATCTGGGAAATCATTCCCTCACTGTTAGGATATCTATGATTAAAAACAGAGATTTCAATCAACAGAGGAGAACACAGCCTCAAATTCATTCACTGGAATGACAATGTGGGAATATGGGAAAAACGACTCCTTGGTGACACTGAGCTGCCAAATTAGCTGCCCTGGAGCCACCTCCCTCCTGACATCTCAAGACGCAACGTAATTTTTTCCTGATATTTAAACCACTTCTGGTAGGGCTTTCTTCTACTCGAAGGCCAAAGCATCCTGATATGGACTCCATCTCAACCCTGCAGGCATACAACTCACTGGTCCCAAATGTGCCACCCCCAGCCTCATCTTCACATTCTTATTCTGCCCCAAGCATCCTCCCTCCACTCCCCCATCCTTACATTCCTGGCTGGCAAATTCTTAGTTGCCCCTGAAGGTCCAAGTTAACTATTACTTTTTCTCCTATAGTTTCTTCAGTCTCCAGCTCTGGGCCAACTTAATTGCTCCCTCTTCCATCTTCCCATAAAATCTCCATTCCAGCACTGTCTTTCCACACAAGAACTATGCTCCTGGTTTTTAGTTCCTAGGTTCCTGGAAATCTTTGAATTCCTAGCAAAGGTTTGCAGAAGTAAATCAAAGTCTTAGGTATTGTCCATGACCTCCAGCCTCACTCAGCTACTCATTCATCCCGATAATGATTTCCTGTGCATTTAGTACTCTGTGTTGGGCATTGTGCTAGGCACTAGGATTATAATGGGAAATAAGATAACTGGCCAAGCCTTCATGTAACTCAACCCTTAGTGGTGGGAAAGAGAGCAAATAAAAATATCATGTGATAAATGCTATGAAGAGCTAGAGTCATACCCAGAAGTGGGACTGCTGGATCGTAAGGTAGTTCTGTTTTTTATTTTTTGAGGAACCTCCATACTGTTTTCCATAGTGGCTGCACCAATGTACATTCCATACCAACATTGTACAAAAAAAGGTTCCCTTTTCTCCACATGCTCCCCAACACTTGTCATCTTTAGTCTTTTTAATCATAGATATCCTAACATTTATTAGGTGATATCTCATTGTGGTTTTGATGTGCGTTGCACTAATGGTTGGTGATGGTGAGCACTTTTTCATATACCTGTTGGCCATATGTAGGTTTTCTTTTGAGAGATATCTATTCAGGTCCTTTGTCCATTTTTTTTATTAGTTTACTTGGTTTTTTGCTACTGAGTTGTAGGAGTTCCTCATATATGTTGGAATATGAACTCCTTATCAGATATATGGTTTGCAAATATTTTCTACCATTCCATAGGTTACCTTTTCACGCTGCTGTTTCCTTTGCCATCCAGATGCTTTCTAGCTTGATGCAATCCCACTTGCCTGTTTTGGCTTTTGTTTTGTGCCTTTGCTTTGGTGTCATATCCAAAATATCTAGTGCCTAGACATAAGCCTGATTGTACTGATAATTTCACAACATATATGTATACCAAAACATCAAGTTGTACATCTTAAATATATAGAATTTCTATTTGTCAATTACGCCTCAATAAAGCTCAGTAGGGCAACCTAGGCCAACCATGAGCACAGAGAAGAGATGCTGAACTCAAGCATGAGAAGGCAGGAGATAGCTCCTAGAGGGGTGCTATCCAAGATAACACCCAAAAGCTGGGTAAAAGGAACTTGGAGAGTATTCCAGGTAGGTGGAAGAACATTTATAAAAGCACAGGGGTGAGAGAGAGCAAGGATGCTTTAAAAAGTTCAGCTTAGCCAGGGTGAAAAGGTGGCCGGGCAGATAGATGGAAGGTCATATTGCGAAGCATGTGGCAAAGCCATAGTAAAGCATTTGGTATCCATCCTAAAGGCAATGGGAAGTCATTTAAAGTTTTAGGCAGGGGAGTGGCACTCTCTGATTTGGTGTGGAGACGTGGTTCGGTTGGACTGGAAGCACGAATGCTAGTTAAATGGACGAGGATGGTGGTGAAGTATTTGAAGGTGAACAGAACAGAAGCACACAGCACATCCCTCAGAATCTAGAACACTGCACAGGTGCAAATCACTTCCGCAACCTGGGCACACACACACACACAGAGAAGATTCTACACTCTGGTGTTATTCAGGGAAAGTCTGAAGAATCTTACCACATGTTGTGTGATGTGACAACAGACAAATTTACATGATCAAGTAAGCTGGGAAATTCTAGGTTAACCAAAGTTAAGCAGATGTCTTTATTGCAGGCCATCTCAGAACCTTTAATACGCTACTGTGAATTTACTGAATTTGCTAAAAAGAAAATATAATGGTTGATGTTTTTCAAATTTAGTTGACTATGGACTTCTCCTTCAGTTTTTTCCATCTCAGAAGATAGGACCTTAATTCATTCAGGTCAAAAAAGCAGGGTCAACCTTGATTCCTCTCTCCTTTCTTCACCCAACACAGTGAGTTAATCAGCAAGTCCCGAAGGCTCAACTTTTAAAATAAATGCCAAATGCAACCAATTATAACTGCCTCCATTGCTACCCCCTGGTTCAAACCACTATCATCTTTCACCCAGACTGTTTCCACACCTCCTAACTCTACTCCAGGCTTCCACTCCTCCCTACAGTCTGTTTCCACAACAGCATCCAGAGTGATCCTTAGGAAATGTAAGTTGGATTGTGTCACTTCCCTGCTCAAAACCACCCAATGGCTTCCTATCTCATGCAGAGTAATATTTAAATGCCTTATCATGGCTACAGGGCATTGTGTGATCTGGCCACCTGCCGACCCCATGCCTTCTCCGGCACTTTGTCCACTCTGAGCCACACTCTGTCCAACTGTTCCTTAAATCCACCAAGTCATTCACATCTCAGGGTTCCACACTTACTGTTCCCTCTGCTCACCACACTATTCCTCAAGATCTACACAGGACTTACTTTTTCTCATCATTCAGGTCACCATGGATAAAGGGACTCTACCTCATTTTATAACATATCTCCATCAGCTAGAACAGTGCCAGGCAAATGGCAGGAGCTCAAAAAGCACTGAATGAATGAATGAATGTATATTTGAATAGCATGGCACCAAATGACTCACTATTCAGGGGCACGCCGGGCTGGATGAATGTGATAAAATTTCTTTCCTCTTACCACTTTCCAGATGAGGGGGAAAAAAAAAATCCTCCAAAATAAATAAAATAAAAAAACCAGTCACCATTCTTTCCTTTGGTGTGCTGAAACTATTTTCTCACATCATTTTACAGGGAGAAAAAAGCACAGCCCACCTTCTGCTGCTTAATTCAAAGCTCCAATATCGGCTGACAAATGATGATTGCTACATAACAGAACTTGTCTGTCTTGTGTCTTCAGCACAGACCTCAAAAAATACCGGAGAGGAGGAGGAAGGGAGGAAGAACTGGTTTACCAGGTCAAAGACTCTTACTCCTTAATGCCTGGAAAGCCCACTCCTTGGCCCTAACTGCTGCTGCATGACGACTCTCAATATTCTCCAGGTGCCTTTAAGAGCCCAGCACTGTGCTAAGCCCAGAGGAACACAGAAGAAGACAAAGACAGGATCCTCAAGGAACATACAAATTGGATCCTGCATAAACCAGAGGTTGGAATCGAAATTCAGGTCCTGACAGAGTCTAATCCTAATCCAAGCACACTCACGTCTCCTCCGTGGATGATCTCCTGCTAGTTTGGGGACCTTGGGAAGATGACATACTTTTTGAGACTCAGTTGGTTCATCTATAAAAAAGGGCTATTATTAACCCCTGCTTCAACGAGTCATTGCAAGAATTTAAAAAGACACACACACACATCAACGTGCTCAGCACAGAGGCTGGTATATACTAAGTACCAAAATGGTCAGCTGTGAACATTAGTAATATGATGAGTGTCCTTCCCCTAATGCCCCAAGCCTCAGTTCCCACATCTTTAACATGGTGGTGGTGGGGTTGGGGGAGGGGGTGGTTCATGGGTTGTTGTTGTTGTTGTTGTTTTTTAAATAAAGATTAAACAAGTAGTTCTGTCTTTGCAGCATCTTAGAATCACCTGGGGAGGATTCAAAGCTACTGACAGCAAGGCTGTCCCCCAAAGGTTACTCCCAATTATATCATAATCTCTCAGGGTGGAAACCAGGCATCAGTTTTTTAGTTCCTTAGGTGATTCCAAAGATTAAATGAATTTGTAAGCACATAGTAGATGCTCAACAAATGTCCCTCCCTTCCACCCCTCAAAGGACTCGGGGGAAACAAGTCCCTTGTAGGGTCTGAAATCTTCTCCATTTTTATGATTATATGAACAGAAATGACAAAGCTTTTGGAAATTAAATCAGGTAATAACTTCACAGACCCAAGAGGTTATTCAAATTATATGCAAATCATCAATTAGTTATGCAAGTGCTCTTGTGCCCCTTTAACTATTATATAGGGCCCAGGTGAGGCCCTGGGAAGACTCAGTTGGACATACCCACATGAAATGATAGCTACAAAGAGAGAAAGTTATTGTCTCAACAACAGATGTTCCCCAAACAAGGCAGCTCACCTGAGTATGACGAAAATGGTGAGACTCCACGAAGAGGAAAAAGGGCTTGTTTTGGCCTAATGAAAGAGTACCTGATCTTCATCTAGGGTCTAACCCAAAACTAGGCCCTACCTCTTCTTGTTTCAAGAAACACATCTGAAAGGCCCGGTGCAGGGGGACAGTAAATTATTAATAGCAATCGCACAAGGTGTTTTTACCTTGCTTTTATCTGTGGCTTTGGAGGCACTTTATAAATATTAGCTAATTAAGCCACCCAACAGCTTTGCAAAGAATATATTATTATCCCGATCCTTCAGATGGATGAAACCACCTTTATTAGAAGACAGTGCTAATCCATTACCCCAAGATTAGCCATGGCAGTTGTGGCAGAATTGATGACAGCATTAAGAAAGCAGGACTCCCTTGCTCTCTCCATTCATTCATTCATGTAGTCATTCATTCATTCATGTAGTCATTCATTCACTCATTCATATAGTCATTCATTCAGCAGCCATTTCTTGAGGGCCTACTATGGGCTCTGGGCTTGGTGGGGAAACGCTGGACTCTGAGGGCAAAGATTTTGTCTTAGTCTTAGCTGCATGTTTAGGGCCTAGAACAGTGCCTGGCACATAGTAAGTGCTCACTGTAGGTTGATTTTAAAATGAAATGAACATACATGAGTGAGACACAATCCCTGCTAAACACCCAGAGCCTGTAGGAGGGCAGGAGGGATCCCTGCTTCAGGCCTCACTCCCCTGCCTTAGTAACGATCGCTGCTGGTTCCCGTATGCCAGGCCCTACGCTAAGTGCTTTAGGCCCACAAGTCATTTCATCCTAAAATCGACAATAAGATGCTGGGAATGGGACTTCCACTGGGGAGAGGAGGAAGCTCAGCCTTGAGGAGATATTAATGGAAAACCGCTGGAGTCCAGCTGTCCCTGGTGGGAGTCCCAGCTCTGTCCCTCACTAGCTCACGATATGGGGCACGTTGCCTCATCTGCCTTAAGCCTCAACATCCTCATCTGTGAGAAGACCTGCCCTACGAGAGTCATTTGAGGGTTCAATGAGATCGTGGAGGGCTGGCACTAGGAGCAGTACCCAGCATACACCAAGTGCAGAAAAAATGTCTCTACAGCATCTACTCAAGGCCACACCTGGTGGTGAAACCGACATTCAAGCCCAGGTCTGCTACCTATTGTGACTGTCCTGCCCCAGCCAGCTGCTCCACCGCTTCTCTTCTTGGCAAATGACCCCACATCCCAGGATCGTCCGTTAGAGCCCATCCTCCTGTAGCCTGCCATCTTCTCCTCTGGCCAGCCTATTCTGCAGGTCTTGTTGTCACTAACCCAGTTCTGTCACCGGGATGGTCTAGACATCAGCCACAGTTTCCCCTAAGCACATGAGGCGTTCACAGTCTGCCAAGCAGCCACCCTCCTACCCAACTCACAGTGTCCATGAAAACGTGGACCTGGGTTCAAAACCGAACCCTCTACTTATTGGCTGGGTTACTTTGAGGAGTAAATGCAATTCATGAATATGGCTTAGCACAGTGGTGGGCATAGAGAAGCACTCGATGACTGTGAATTTGTAATGCCAGTCTTCAATTAGTTTTTCTAAACCAGGGGTAATTTTTTTCCCTAGTTAGGGTTGCCTGATCTGGTGGGGAGTGGGGGTAGAACAGGATTGCCCAGTATAAGCAATAATAATTTTTAGAGGGGGGAGGGGTAGAGAGAGGGAGAGAGAATAATATTAAGCTAAACACAGAGCCTGATGAGGGACTCGATTTCAGGACCCTGAGATCATGACCTGAACCAAAATCAAGAGTTGGACGGACACTCAACCAACTGAGCCACCCAGGCACCCCAACAATAATAATCTTTTAATATAAGTATGTCCCATGCAGTATTTGGGATATTCTTATACTAAACTTTATTGTTTATCTGAAATTCATATTTAACTGGGGCCTTATGTTTTATCTTGCAACCCTACCCCCAGGAAACATTAAGCAATGTCTGGAGCAACAATTGGCACCTAATGGATAGAGACCAAGGGTGCTACTAAACATCAAAGCACAGAAGAGCCCCCCAGGCCTTTTCTAACCCAAATGTTAACTGAGATAGAAAAGCCCTGCAATAAGCACTATCATCATAATAAAATTCAAGAGGAAAGGGTTGAATGGGCAGGGCTCTACATTCTTATAATGGGTTGAATTTGGCTCCAAAAAAGATATGCCCAATCCTAGCCCCTGATACCAATGAATTTATTTGGAAGTAGGGTCTTTGCAGAAGTAATTGAGTTAAGGATCTCCAGATGAGATCATCCTGCATTTACAGTGAGCCCTAAATCCAATGACTGGTATTCTTATAAGAGAAAGGAGAAGGGGGGTGCCTGGGTGGCTCAGTCGGTTAAGCGTCCGGCACTCTTGGTTTCAGCTCAGGTCGTGATCTCAGGATCCTGGGATCAAGCCCCACATCCACGTCCCATGCTCAGCAGGGAGTCTACCTGAGATTCTCTTCCTCTCCCTCTGCCCCTCCCCCCCCCCACACATGCAGGTACATCTGCTCCCTCACACTCACTCTCTGTCTAAAATAAATAAACCTTTTAAAAAAGAGAGACAGAAAGGAGAAGGAAATATGAGGCACAGACAGAAGGCCATGTGAAGGCAGAGGCAGACAGTGCAATAGGAAGCCCCACCGCAAAGTCATGCCAAGGGTTGCCAGTGGTTATCAAGAGCTAGGAGAGAGGCACAGAACATATCCTCCCTTAGAGCCTCCAGAGAGACAAACTCTACGGACATCTTGGTTTCACACTTTTGGTCTTCAGAACCTTGCAAGAATAAATTCGACTCGGTGGTTTTAAGCCACCGAGTTTTAAATAATTTGTTATTGGAAGCCCCAGGAAACTAATACAACCCCCTACGAATTTAAACTCCAGCACCCCCCCTTTTCTTTTTCTTTCTTTTTAAAAATTTTAATTATTATGGAATGCCTTAAGCCTGTAAAAAAAAAAAAAAAAAAAAAAAAAGGAGAGACTAATATAATGAGCACCATGGACTCATTAACCATCTTGGGAAATGAAGCTTTACATATACTAATGAAGCCCCAAAGGCACCCCATCCCTGCCCGCTCTCTTCCCCAAGAGGCTATCACTCTCCTGAATTTGGTGTTAATCATTCCCTTATGAGCTTTTATACCTTTACTACATATGTATGACTTCCTAACAAATAGAATTCTTTTGCCTGTTTCTAAACTGCATAAAAATGGTATCCAAGAACATGGGTCCTGCCTCAGCTTGTATTTTTACTGGACTTTTGGTTTTGAGATACATGCTGATGCATGTGTTTCAAATTCACTTATTTTCATGGTTCTACTCTGTGCATATTATCACAAATGTCCTGATACAGTCTCCTGCGGATAGAACTTTCGGGGTTGATGATGTTGTTTTTTTCTTTTGTTTTCTTTTGGGGCTTTTTTTTTTTTTTTTCCAATTTTTTGTGGTTGTTATTACGGACAATGCATCAGCGAGCCTTCCTGTTTCCTGGTCTGCGTGTATAAGAATTTCTCTAGGGGTCTGTTTCTCAAAGTGTGGCGTGAGACCGGCTGGTGAATAATGAAATCATTTCAGTGGCTTTGCGGTCAATGCAGTGTTTTTCTGTTTTTGTTTTTGACAAAAGGGAAGAGAAAAGACTAGGAGTGCATCGTATAGCAAGGGTAAGTATTGCTTCATAAAACTTTTGTTTCAATTATAGATAAATGCCTTGTGGGTTGCCATCTAGAATTTATATCTTATTGGCAGTCAGAGCCCAAGAAAGTTTAGGAAACAGTTCCCTCGGGCCTTGCTAGTCAAACTGTGGTCCAAGCATCACCCAGGAGCTAGCCAGAAATACAGAACCTCAGGCCCCTACAGGACCTACTGAATCAGAATCTGCATTTTAGGGGGGGTAACCAGAAGGGGGAATGAAACATGAGAGACTATGGACTATGAGAAACAAACTGAGGGCCACAGAGGGGAGGGGGGTGGGGGAATGGGATAGGCCGGTGATGGGTAGTAAGGAGGGCACGTATTGCATGGTGCACTGGGTGTTATACGCAACTAATGAATCATCGAGCCTTACATCGGAAACTGGGGATGTACTGTATGGTGATTAAAATAATATAATAAAAAATCATTATTAAAAAAAAAAAGAATCTGCATTTTAATAAGGTCCCCGGTGTTCCATCTGCCCACCGAAGTTGGGGAACTGGTTCTCTAGGGATATACCAACAAGTGGAATTGCTGGATCACGGAATGTGCCCATGTCTATTGAGCTTTACTAAATATTGCAAAAATCCTATCCAGAGTGTTGACACTACGGGTCCCCTTGATAGATCCACCCTCCCTGTTAGAGTTCATACTAAGATTCCATTTGACCAGAGCATCCTGCAGCCCCAAATTTTTATTTTCATTTTCTAAAAAAATCACAGCCCGGAGCGCCTGGGTGGTTCAGTCAGTGAAGCATCTGCTTTCGGCTCAGGTCATGATCTCAGGGTCCTGGGATCGACTCCCGTGTTGGGCTCCCTGCTCAGCAGGGAGTTTGCTTCTCCCTCTCCCTCTGCATCCCCCTCCATTTGTGTTCTCTCTCTCTCAAATATATAAAATCTTAAAAAAAAAAAAAAAATCTCAGCCCTCCTTTGCTGCTTTCCTGCCACTCCCTCCTTTTCCATCCCTCCTGGCTTTCTCTGGGGAGGGAAGGAAGCCTGGTATAAACAAGGCCCTCTTCTGGAAGAATGGGGGCTTCACCCAGAGAGGGAGCAGGGACAGCTGCTCTCAGGGAACCACCTGAGATGCTGAAACACCTCGTCCTGGAGAGAGACCAGCCCCAGGAGAAGGTAACACGCTGGCTCTCTGGCAGCTCCTGGCTTTCCTCCGGCTAAAAGAGCCACAGCCCTTTTCAGTGAAGCTGACATTGTTTCCTGGCTACAGCAGCCCTACTCTTGGATGCAAAGTTTAATTTGATTTTTTCACTCGAGTAACCAAAGCATTTCTGATGCATTGCTTTTCATGAGGTCCTGGCACTGCATCAGCTGAGCCATTTCCTCAAGCCTCCCCTCTCTGCTCCGGTTTGAGTTTTCTTTGCCTGGTGCCTGACTTACTTCCTTATGCAGTATCCACTTCCTTATGCAGAGTCGATGTAATAACACGCCCCTGCCCTGACAGCCACCACCTACCGAGAGTCTACCGTGGGCCCGGGGCTGTGCTGAGGACTTCTACACACCACAGACAGACACTATTATCCTCATTTTATGGCTGAGGTCATCATTCTGAGATGCACACTGTCACACTGAGGAAATGGGAATAGGTCCATCAGAGTATTCCACCCCCAGCCACAGTGATTGGTTCAGAAATTAATATAAGACCCAACTTTGTCCAATGAGACTCCATTATGGTATGTATGAACCACTGGAAAGGAGACCCACTCTTCCCAATGGGTTTGCTGAGCTGGTGACTGGCACCCCATCACCGCTAGTGGCTAACTTGTCATCACTGAATGGCAGAGAACAGAGGAGCTGCCTGGGGGCAAAGCCAGCATGGAAGAGGGAGAAGCCAGCATGGAAGAGGGCGCAGTGGAATGGTGGAAAGAGACTGATGACATTATTTAAACTCCTAGATCCAGCTGTGCCTAATTCCCCTCAACTTTGCCCTTTTGTGAGCCAAAGTCTCTTCTCCCCTCGAGCCAGATTGGCCTGGGTTTCTATTACTCACAACTAGGAGAGTCCTAGTATGCCAGTTCCTATGGCTATTGGATGTGATGACATGAGATCGTGCTGTGGGGCACTTAGCACTGAACCTGGCACATAGCAAGTGCTCAATAAATGAGTCTCTTTGTCACCTCCAGCCTGAGCCACCTCATCACCATCAAAATAATTAGCAGAGCAGCAACCATGACCCTGAGGATGGAGCTAATGACTTGGCCTGGCACATCCACTTACTTCTCCCTCACTGCCTCTCGGCTCCCTCTGCAGAAAGCTCCAGTGCCAGATGGCTTGGGGAAGAAGGTGACAGCTGAAAGTTGGTGCAGTGAGGGGGGTAGCTGCTCCCAATAGACAGAGAGGCCTTTGGAGGGGTGAGAGGTGGGTAGGAAGGAGACAGTGAAAGGCTAAATGAGCCCAAGGGACTTCTGAACCCCCAGACCTCCAGCTGCTGGAGGTTTAGCCTTGGCATGGGCGGGTACCCCAGGCTCCCTGGGCCCAGGGACCTCATGCCAACCTCATCCATCTAGCGGGGGACTGAGACAACCCCTCTGGCTTCTCTGCTGCTTGCATTCTTTGCTGAATCACATCGTTGCTCATTTCTGCACAGCGAGTTCATAGCCCCCGCGGCCCGTGGGGGAAAGGAGTCCACGCTCTGCACACGCAGGAGGGGAGGCCGGGAGGCCCAAGATCTGCTGACAGATGCAAAGAGTGTCAGAGCCGATGAACCTAAGGCCCTTCAAGGGGGTGTTCTTCATCCTCACACGCAACCTAACAGAAGCCGTGCAACGGAGGATCCGACCTCCCATCTAACACGGTGGCCACGGACTGTGGAGTGTCTTTACCCTCCATGAAACTTACTTTCCCTGTCTGCAAAGTGGAACCAAACTTTACGGCTTGTCCTGAGAGACAATGAAATGCTGGTCATGATGGTATTCTGTAGCCAAGGTCTGCTAACTGTGTGACCAATTCTCTCTGTGCCTCGGTTTCTTCATCTGCAACATGGGTTTAACAGTAGAACCTTTCTCAGAGATTTGTTGTGAAATAAGTGAATGAGGTCAGTAAGAAATGTGGGTTTAGAGAAGGATTAAATAAGGTGACCAAGCCTCCTGGTTTGCTCACATCTGACCCGTGGGAGCTCTTGGATTGGAAAATCGCCAGCAAACCAGGACAAGCTGATCACGCAAGGCTTCAGTGAGTGAGTGCAGTGGCTGGCACCTAGTAAGATTTGATAAGCATTAATGAGCTCAATGCATGACGCTCAAACCAATGAGCTCAGAATATAGAAGCTCCCAGATGGTTCAAATGTGCAGCTGAGGTTCAGAACCATGCCTGGAGAAAGACAAAACCCCTCTACTCCATGGTTCTCAACCCTATCTGCAGACTAGAATCACCCAGGGTACTTCAAAAATTCCCCATGCAGGGCCCCCAGCCCAGACTAAAGAAATGAGAAGCCTCTGGTGTGGATCTGGGCATCATCATTTTTCCCAAGTCCCCTGCCTGAATCCAGTGTGCAGGCAGGGATGGGGACCCCTGCTCTTCCACCCATGGGAAGAGTCCCTGCACGCCTACAGGGTCACTTTGGGGGGCCAGTTATTTAACCAAGGACGTTATGAGCATTAAAGGAGAGAAAGTGGCAGCAAGCAAGAAGCTCAGTAAGGGGTGGGTTTAGGACCATTTGCTTTATCAGCACAACGAGATCATTGAGCCCAGACTCTGGAGCCTGTCTGGATTCCAATCCCAGCCCTGCCACTTTCTAAGTGTGTCAGGTTGAGAAAGCAACTCTGCCTCAGTGTCTTCATCAGTAGAATAAGGATGTTAAATTCTTGCCTTATGGGGAAAGGAGAACCTTCTTACACTGTTGGTGGGAATGCAAGCTGGTACGTTAACAATAGAGCTACCGTACAACCCAGCAACTGCACTTCCAAGTATTTATCCAAAGGATACAAACATAGTGATTCGAAGGGGCACCTGCACCCCTATGCTTATAGCATCCATGTCCACAAGAGCCAAAATATGGAAAGAACCTAGATGTCCATCGACAGAGGAATGGATAAGGAAGATGTGGTATATACATACAATGGAATACTATGCAGCCATCAGAAAGAATGAAATTTTGCCATTTGCAACGATGTGGATGGAGCTAGAGGGTATTATGCTAAGTGAAATACTCAGAGAAAGACAAATACCATATGATTTCATTCACATGTGGAATTTATGAAACAAAACAGATGAACATGGAAAAATAAAATGAGATTAAAAGAGAAGGAGGCAAACCATAAGAGACTCAACTACAGGAAAATAACTGAAGGTGCCTGGAGGGGGTAGGGGTGGGGGCATGGGGTAAGTGGGTGATGGGCATTATGGAGGGCACTTGAAGTAATGAGCACTGGCTGTTATATGCAATTGATGAATCACTAAATTCTACCCCTGAAACTAACAATACACTATGTGTTAACTAAATTGAATTCAAATAAACTTTTTTTTTAAATTCTTGCCTCATGGGGTTGTTATGAGTTTTAAAGGAGTGAAGGTGGGTGGGCACCAAATAAGAACTGAATCGGTGAGGTAAGGTGTATATTATTCCTCATCACACATTAATGAACCCATTTTGCAGATGAGAAAATTGAGGTTTAAAGGGCTTGTCCAAGTTCACTCAGCTACAAAGCACTGGGGCCAGCAACCGTCAGGTCTGGATCGCTTGCTTTTTCTCACAGCATTCTACCCCCTGGCCACGCGCCTTCCTTCTCCTTGGCCCCCTGACTGTCCCCTGTGTTCTTCCCACCAATCTCAAAATTTCAAGTTCTGGGCCCTGCAGCCATAGGGAGACACACAATGTTAATCACCAAAATGAATTCTAAGTTGAAGATGCAAACAAAAACAGGGTCCCTGCAGGCAACGAGTTTTCCAGGCTCAGAGTCTGACTATCTCACCACCTTGTCCTTCCCTTTGAAGAATCCAGACCCTGTGGATTCCTGATGGCAGTACATGCTCGGCCTGGTGTAAGGGCTTCACACATATTACTCACTGAATCCCCACAGCAACCCAATAAGGTAGGTTGCGGTAGTATCCCCATTTTGCAGGTGAGCACACGGAGACTCATGGAGAATTAAGAAGCCCGTTGCAGGAGCCCACGAGCTTTGACTCTGGACCCGTGTTCTTAACCTTATCCTGTCTCCAAAGGCAGACAAGAATCAGTTCTCAGTGGACAGGGTGGCAAGGATTCAAGTCAGAAAGAGAGTGGGAGCTGACTGTTTGGGTTTTTGTTCGTTTTTGTTTTGTCTTTTTGTTTCTTTTGTTTTGTTTTCACTAGCTCCATAAAGAAACCCTGGGGCCAAGAGTAAAAGGAACAAGAAGCAGTTTTCAACACAACACAAAGAAGAGCTTTCCAATCTTCAGGACAGCCCTTAAAATAGAAAGGTTGCCTTGGCCTTTAAAAATGTATCGTCAGAATTATTACATGTAGATAGCCCCAGGGAGGTGGGAGCAGTAGCCCTAAAGAGCCAGCTTAAAACTTCTAAAAGCCCTGAGCTCTGGGAAAATTATATAATTCAGTTTTTAAAAATCCAGAAAATAAGCATACAGAATGCCAGCAAATGCTTTCTTTGAAATTATCAAATTATCTGTCTCAACAAGAAGAAAAATGGGAGGACCCCCCCCACCCGCACCCCTTTAGACTGCTGTTTGGATAATCCAGCAGGAGGAAGTGGAGACACCTTTATTTCCTATTCCACGGACATCCCCCTGGTTGACTTTTGGACAATGAACATGTAATACTTTCGCAGACAAAATAATATAAAAATTATTTTAAATGGTTTGAAAGGGTACTTATGATAGGGGAATATTTATGATGTCATGGTAATTGAAAAATGGCAAACTTCACAATGTAACCTTTTTTCTTTATTTTTATTTTTATATACTTAAACATTAATAGTAGTTGGTGGGTGATAGTATTATGGGTGGTTTTTATTTTCGCCTTTATGCTTTCCAATATTTTTTTCCCTACAATCCACATGTATCAGCTGTGTAATAAAAAATAAAGGTGTTTTTGAAAAGGACATGATCCTAGCCAAGGATTGAGCTTCCGTGGCTAGAAAGGTTCACACAGAGGCAGGAAGGGAGGGTGAGGGGGTTCTGCCTGGGGAGTAGTTGGAGACCGGAACTCACAGAGTCCCTGTTGCTGGGGTTCTGAGGTTTACAGAACCTGAACAGCCAGGCCAATGATGGGTGTGCCAATCAAAAAATGGGACGACACAAGAGGAATCTGGAAAATGAAAAAGAACGTTGAGTTTGACAGGATCTCACACATCCATACAATTGAAGGTTAGAGACCTAGGAATCAGGGAAAAGAGCAGGGATTGGAAACTTAAATTTGGGGATTTCCTTCAAGTGATCAGTGGAGCTACACAGAGAGAAAAATCCTCAGGAAGAGAGTCCTGCCTGGCATTTCTCAACCTTGCATCTTAGCATCAACTGTGTCAAGTCAGTCAAAACTTCTGGTCGTACGGCCTGTGCATCAGCATTTTTTAAATAATAGATTTTTTTAAAAGAACAGTTTCAGGTTCACAAGCAAAAGTAAGCAAAAAGTACAGAGAGTTTCCACATATGCCCCCCCACACACACACAGAGCCCCTGCTACCATCAACAGCCCCCATTAGAGTGGTATATTTGTGACAGTCAGGGAACCAACACTGACATATCATTATCACCCAAAGTACATAGTTTCCATTAGGGTTCACTCTTGGTATTGCACATTCTATGGTTTTGACAAATGTATGAAGACATGTACCTCAGATTCAATGCAATCCCTATCAAAATACCAATAGCATTTTTCACAGAACTAAAACAAATAATCCTAAAATTTGTATGGAACCACAAAAGGCCCCAAACAGCCAAAGCAATGCTGAGAAAGAACAAAGCTGAAGGCATCACACTCCCAGATTTCCAACTATACTCCAAAGCTATGGTAATCAAAACAGTATGGTCCAAAACAAAAACACAAACAAAAAACCATATGGTCCTGGTATAATAGCAGACATACAGATCAGTGGAACATAATAGAGAGCCCAGAAATAAACCCATGCTTATATTGTCAATTAACCTATGACTAGGGAGACAAGAATGTACAATCGGGAAAAGACAGTCTCTTCAACAAATGGTATTGGGAAAACTGGTCAGCTATGTGCAAAAGAATGAAACTGACCACTTTCTTATACCATACACAAAAATAAACTCAAAATGGATTAAAGACCTAGATGTGAGACCTGAAACTATAAAACTCCTAGGAGAAAACATAGGCAGTAAGCTCTTTGACATCAGCCTTATCAATATTTTTTTAAATCTATCTCCCCAGGTAAGAACAACAAAAGTAAAAATTTTTAAATGGGAGCACAGCCAGGCGACTGGCTGGCTCACTCCATAGAGCACGTGACTCTTAATCTTGGGGTCGTGAGTTCAAGCCCCACATTGAATATGGCGCCTACTTTTTAAAAATAATTATTTATTTAATTAATAAGAAAAAAATGGGACCACATCGAACTAAAACACTTTTGCGCAGCAAAGGAAACCATCAACAAAATGAAAAGGCAACCTTCTGAAATCAGAGAAGATATTTGTAAATGATATATCCAGTAAGGGGTTAACATCCAAAATATATAAAGAACTCATACAACTCAATATCAAAAAAAACCAATCCAATTAAAAACGGGCAGAGGACCTGAATAGATATTTTTTCAAAAACAACATATAGATGACCAAGAGGCACATGAAAACATGTCCATCATCACTCACCATCAGGGAAGTGCAAATCAAAACCACAATGAGATATCACCTCACACCTGTCAGGGTGGCTATTATCAAAAGATAAGAAATAACAACTGTTGGCGAGGATATGGCGAAAAGGGACCCCTCGTGCACTGTCCGCAGGAATGTGAATTGGCACAGCCATTATGGAAAGCAGTATGGAGGTTCCTTTAAAAATAGAATAGAATCACCATACGATCCAGCAATTCCACTTCTGGGTATTTATCTGAAGAAAAAGAAAATACCAATTTGAAAAGACATATGCACCCCTGTGCTCATCACAGCGTTATTTACAAGAGGCAAGATACGGCAGCAACTTGAGTGTCCATCGATAGATGAATGGATAAAGATGTAGTATGTCTATACATATATACACACAATGGAATATTACTGAGTCATAAAATGAGTACTATGGATGGATACAGCTGGTATGATGCTAAGTGAAATAGTCAGAGGGAGAAAGACAATTACTGCATGACTTCACTCATATGTGGAATCTACAAAGCAAAACAAAGGAACAAACAAAACAAAACAGAAACAGATTCAGAGATACAGAGAACAAACTGATGGCTGCCGAAGGGGAGCGGGGTGGAGGGATGGACAAACAGATGAAAGAAATTAGAGGTACAATCTTCCAGTTATAAAGTAAATAAGACATGGGGATGTAATGTGCAGCGTAGGGAACACAGCAATATTGTAAAAACTTCGTAAGGTGACAGATGGCAACTATACTTACCATGGTGATCATTTCATACTGCATATAAATATCAAATCACTATGTTGTATGCCTGAAACTAATATAATATGGTATGTCAATTATACTTCAGTAAAAAAGGAAAGCCACATATCCACCATTGTAGTCTCACACAGAAGAGTTTCCCTGCCCTAAAACTAGGGGCATCAGTATTTTTTTGAAACTCCCCAGGTGAGTCTAAGGTACAGCCAGGCTTCAGAAGCAAAGGTGTAGCCAGCAAGAAGAGTGATAAGCATGAACCCATGAAGAGCACTTGTTCTTGGCAGAGAGGAAGAAATGAGGGTTGTTTCTTTTTTTTTTTAAGATTTTATTTATTTATTTATTTATTTGAGAGAGAGTGAGAGAGAAAGCAGGAGAGGGGGGAGGGTCAGAGGGAGAAGCAGACTCCCCACTCAGCGGGGAGCCCCTTGAGGGACTCGATCCTGGGACTCCAGGATCATGACCTGAGCTGACGGCAGACACTTAATCAACTGAGCTACCCAGGGGCCTAGAAGAAGTGAGTTTTGAAGGAGAAAAATGAATAAAGTTTATAAAGACGGCAGAACAGTGTCATGAAAAGCAGGGAAAGATTTTTGCAAAGGAAAAGACAGAACGTGCAGGAGTGAAGGAAATTGAGAAGCAAGGAGGAGAATGGAGAGTTGCATTTGCAAGATCTTCGGTGGCCTTTGAAAGTTTGGAAGCAACAGAATAATGTGGGTAGGGTGAGGTGCGGATGCAAATTTACCGGGGCGGGGTAGGGGGGAGTTGAGTGGGCAGTGAAATGGAGGCTACAGATATTTTTTAAGAAGACAAGAAACATGGGAATAAAGTAGCCAAAGAGGAGAGCAAATTTCACAGAAAGGATCCTTCTTTTTTAAAGGATATATATACCTGAACAAGATTATAGACAAAGAATCTATGAAGAGGAGCCAGGACACAGGATGAATTCTGGGATAAGACCTTGGAAGGCAGTGCCTACAGGTGTGCTGAAGAACACAGGACAGGTGGGTCCACTTGTAGGAAAAACCTATTCATCTTCAAACAAGAGAAGACCTTCATCCAGGCGGAGAGGCTGGGACCCAATGTCGCCACAAACCCCATCGCCGGCACAGCAATCCCTAATCAGGAGGGGACTCAAAACCCAGAGCTGCTCCCTGAGAAGCAAAGGGTTTGAAGCACATGTCAGGCACCCCAACTTTGACTTCCAGTTGAGGGCCAAGCCCCCAAAACATCTAGCTTTGAAAGCTGACATCCCTTAGATCCACAAGACTACAGGGATCTGAGAACGGGCTGGTGGACCCACCACCCCAGGCCCAGTGCACAGGAAGCTGATGGAGAGGTGCCCAGACTTTTTCTGAATGAGGCTCATTTGCTCATCTCCAAGTGGCAGCCTGAAGGGCAGGTGTCTAATTTTGCACAGACCTGCTGGCTGGTGGGTACCATCTTCAGCTCTGCCCTGCCATGCTCCAGAGCACCAACAGCTCCCAGACAGAGCTTTTACGTGCATCCAGTGCCCTGGTATTTGTGCCTGCCCAAGGGACACCTCTTTATCACCTGGCTCTAGAGGCCAGAGGAGTTGGCCAGCCTAGGTCCCACAAGACTGTAACAATCAGAGACATTCCTCGGCAGGCTACCTCCCCCAGAGCACTGCACAGAAAGCAAACAAACACACCCCCAGTCTTTCTGAGAAAGAGGCCTATTTGCTTGCGCAGGAGCTTCAGCCTGAGGGGCAGGATACTGGTCTGGCACACAGCGAGGGGCCTGTGGAGGAGCTCTCAGGGAACACAGGCTGATGGACACAATCTGTGTCTCCCTGCCTTGCTCCACTAGCTGGTATCTCCTGGAAAGGCATTTTACACCCTTGTGTGGTGCCCCAATTTTTGCATGTATTGCTAAGGGACACCTCTACATTGCCTGGTTCTAGTGGCTCGCGGGGCCTACCAGGACTGTATACATTTGCATACCTTAAGAGCTGCTGCCTGATGGTCTGACTTCTAATCAGCCTGAGTCCAGGTGCAGACTGAGATCCTGCCCTTTGGGACACTGACATGTCTTGGCACACCCTCGACTACCGGGAGCCATAAAAATAAAACAGGCTACTTGGACAGTCACACAGGTTTGAGAAATAACTGAGAGCTAGGGCAGGGTTGAACGAGAAGGTTCATATCCTTTACAAGGCCACTCCTTCAAGACTGGGAGAGGTGGCTGTTTTATCTAATGCATAGCCACAACACAGAGAGTCAAACAAAATGAAGAAATGGAGGAATATGTTCCAAACAAAAGAACAAAAAAACCTTAATTAAACAAAGATAATCAATTTACCTGATAGAGTTCAAGGTGATGGTTGGAAAGATGCTCACCTGTGTGACCCTGAACTTTTCTCATCTTTAGAGCCCCGGTTTTCTCATCTTTACTAAAGGGACATGACAGTCTCTACTCACAGGGCTGCTTGGAGAATTGTGTAAGAGACATAAAGCACAAAGCATAGTGGCTGGCACGTGGTAGTTACAATTAATCGGCTGGCTCTTAACACAGACAGAAGCAACTTGCAGTGTGGGTTAGATTCTTGTCTCAGGGGAATGTATGAGTCTCCTGTTGCTGCTGTAACAAATTATCATACACTTAGGGGCTTAAAACAACTCAAATGTGTTATCTGACAGTTGTGGAGGTCAGAAGTACAAAATGAGTCTTACAGGACTTAATTCAAGGAGTCAGCAGAGCTTTGTTCCTTCTGGAGCAAACAGCCCACATTCCTTGGTTTGTGGCCCCTTTTTCCATCTTCAAAAATAGCAGTGTAGCATCTTCAAACCTCTCTCTCTTTCTCTCTCTCTGACCTTTACTTCCAACTCCACATCACCTTCTCTGATTTACCTGTCCCCTCTTACAAGGACCACTGAGGTTATATTGGGTCCACCCAGATGATCCAGTACAATCCTCCATTCGCAAGATCCTTAACTCTACCTTACCTGCAAAGTCTGTTTTGCCATCTAAGGTAACATTTACAGGTTTCTGGGATTAGGATGTGGATATCCTTGAGTGGTGGTGGGAGGTTGGTAGAAGGTCATTATTCTACCTACCACAATGGACAAGAAGGGAGTCTGTTGTTATAATCAAATAGCCACAGCTAATTGTGATACTGGGAACACTCAGCAGACTTGAGGGCTGGAAGTAACTTTAGATGGTTCAGTAGTTCACTGAGCACTTACCACATGCCAGGACCCTCAGTGGGGCCCCAGGGACTGATAAAGAAGATGGGAAGATGTTAGGGTAAGGTTTAGGGATCCTCCCCAGGTTACTAACCTCTTCTACCTGTTTTATATATTGGCTTGCATTTTTAAAAATATTCCACTACATTAAAATATGTTTGAAAAGCTCTGATCTAGCCAAATGCTCTCATCTTCATGATGAATTGAGGTCTGGGGAGATTCGGTGACTTATACCCCATCAGTCACTGAGCACTGAGCTAAACTGGTCAGTTGCCAGGCAATCACCCTGGTGGGAGTGGCACACAGTGGTAAAGAGCATGAACTTCAGGTGCACACACAAGTTCAAGTCCTACACAAACACATGCTGGGCAGTGTGTTTCTAAACCTATTGCAAGGGCAGATTAAAAGAAATAATGCACAGAAAGCACTCAACACAGCATATGTCCAATGATGTAGGCTGCCATTGGCAGCTAACTGGTATTATCATTATTTCTATATATTTCTTATCTCCCAACCTACACTGTAAGTTCTTTGAGGGTAGAGCCTGAAGTCATCTCTCTTGTGAGACAGCTGGGTGCCTCACTCCCTCTGACCAGCACCTATCCACCTTTCAGATCTCAGCTGAAACACCCCTTCCTTGGGAAGCCATCCCAGACCATTTAGAAGGCATCAGGTCTCCTATTTTACACGCTCATAGCATCTCAAATTCTCCTTTGTAGCCTTCACCCCACTTACTGTTAAACAATTATTTATGTAATAATTTGTTTGACCCCAACCTTCTCCTACAATCCAAGCTACAACACAAGCTCTCTAGGGAGAGTTAAGCACACCAAATATTCCATGTGCTCCCTCCACATTTCCCAGCCTCCTTTGCTATTAACTAGGGCCATGTGACTAATTTTGGCCCATAAGCTGAGTACAGAAGTGATACATGTCACTTCTGGGCTAACACATAGAAAAGCTGGCACGGTAACTCTCCAGTTGTCAATTCCCCTATGCAGTGATTGGCAAGATTCCATTAGCCTGGATCCCTAAGTGACTACATGGAGGACTGTCTTCTGTTGATCTACAGTGAATGTGTAGCATGAATGAGGAAAAACACCTTTGTCATTTTAAGCTCCTGGGATTTCAAAGCTAACTTGTAACAGCACAACCTTGCCTATCCTGGCCAACACACCACTATATTCCCAGCATTCACACAGTGTTGGGCACACAGAAAGAGCTCCATAAATAAATATCTGTTGAATGAATGAATGAGCCTCTGAAACAATAGGTAAAAGCCAGAATACATGATATTTCCTAAGTCAGTGGAAAAGGACAGCTTTCCACCACCAAACGCACACACACACACGCACATGCACAAAAGATTAGACCACTAAAAATTAAAATACCAGGATCACTGTCACCTAGAACAGAAGCTAGAAAGTCAATCTCTTTGACCTTGGAGCTGCTGGACTCTGAGTCATTGTCATGTTGTTGCAGGTCACAAAAACATTCAGTGATGCTGAGGACGATTAGGTACTCAACAAAGTGATAAAATCCACTACAACCAGAGCCATTGGTCACAGGGCATTATTTAGAAATTGTTGCAATTTATAATATTTATGAATTGATCTGCAGGAACCCATAAACATTGCTCATCAATGTAACTAATTGGCATTTATGAGCTCATTTGGTTGGCCGATACATTCAGGCTGGTGTCATCATGGTCCTGAGGAAAAAAGGAACACACCCATGCTGGGGCCTTTGGCTGGGGTGTCGGCATTCTGACCATTCTACTAGACTGGACAAGAAATCGAGTGAAAGCGGTACATTTATGAAGTGGAGGAAACACCAGTATAGAAGCGAGGAAACAGCAGGCTACCACAGAGGGCAAGAGGAGCCTAATCCCATTGTTTCTCCATGAGGAGACCCTGAGGACAGGTGCAAAACACATCTTTTCCCTCCCATTCATCATTCAGGTCTCAGATGAAATAATACGCCCAAGGAGAGAGACAGCTGGGGTATTTATACATCAACTCCCAAGAGTCATTGGTTGAGGGCTGCTCTTGAAGCACAAGGTGTTAATGTTTACCCTCTGGCCTACCTCTCACAGGCAGTTTGAATCCTGGCCATTCTGGAACAGACATGGATTGTGGCAGTCAACAATTGGCTGGAGCACACTGGAAGGTTGGAGGGCTATGGGTCTCTGCTGCATCCACTTCTCTTCCTTTGATCAAAAAACAAAGAAACTCACATAAGCCCACAGCTGCTGAGTGCCTTCACTGTGCCAGACCCTATGCAGGAGGTTGGGGATAAAGTTGTTGTTGTTGCTGCTGTTGTTGTTGTCGTTGTTGTTTGAAGATTTTATTTCCTTATTTGACAGAGAGAGAGAGAGAGAGAGAGAGAGACCACAAGCAGGGGGAGTGGCAGGCAGAAGGAGAGGAAGAAGCAGGCTCCCTGCCAAGCAGGAAGCCCAGACGCGGGGCTCAATCCCAGGTCCCCAGGATCATGACCTGAGCTGAAGGCAGATGCTTAATTGACTGAGCCACCCACGTGCTCCAAAGTCTCAGTTTGAAAGGCATGACCCTGTCATTGTAGACTCAGGGTCTACAATAGAGAGGAGACCTGGTCAATCTCAGTAGAGTGATGTGGTTATAACAGGGTGTTCGGTATGCAGTGGAGAGGCTTCCTGTTCAGTCCGGCTGGAAGAGCATGGTAGGAAAGTCTTCCTAAAGGTATAGAAGGCCATCTGAGTCATGAAAATGAGTCTGAGTTGGCCACCTATAGAAGGTGGTTGTGAGGAGAGTGTCCAGACACAGGGAACAGCATGGGCAAAGGTATGGAGGCATGAGGGAACATCCAGTGTTTGAGAACCTGCAAATACCTCAGAAGGGTGGAAAGGTAGGATGTGTGTTGGGAAATGATGGGAGGGGCAGATGGAGAGGTAAAGAAATTGTGAGAGGTACCCAATTTGAACAATTTGAGATTCCAATTTGCTAACTGGTTTAGCAGGAAGTAGTCCCAAGTAGGGGTGACTGGAATTAGCATAAACTACCAGCATCCAAATATCTGAGGGAAGGGGAGTCTGGAAGAGCAAATACAGGACTGGAATTAGGACAGCAAGTTGGCCATGTAAACTCAGCCAGGCCCTGCCCCTCCCTGGGCCTCAGTTTCTCATATGTCATCTGCAAGGTCCTGTCTTTTCATTCATTCATTCATTCATTCATTCATTCATTCATTTATTCATTCTCTCATTTGACAAATACTGGTTGAGTTCCTACTATGTGCCAAGTACAGACGATACAGCAGTGAAAAAGGTCCCACCTATCATAGAATTTACATTTTAGGGGGGAAAAACACAAAAAGGCAAGCACAAAAGTAATACAACGTCACTTATAGGAAACCCTATGAAGAAGAATATAGCAAGGTCAGGAGTGATGGACGAGGAGGCCTCTCTGAGGAAGTGATATATGTGATTAGAGACGTCAGCAAAGTAAAGGAGAGAGTCCTGGGAATACCTAGGGAGAGATCATTCCCATCTTGGTGTGTTCAAGGAATAGCAAAGAGAAGAGAGGAGTCAGAGAGGGAGGCAGGAGCCAGGTCAGGTAGGGCCCTCTGGGCCATGGTGAAAGCTTGTGAGTTTATTCTAAGCTTGGAAGACATGAGGGAGTCAGCATAGGAGTGACATGCTCTGACCTGCTATTTTAAGTGTTCATAGCAACACTAGTCACAATAACCAAAAAGAAGAAACAACTCAGACATCCATCATCTGATGAATGGATAAACAAAATGCAGTCTCCCTATTCAGTGAAATAGGATTCAGCCATAAATGGAACAAAGCACTAACACGTGCTCTAACACAGATGAACCTTGAACACGTGATGCTAAGGGAAAGAAGGCAGACACAAAAGGCCACACAGTGTACAATTTCGTTTATAAGAAATGCCAGAGTAGGCAAATCTACAGATACAGAGAGGAGATGAGCAGCTACCAGGGCCTGGGGCGGGCATGCTGCAGGGATGAGTGGGGAGGAGCTGCTCATGGGCACAGGGTCTCTTTCCAGGGTGGCTCTAAACATTTCTGGGACCAGGAGTTGAGACGAACTTTCTCTTTAACTCTTTAAAGGGTTCCAAAACGTTGCCAGTCTGTGGGCAGAGATATTTTCCCCCTCTTGTCCACATAAAAGACACTCACCTTAACCAAGCATAAGCGAAAAGGGCAAATTTATTATAAGAATATTGGGGGGTTTCATGGAACTAAAAGAATAGGAAATAGCCAGACCAGGAAGAATTAGCAATCTAGGTGTCTTCTTTCTCTCTCTCCCTCTCTCTCTCTCCTCCCGAAACAGATTGCTTTCTCTCTCTCTCTCTCTCTCTCTCTATCTCTCTTCCCCTCCTCCTGAAACAGATTGCTATCTCTCCCAGTCTTCTTGGGCAAAAACCAGCCATTCACCATTTTCCATACATTACAGTTTCAGGTACAAGGGACTGCCTTTCCCTCTCTATTCTCAGGCCAGACCCCCAGGGGACCATTCTAAGGGGCCCAGTGTGGGTCTGGGGTCTATGCATCTAAGGCCAAAGGCGAGGCTCATTGCAGTAACAACAGCTCTCTTGGCGCCCTTGTGATTGGAGTGTGGAATTGGGGTGGGGGTGGGCTTTACTCAGAAGAGAAGAGAAATTTTCCAGAAATCAAGATTTGTTAAATGAATGACCCTTAAGGTATCTTTAAATTAGGGAAATCTAATATAAAGTGTTTATGGTCAAATGGTAATCGAGTGATTTTTAACGAGGATATGTCTGGCCAGGGCTGGCACCATTCTAGAGCTGCAAGAACAGCATGGCAGCATTTCGTGCCCAGCAGGACCCGGCAGAGGAACTTGGGTTGGGGACAAAGCAGACCTCTAGACCCCTCATTCCAGCCCCACACTCGGAGAACACAGTGACCCCACAGGACACCCACATGAGCCCAGAGATGACATCCCCTTGCCAGCTCAGCTGAAATGCATTTCTCCAGATCACACAGGGATGGTCCTAGATCTCATCAACATGGCTCTCACTTGAGCCACAGATGGCAAATGGGATGCTCATCCCCGCCCCTTGCTCCCTGGCCTGGCTGCTTCCACATTCCTTGACAATAATGCTGGTTCAGAAGCTGGTACTGGAGCCAAGCCTTGCTAGGCACAGCAGGGTGGGCAAGGCAGAAGGGAAGCTGGCAAGGTGGGAAATAGGGGCTTTTTATTTTATGCTGGCCCCAGCAGTCTGGAAAGTGCTGTGAAAAGTGGGCAGCGGGACTGCAGCAGATGACGGAGCTTTATCAGGTAAGGGGTTGGAGGGTGGGGAGCATGGGAAAATTACAGCCCCACTTGCCAAGTCTCAGAGACACCTGCATCTAATTTAGCATAAGGAAGATATTATGGAAAAGGGCTGCCACCTTCCTCGGATGCAGACTCTAACTCAATCTGGTCTATTCCGGCTCCTAACCCTCTCTAGCCCCACCCCACCTGCTCTAAGCCACCATCATCTCTTGCCCAGAGAGCCATGACTGCCTCCCAAATTCTCTCTCTGCTCCTTCACCACAACAGTTCATTCTCCACCCAAGGACCACAATCATCTAAGTCGTAGGTCTGATTAAGCCTCACTTTAGCTTAAAAGCCAACAGTGGCTCCCCAAAGGAGAGTCCAAAATCTTTCTCAGTAGCTCATAAGGGGCTTCACATGCTGACCCCAAAAGCTTCAAGCATTAAAGGGGCTTGGGGTGTATAGCAGATGCACTGGTTCCCTGCCAGGTCCCCTCACCTTTTACCATACTGGCCCAACTTCCAATAGAGCCAGCACCTGCTCTCATTTGCTTGACAGCTTTCTCTGGTGACTGGAATCCACTTTTGCTCATACACATGGCAGGACGGAAGTGCCAGGGAATTAATGCCCCCCAACCCCCACTGAGAGCAGCCCTCCAACAATGACTAATGGAAGGTGATGTATAAATACCCCAGCTCCACCATCCATTGGGTGGGACAACTGAGATGCATGTTTGACACTGGCCCCCACAGTTCCCCACCTGCCCATAGTAGTAACTTTGATTTTGCATCCTTTCCCAGTCTCACCTCTCCATTCAGAATCACCCCCCAGATAAAGTTCTTATATTCAAATCTTTATCTCTGGGTCTTCTTTGGGGAGATCACTGAAAAAACAATTGTTTTCCATAACCAGGTTTTCCAACTATGTACTTATTTGCACATATTAGTAATGAATGTGCCCTATTCTCTGCAGCCTCAGGACCTTTGCACAAGCTGTTCCCTCTGCTTGGCATACTCTCCCCTTGCCCCACCCCACCCTTATAGCCCCTTCTATCTCCTGGGTAGATCTTTAGCTCTATCTTCAGCGTAGATCTACATTCTTGAGTAGAACTTCTTTGACCCCAACCCCCCCCCACACACACAAGAGTTTTCATTCCCCTGGAATTTATTCTCCCTGCACACTATTTCTTTTTCATTTCACTCATCTCACCTATAATTATTTGTTCAAAGCCTGTATTCCCTGCTGATATGTAAGCCCTATGAGAACAGGAACTGTATCTGTGGGATCATTTCTGATGCCCAGAGTAGAACAGGAAATAGATGCTCAAAGTGGAGTCAAATAAATAGTGCTTTGACTTCAAAAAATTAGAAAGAGAAGGGGTAAAACTCACACAGAAAGGGAAATGTCAACACATGCAAACTGGATAATCACAGCCACCATGGCTCAGCACATACAACGGGGCAGACACTTGCCAGTGGTTTCACAAACATCATCTTAATTCGCCCTCATAGGCAGATACTGATAAATCCCTATTTGACAAAGGGAGAAACCAAGTCAAAGAGAGGCTAAGTAACTTGCTAGAGGGCACACAGGTAACAAGGGGCAGAGCTGGGATTTGAACCCGGAGAGTCTGGCTATCAGAGTGCACATATTTAACCACTAAGCTCTTTTGCCTCTTACCATATGGAGAGAGAAGCCAATTATTAAGCACTCCACAGCACCTGTATACAGAGCTGCCCCCCCTCGGAAGGCGTGACGTGAAGAAAGACAAACAGCATCACTGGCCTGATGGCATTCATTCACCAGACCAGATATTATGAAGTACCTACTACGCTCCAGGTACAAGGACAGAGTGGTAAACAAGACAGACACCACCCCTGCGTTCCTTACAGTACAATAGGAAGGGCAGGTACTGCATGAAAAAACACACAAATAGGTCTGTCATTACCAGCTGTAACTGTGGAGGCAAAGAGGACGAGAAGCACCCAACTTAAACAGGTCAGAGACAACTTATAAATGAAGACCTGAAAAATGAGAAAAATTGAGCCACCGCAAGGGGGTGGTTCGAGAACATTTTCCACCAGACCATGGGAAATGTTGGCTGTTATTCTAGGTGCAGTGGGAAGTCACTGGAGGGTTTCAAGGAGCTGGAGATGTGCTCTGATTTACATTTTCAAACCTCCCCTCCAGCTGTTGTGGGGAGAGTGGGTGGCGGGAAGACAGAAGCCGAGACCAGCAAGGAAGCCGCTGCCAGGGTTTAGACGAGAGACCATGGTGGCTCCAGCAGGGCTGGAAGCAAGGGAGATGGAGAAACAGGCCTCATTCAGGATACGTTTGGGGGAAAACCAACAGCAGAACTTAGCGATGGGCTGAGTGTAAAGGCTGAAGGAGGTGGAAGGACCCGAGCTGGCTTTCAGGAGCAGGTGATGAAATGTAGCAAACGTGGCCAGAGCCTGGCAGCTTTTACAGTTTTATCCAGATAGTTTGTCCTCAAGTCAACATCTTTACCACTCTTTCCCCCCTTCACCCTAACAACCACATTCCATAATAAGCCCTTGGGGCATTTTAGGAAATCTAAAAGGAGGAAGCTTTCAAATAATAAAAGTAAAAACCAAAGCTGGCAATTTTTGCACACTCCTTATGGACCAGGCATATACTTTACGCAATTCTCTCAAATACCATGATGAAAGGCCTATCATTATCACCATTTTAGTGATGGAACATAGAGAGGTTAACTAATTTTCCCAAGGCTTACACAGCGAATCAATGGCAGAGGAGGGTTCAAACTCAGGACTGGCAGATTATAAAGCCAACTCCCATCCCTTTGCTTCCCATTTAGAGGACCAGCTGGCGGTATTTTCTCCTTCTTGTGGGCCCTGAGGACCCCGGGGCTGCCAATAGTTGTCTGTGAGGCCTGGGAAGATGCCTAGAGGTGCCCCTGCCACCTGGCCCTAAGACCACTGCCTAGAGCCATGTCTTCGCCAATATCCCGCAAACACCCCACTTCTGTACATCCCATTAATCTCAGCCCAGAGTCGGGAAACCTCAACCGCAATCGAATGACAGATACCACCAAACAGAAAGGGAGAAGAATGTAGGCCTGAAGTATCCACTGATCACACCCCTGTTCTGTTCAAGTAGCTCTCCACTGATTTCCTGCCTCATTAAACTCTTCCACGAACATTATCTCATTCAGTAGATGGGTACATACGACTCTACCCATTCCCACAGATGAGTAAACTGAGGCTCAGCAAAGTGAAATGACCTGCAAGCTCAGAACCAAATTCTGAAGCCAGGGCCTCTCAGCCTAAGTCCAGGAGCCTTTTCAACATCACTCAATAGCTTGCCGTGAAAACCTTCTTAGAAGTCTTTTTATGGATGTCGTTCTACGTGCATTTTTACCACCTCAGTAGCAGCCAAGAACTGGAGGGGAAGGCTGGGAGGGGGGTGGGGTGAGAAGACAAGGGAGACTTGAAAGCAGTAAGGGCATGATCCCAAGAGGAACTGTGATTTGAATTGAGAGAAATTGGTTTCCTGTTATCTTCGTAGCCACTGTGTTTGCAATTCGGGACCTGACGCCCATGTATCAGGCCAAACACTGCCACTGTTTTCTGATCAAATCTCCTTCCCAGGAAGATACCGCTAAAAAATTCTCTATAACCTATCAGGCAGCCTAAGCTCCTCTAAAAGACCCACACTGCTGAACAAGTTCACAGAGAACTCCCACCACAGTACAGCCAGAAAGAAGCCATGTTTGCAGGGGGCCGGGTATTAAGATAATGCTCCAAGGCCTGTGTGGAGCCAAAAGGAAACACGGCGATACTAAGTTGACACTAATCACAGCCCCTGCCGTCCTGTGGGCTGCATGACTGACATCCAGCCATCACACACAAACACAGGGATACTAGAGGTTAACACATTGAAATCTTTCTGTGCACATTGGCAAATTACCTCCTTGAATATGCCTGACAAACTCCATCTAAAACAATAAGGAAATGTGTCATCTTATCCATCAGGAAGTCCATATGTAAGGAGGGTTTCAGGTCTGGTTGATTCAGCTGCTCAAAGAGGTCTTAAATTCTTGTCCCCAAGCTCTGCCATCCACAGGGCAGATTCCATCCAGAGTCTGATGCCTGCCGTGGTTGTAAGACGGTTGTGGGTAGCACTTGGTGCTGACACTTTCTTGTGTAAGTCTCACGGGAGGGACACAGAACCTCTCCAAACTGTGGACTATAAGCCCTTTACCACTTGGACTAGATCAAGTTCATATGACTACCCCAAACCAATAACAGTCACCAGGGAAATGCCCCAGGGACATTTGGCAATGCTCCAAAACATTTTTAGCTGTCACACTGGGGGTGAGAGGCTACTGGTGTCTAGTGGGTAGAAGTTAGGAGTGCTGCTAAACATACTATAATGCACAAAACAGTCCCTGACAACAAAGAATTACCTGGTCCAAAATGTCGATAGCGCTGAGATTGAGAAATCCTGCCCTAGAGTAATCTAGATCAGGGTTGGCAAGCCACAGTTTGGCTCACTGACTGATTTTATAAATAAAGTTTTATTGGAACACAGCCACACTCATTCATTTACATATTGTCTATGGTTGGTTTTACACTACAACACAGTTGTCACACAACTAGTTGTGACAGAACCCATATTCAACCCCTCTCACCACCAAAAGCTTAAAGTATTTACTCTTTGGCCTTTTTCTGGAAAAGTTTGCTGATCCCTGATCTAGGTCTACTCTTAAAGCTGTCGTTGGAAGACTATATAAACAAAATTAGGGTTCTGTTAAAGAGAAAAATTTATATTGGGAAGTAATAAACAGTAACCACTACCAAGATGAGTCTATTTTTAGAGGTTACACACCATAGGGCATAGCTCTCAGCTGGGGCTTTCCCAACAAAAATTTATTTCCACATAAAAGATTTATATTAAAAACTATTAAAAACTAGGAACATAGGTCTTACACAATTGTTAAGTTGGTGAGAGGTGGTAAAACATCCAATCCCCACCACCACCTCCACCACCAAAAAAAAAAAAAAAAAAAAATCAAGATTTTCCTTTATTCAGTTCCTACCACAAACAGATATGATCATCAGGGATTGGTGGGGTCTGAGCCCACAACGCCTGAGTCAGGCCTGGTGTGGGCTCTATGGCAGGCCAAAGCCATGCTGAAATCAAGAGAGAGGAAAATGCAGGAGAGGAAATTACTGAGTTAAACAGACTGCAGTACTCCTAGGACAGGAAATTACTCAGCAGAAAGAATCATGGAAGAGATGAGAGAACCATCTCTAACAAAATGGAGGCCTGACAACAATCCTGCTCCCTAATGCCCTGGGGTCCTATGAGATTTCACAAAGTCTGCCCAATAAGTCCTTTTCCCTCAACAAATCTAATTGGGTTTCCGATCCTTGGAACCAAAGGATTCCTGAGAAAGACAAGGCCCCTTGAGCCACTGCACACTGTTTCCAGGACCCACCCCTCATTGCCTCAGGGTCAGGTATATATTTGCCCTTGAGTTGACTGGCTCCTCCTAGCTCCTTCCATCCCAGTCACCCAGGGATTCCTGACCTGCCTGGCAGGCAATTGGGCAGACCCAGAGGGCTGACAGAACATTCAGGACTTAAAAACTAAGAAACCCAGGAGGGAAAATGGTACCTGACTTTTCATAGTTATTTTAAAAGTTTCTTTTAATAGCAACTATAAATGGTTACTAGACATGTCAAATATAAGTCAATATCAACTCCTACAAAAGACTAAGAAGGGAAAAAACTTTCTTAAGTGGAAAAAAAATTCATGGCCATGTCTTTCCCACATGAGATAATAATGTTGCTTTGATCTTCTGCTCACTCAGCCTGGTCTTCATCTGAAGCCCACCACTAAACACCCTGTTCCTATTACTTTCCCATTTGCTATTTTAATTGAATGAGAACCGTCATATCATGCCCAATATTCATTCCCCATCTGCTGCTTCTCCAGTTTTTTCTGGAAGTGCCTGGGGCAACACTCCTCTCTGGAACAGAATCTACTCTCTAACTTCCTCTGGAATAGATTCTCTTTCCTGAAGCCAGACCATTCACCTCCTGGATGCAAATCTGTCCTGGAGGTGTCCCTCTGGGGGCCACCATCTGGGTTTCTGGGCCGGCCTGATGGGGTGGAGAGTGGTGGTGCGAACTTTTTTGCTTCTGCGGTTTCCAACCCACCCTCCCGAGGCTGAGGCATGGGAAAAGGAGTACCCCCCATCTGAACCACAATCAAGGCAAAAAATGAATCAAATGATGATTCTGAGTTAAACAAACTACAAGTAAGATCACAGTGAAGCCAAACATTTCATCAAGAACATATTCAGCACACATGTCCTGACTAAGCGTAGACTGTACAGAGATTAGGAAAGTACAGTCTGTATGCTCACAGCAACCAGTCTTGAACAACACTGCCCAGTGTAATTAGAGCAGAAGCCACTCTTGCAATTTGGAAGTTTCTAATAGCCACATTAAAGTAAGTACAAAGAAACAAGTATTACCAGGCACTTCACATACAGTATTTTCTAATTTAATCCTCATAACAAGCATATGAACCAAGAACTTTTATCTCCTCATTTTATAGATGGTAACACTGAGGACCACAGAGTAGTTAAAACTGTGCTCAGGGTCTCACACCGGTAAGCGGCATAAAGGGAATTTAAACTAGACAATTTAGTTACAAAAGCTATGCTCTCGGCATACTTGATTGTTGTAGGGAAGTTGTTATTTAAAAAGGTCAAGAAGCCCTTTTTCTTTCATCCTCTAATCTATTCCTGGCTTCCAGATTCAGATTCTGAAAAATCTGGGGTTTTTTCCTGTGGCAAACATGTCAAGCCAGGACATTAAATTCAGACCTAAATAAATATGCTTTTATCAACGCTACAAACCAGCTCTGTTTGGACCTTGTTTGTCTGCAAAACATTTTCCTACCAGCCTTCTATCTTGTTTGTACCATCCAGTGGGGGCAAAGGGAAATGAGTAACTAGCTGAGTCACGCTTTCCCGGGGTTTCTAACCCACACTGGGTCCCAAGGCAACTCCTCTCTGAGCTACACAACCTCTCAGAGAAGAAGCTTTTCCCCCAGAGAGAAACGATTAAAACAGGGATTCATATATTGAGCACTTATTATGTGCCCACCACTGGACTGGATGCTGGGGTTAAAGAGAAAAGCCAAGACCCCATCTCCCCCTCATAGAACTCGCATTCTCTCAGAGGCAGCAGACACAAAGTGGACAGCTGCAGTCCCGCATGATGAGAACCATGATGGAAAACGGTGGGGACACAGGGGCAAAGCTCATGACCCTGCCTTGGGGGGGGGCGCGCCAGGGAATGGGGAGGACTGCGGTCAAGGAAAACTTCCCAGTGGAGGTGAGCATGGACTGAGCTTTGAGGAATGAAGGTAAAAAGGCAGGAGACAACAAGGTCAGCAAGACATGAGGCTGGAAAGGCCTTGAGTACCCAAATAAGGAGTTTGGACATTTCCTCGAAAACAATGAGGGATTGTGCCTCAGTTTTCACATCTAAAATAAGGAAATTAATCATATTCACTTCCTATCCACCATTAAAGGGCTCAGCATAATAGCTGGCTTCATATTAAATGCTCAATAAATGCTCGATGATCATAATTAGTATCGAAAGGCTTTAGAGAGACTGATAATATTAATAACTGTTAATGACAACTACCATTAATTTAACATCTATATGTGCTAGACATGGTGCTAAGCCCTTTATGTACATCACTGTTTTTCTTCTAAACACGTCGCTATCTGAAATTGCACCGTGCGTTATTTGGTTACCACCTGTCTTGCCCGTAGAACAAAAGCTCCCTGAGGGCAAGACCTGTTTGTCTTGTTTGCTGCTCTCTCCCCAGTGCCTATAATGGAGACTGACCCCTGAAGTAGGAGCTCAATACATTGCTGTTGGATGAGTAAATGATGATCTCATGTACAATAACCCATGTACAATAATTACAAATGAGGAAATGGAAGTGTAGAGAAATCATTCAAGCTGTACAATGTGGACAAAAGATGCAAGATGGGACAGGCTGGAGGAAAGGAGACCAGGGAGGGGGCTACTGCAGACATGCAGGGAAGAAAAATGGGATGGAGAAAAGTTACTAGATCAGAGAAATATTAGGAAGGTGGGTGATTAGGTGGGTGGGTGTATGGGTGATGGATGGATGGATGGGCATGTGGATGGACAGGCGAGTGGACAGATAGGTGGATGGGTAAATGAGTAGGTATATGGGTGAATGGACAGGTGGGTGAACTGATGCATGGGTGGGCGGGTACCTGGATGGGTTGGTTATGAATGGTTCCTAATATACTTGCGTGAAGCATTTTAGACATAGAATAAACATTTTTACTAACAGTTACCAGAATGAATATTAAAATATCGTCAGGTAGGGGCGCCTAGGTGGCTCAGTCGGTTAAGTGTCAGACTCTTGATTTCGGCTCAGGTCATGATCTCAGGGTTGTGAGATTGAGCCCTGTGTCTGGCTCTGTGCTGGGCATGAGGATGCTTGCTCGCGTGCTCGCTCTCTCTCTCTCTCTCTCTCTCTCCCCCTCTGCCCTTCCCCTGCCCTCTCTCCCTCTCTAAAAAAAATAAAAATTAAAAGTAAGTAAGTAAATAAAAAATAAACTACTGTCCGGGTAATGAAGGCAGAGCCTGTAACATCCCGAGATTCAGGAAATATAACAATCCTTTCCAATATGCTTTTATACCAATTTTGTCCAAGACTCATGTGCTCAATTATTCTTTCCTTTACCGCTTCAAGACAAATAAGGCATAAATCAGCCCTTAACTGTCATTCCTTCAGCTGATTTCCAAATCCAGAGTGCTGAGGCTTTAAATTATTCTGTACCTAACTTGGTTAGCAGTACCTGGGTCTACATAGGATGATCTTATTGTCAAGGAAACAGAGTTGGTCTGAGCTGCAAAAGCTCCTGCTGATGCGGTTGCTATTCCAGAGAGAGAGTTAAAGGCAACTCAGAATGGCTTTGAAAGATGATTCCTGTCCAGTTGAGTTCAAACAGACATTCAGTCATAAAAAATCCCAGTTGGGTCACTCTTCCTTATTAAAGGTAACCATGGACAGAAGAGTCTGGTCTGTTCTTTTTTCTTCTTCTTCAGCCCCTTCTTTCCCCGTGTCTTGAAAATATACACACAGACTCACACACATGACCATGTTCATGGCCAGGGTAGGTGAAATATAGTAATACAATTTAAAAGAAAGCCTCACCCAAATCTGTACCTTCCCAATCTTTCCTTGAAATTCTCCCAGGAGCAACATATTCTTTTGTGATAAATATTACCCACTTGAGACCTGACGACCTCTTTTTAAATAATATTCAAGAATTCCAGAGAAACTTCCTTTAGGCTGTAAATTATTTAAGTTACCCAGCATACTAGTCTGCTAGGGTTACCATCACAAAGTACCACAGACTGGGTGGCTTAAACAAGGGAAATTTATTTTTTCACAATTCTGGAGGCTAAAAGTCCAAAATCAAGGTCTTCTCTTTATACGTGTCTGTGCCCTAATCTCTTTTTATAAATAAACATACCAGTCACATTGGATTAAGGCCCACCCCGATGACCTCACTTAACCTCAATTACCTCCTGAAAGACCCTATCTCCAAACATAGTCACATTCTGAGGTACTGGGAGTTACAACTTTAACCTATGAATTTGGGGAGATGGGGGGTACACAATTCAGCCCATAACACCTGGAGACATCAAGCAGTCCAGGGAAACATCTTGTCTGACATTCACATCTCAATGCAGGATGGTGGTAGAAGAGGCTGTTCTTCAATGGGATGGGTGTCGGTTGACCCTGTTGCTTGACATCCCAATGAGAAAATGGAATGTCATGCTATGACTGGCAATACTGGGTCACTCTGCAATGGTCTCTTGTTGGACCAGATCCTGGACATGGCTATTCTCCTTCCTATATGGAAGACAGCGTCACTCCATCATGCCAATCTGGCTGATCATGCCACCTTGGATTCCCTCTTGAATTACTCACCTCATCTCAAACCAGTGCTTTCCAGGGGCGGTAAGGTACGTAGGTCAAGAGGAAAATTTTTTTTATCATGGTAAAACATATATAACATAAAATTTACCATTTTAATCATATTCAGGTGTACAGTTAGGTGGCATTAAGTGCACTCACAATGTTGTGTAACCAACTGCACTGTCTTAATTCATTGACGCTGCTGCTATAACAAGCTATTATAGATAAGGTGGCTTATAAACAACATAAATTTATTTCTCACAGTTCTAAGGCTGGGGAGTCCAAGATCAAGGCACCAACATAATTATGTTCTGGTAAGAGAACCTCTTCCAGGTTTCAGCCTCACTGTGGTATCCTCACATGGTGGGAAGGGGCTAGCAAGCTCTCTGGGACCTCTCTTCTAAGGACAGTAATCCCATTCATGAGGGCTCAACCCTCATGACCTGCTTACCACCCAAAGGCCCGACTTCCTCATACCATCACATTGGGCATTAGGACTTCAACATATGGATTTGGGGGAATGGGTGGACACAAGCATACCACCCATTTCTAAAACTAGTAATTTATTAGCCCAAACAGAAACTCTGTACTCATTAACTCCTGTACTCATTAACTCATTAACTCAGAAACTCTCCTGCTTCTCTCAGGTAAAAACAAAACCATAATCCTGCACAAGTAAGCCACCAAAGAAATATTTATTGAACAGCTATAGAACAGGATATTAAAATAATTTCCTTTCTTGAAGTTGGACCAACACCCTGATATCCTAAATTAAGGTACCATCCTGCCTGTATAGGACATGCCAAGGGACTATTAAACTGGATTGGCAGGCATTCACCCATCCCACATCTCCGGGCTACAAGTATGAGGTTGGGGTTTGAAGGAGTTGGAGTGGGGATTTGGCGATGGGTATTTGTTGGAGGGCTGTGCTTCTCCCCTGCACCGCACCACTTCACAACAGGGACTGAGGAGTATGTCCTCTCATCTCAAGCCAAACACAGGAGGCCTCAGAGAGCTCGATATGTGTCTCCTGAAGTCTGGTGAACTCAGGGCATGGTGTTGGGTTCTCAACAAAAGTCCAACAGGACAAGAGGCTGTGTTTGGAGTTTTCCATATTGGGGAACGGAATAAAGCTTCCCCTCCACTGGCAGGGGGAGTCAAAGGAATGAACTTCCTGGACATTAATATGGTTCCCACAGAAGGAAGCTGGTTGGCATCATCCTAAAATGTAGAGATATGCACAGACCAATGCATAGCTAGAGGGTTAGAAGCAGAGTCTATAGTCAGAGACCCAAGGGGCAGGCTCTCCTGGGAACCCACAAAAGCACCTCATGGGAGAGTAAGCTTTGACTTCCACTCTGCCCAGAGGATAGCAATCTCAAATTGCAACGGCATCAGCTACATGACAACTTCTTCACTGCTGTCCCATCCCCTATCCCAATCTCTCCTTCTACTCACTCTCCTCCAACCTCGGGGTGGGGGGAGCAGAAACCACAGACTGCCACAAAGAAAACAGACTGTAGAACTAGTGAAGTCAGCCCATGCGCCCTCCCCCAGCTCTGCTCCTTCAAAGGGAGAAGGAGGAGCTTTAAGTTAGAAAAGAGACAAGGCTTTGGAGTTACTACAAGGAGCCTGTCCTTGTAACTGAATGGTTCCCCAAAGCCATGGGACCTGCCAGCGATTTCCTCCAAGGTCAGGAAAGAACAAGTCCACAGGCAGTGTATTTCTTTCCTCTATGTACCCCCTACCATGTCAAACTCATCCAAGAAACTCATAATACCCACCATATGCACTTTTCAAGGCACTAGGGATTCAGAACTAAAAAGACATAAAGTCTTGCCTCAGAGAAATCTTTATATAACCCTTAATTTATTATTGTAGGATTGTTTCTTTCAGACAGGGGCTCTGTGTAAAGAAGGGATCAGGTACGTGCTGGAAGAAGAAAGACTACATATATAAAGGATAACTCGGATTCTAGGAAGGTGACAAAGACAGTGACATGGTTTTAGAACTGCCCCAAGTTTCCCTATAAAAACAGAGAGAGTAGCTGGGAGAGGTAGGGGATGCTAATGGTGCCCCCCAGAATCCCTTTATTGGGCTGAGGTACCCACCCCCCATACTAACAGCTCACAGCTGCCCCCTTCTCTGGATCCAATGGGAGCCCTTTGTCCCGGAAGTTGCACCTCTCAGAGGCTACCCACAGCCAATAACTGGCTGACAAGAGGGGTAGAAAGGTGATCCCACTTACTTAAGGTAGCACAACCTCTGTTGTGTGAGTCATACCCCAGAATATGCCATGGGATCAGGCTGATGCTCTTCTTCAGCTGAGATCCCATCTTTGCTTACTCCTTTCTATGCTGTCTCCTGCTTCTCTCCTTCCTTTTCTTCTGAGAGCACTTCCCCCAGTTAATCAATCAATGTACTAGAGTCCCTATTTCAGGCTCTGCCTCTAGGCATGATCCAAAACACAGAGCAAAACCAGACAAGATCTACAACAAAACTAGGTGACAGAGAGCCCCACAAATCCCAAATTATGAGTGGGTGGGGACAAACCATCAGCAGCTATTGGACCCACATGATGTCAGCATCTTTGCAAGATGAAACAGAGGGAAGGAAAAGGGGTCCTTCTGAGACCCCCAAACCAACATTCACAGGGAAGCAAGGCAGGCTGACCTGAGAACATCAGCTGGAACTAGGAAGGAGTCTGCAGGTTCTAACTCAAGTGAGTGCAGGAGACCAACATGAGATGAAGAAGGTTTAGATACTGGTCTCAAAGCAAACAAACACTCTCTACCAGGGCAAAGCCTGAATTGAGGAGAAATTGCTAAAAGTAGAATCCAAACAGGGGAGGGACAACAGGGGCAAAGGAAAGAGAATGCCCACATGTAAGCAGAAATGGAGGGTAGAGAAAGCACATTTCAAAGCATGGGGCCATATTTTTATCACATAATGAGAACAACTAAAGATGGGAGCTCTAGAAACAGGAAGCTGGAAAAGCTATCCTAGCTTGATTTTTCTAAAAGGAAATATAGGAAAACTCATTTCACTTAAAAAGTAAGTAAAAAAAAGTATCACTGTCAAATACCAGTCAAAATTATAAAAAAACAGAGAATTTACAGACAAGGAAAACATGCCAGAAATACATGCCCACCAAAAACAGAAGGAAAAAAAAAAATACTGTAACCCGATATGGCAAAATGGGCTAAAAGAAATTAAGAAAGTAATAGCTACAGAATATTCATACAAGTCCCTTAGAAAGAAATCCAAAGCAACGGAAGAGAAAAAAACAGAATCATAACTCAAGAAAATCAACTTAAAATGCCCAACACTGAAACAGATCCAGGAAAATTACTTAAAAGCGAAAAGGAAAAAAAAAAAAAGATTATATTCTGGGCACCAAGCCAAAAAGATCAAGTCACTTATAGGATAAATAAAATCAGATTGTCATTAGGCTTTTTAACAGCAGCACTTTATGCTAGAAGAAACAAAGAATCACATTTAAGATCTTCAAGGAAAGAAAATGTGGGCCAAGAATTTCTATCCTAAACTGACCTTCAAACAGAATTAAATTTAAAAGCAATTCCTAAAAATTCAAAGTAAAATAAAATAAATGAAACTAAATATGTATTCACTTAGTATTATAACCACACAGAGAAGAATTTTTTCAAGTAACTTTAAAATATAAAATCTGACTAGATGCCCCTCATGGAGTATACCCCAAGAATAGAAAAGAAAAAAAAAAAGGAATGCAAAAAAAAAACAAAAAAAAAACAAAAAAAAACCCCACAACATATCCACAAGAATTGAAGACAAAATGTTCAAACAAAATGTGTACAAGAATGTTCACAGCAGCATTATTCATAACAGCCAACTATGGAATCAACCCAAGTGTCCATCAATGGATGAGCAGATAAGCAAATACGGTCTATCCATGCAATGGAATATTATTCAGCCACAAAATGAGTCCAGTACTGATACATGCCACAACATAAATGAGCTTGAAAATATGCTAAGGGAAAGAAGCTAGGCACAAAAGGCCACATAATGCATGATTCTTTTTACAGGAAATGTCCAGAACAGGCAACTCCATAGAGACAGGAAGTAGATTAATGACTGCCATGGGGGGGGGGGTGTGCATGCAGAGATGGGCAGGAGAGAGAATAAGAAGTCACTGCTGAATGGGTATAGGATTTCTTATTGGGATGATGAAAGTGCTTTGCATTTAAATAGTGGTGATAGTTGCACAACATTGTGAACATACTTAAATCCACTGAATCACACATTTTAAAGTGGGTAAAAAAGAAATGCAAAAAAATAAAATAAAATGGCTAAAAAGGTGATTTTTATGTTATGTGTTTCACCTCAATTAAAAAAAAATCCTAAACTATTTGTATTAATCAAATTGATGGTGTAAATAATGATATTATTATTTCCAGACTGGTGTGTGTGTATTGAAGGATTTTGAGGCAAAAAAATAATTATGGTGGTATCTTTGGGAACGAGATTCTCAGCATTGGGGGAAGGAAATAGAGTTAAGAGTGTTGAGGTTAAATAAAAACCCTATTTCTTACAAAACTAAATATGCTCTTACCATACAATCCAGCAATCACAGTCCTTGGTATTTACCCACAGGAGCTGAAAACTTATGTTCACACAAAAACTGTACGTGGCTGTTTACAGAAGCTTTCCTTGTAATTGCCAAAACCCGGACACAACCAAGATGTCCTTCAGTAGGTCAATGGTCCATCCACACAAAGGAATACTATTTAGCACTAAAGAGAAATTAGCTATCAAGCCATGAAAAGACATGGAGAACTTTAAATGCATATTGCTAAGTAAAAGAAGCCAATCTGAAAAGGCTACACACTGTGTAATTCCAACCATATGACATTCCAGAAAAGGCAAAACTAAGCAAGAAGAAGCAATAAAAAGTGGTGGCAGCCAGAGGTCTGGGGGGGGCACGTGGGGAGAAATGAATATAAGTGGAGCACAGAGGATTCTTTAAGGCAGAGAAAATACTCTATATATTATAATGACAGATATATGTCCTTATATACGTATCAAAGCCCATAGAATGTACAACATCAAAAATGTACCCTAAGGTAAAGTATTGACTTTGGGTAATTATGATATGTCAATGTAAATTCATCTTTGGTTAAAAAAAAAATTCTACCATTCTGGTAAGTGATGTTGATAATGGGAGCTGAGGGGGGTGCTGGCTATGCATGTATGGAAGCACTTATGAGAAACCTCTATATGTCTCTCTCAATTTTGTGGTAAACCTAAAACTACTCTACTAAAATAAAGTCTTAAAAATAAACCCTATAGGAGCGTCTGGGTGGCTCAGTCGGATAAGTGTCTAACTTTGTTCAGCTCAGGTCATGATCTCGGGGTCCTGGGATTGAGCCCCATAGCATCGGGCTACCCGCTCAGCAGGGAGTCTGCTTGTCCCTCTGCCCCTCTCCCTGCTCGTGCTCTCTCTTTCTCTCTCTCTCACAAATAAAGAAAATCTTAAAAAAAAAAAAAAAAAATAAATGGAATACATTATATATTGTTTAAAGTCCCCAAGTAAAATGCTCACTCACTTCCTTTAATAATTCTTAGAGGTGGGCAGAACATAAACACATAAAACTCTTCATCACCATATTGTATCTGATGATTTCTAAGCTTTGCAGTAACTACTAAGACCTCAGGCATCACACCCCAATAAAAGTATAAGAATCAAATTATTTGAGGGCGCCTGGGCGGCTCAGTTGGCTGAGCATCTGACTCTCAATTTCAGCTCAGGTTGCGATCTCAGGGTCTTGGGATCGAGCCCCACATCAGGCTCTGCGCTCAGCAGGGAGTCTGCTATGAGCCTGCTTCTTCCTCTCCCACTCCCCCTGCTTGTGTTCCCTCTCTCGCTGGCTGTCTCTATCCTGTCAAATAAATAAATAAAATCTTTAAAAAAAAAAAAAAAAAAAACCCTACAGCCATGATTTGAATAGGAAGCATCAATATGAATTTATCATGTGTTTTGTGTTTTTTAAGTATATACTTAATAACTCTGTCTACTGGAAATTCCTAGAAACAATCACTTAATGTCCTGGTACCACGTATGGCCAAGACTGGCACTTGGAAAATATTTGTGGAAGGGAGAGAGGGAGGGAAGAAAAGGAAATGAACAAACCTGGGTGTATGCTTGATGTGGGTGCACATGGAAAAAGGTCTGTAAGAATATGTTAAGATCACTAACAACAACTACCTTTAGGGAATGGAAGAGGAGTGGCTAGTATATTTCACTATTGATTTGAATACCCCTTTTTAACTATAGACTATTTTAAAGAATACATAAGAACTTTAATATAAAATGGAAAAATAATTAAATGGAAAAAATTCTAAAGAGTACTTCATATAAGATCCAAATCTTTGTTTAAAATATTTGTGTTGAGGGGGCACCTGGGTGGCTCAGTCGGTTAAGCCTCCAACTCTTGGTTTCCACTCAGGTCATGATCTCAGGGTTGTGAGATCTAGCCCGGCATTGGGCTTCCTGCTCAGCGGGGAGTCCGCCTGAGGATTCTCTCTCCCTTCCCCTCTCCTCCCTACCCTTGCATGCATGCTCTCTCTGTCTGTCTCAAATAAAGTCTTTAAATAAAAAATAAAAATAAAAAATATTTGTGTGTATGCATGTGCCCTACATGCAACCAATATATTCACATGCATGGAAAAAGGTCAGAAAAAATGCTAAAGAGGTTACCTCTGAGTTACAAGATTATGGATATTTATTTTTATTCCTTTAGTTACCTCATAATTATTGTGTACCTACCAAGTATTTTCTTTATTTCCCTTTTTATGAACGTGTTTTATTTTTGTAATTAGGGAAGAGCAATAAACGTTCATTTTAAAGAAGGAAAATAGGATCTCTAGAAATGAAATGGAATACCAGCCTGCTCCCACTCCTCTAAATCTGAACTGTTGTTTGCACTTACCCTGAGCCCATGCACACGGGATCTGACCACTACAGGGGCCTTAAAAGAAACAGTGGCTGAGTGGGGAGCTAAGCTTTGCTTCTGGCCAGGACCAGAACTACCATTACCCCATGGGCCACTCATCATCCCATGTGCCCACCCTCCAAATGTACAAATGTACAAAACCCACTCACTTCTCCCCTCTCCTAAACAAGTCTTTGAATTTTACACACTAATGCTCAAGGTCCTATGTCTAGGTAGGACCAAAGTGTCAGACCTCTGTAGATTTTGCCAACTTGCATCCATTCACTCTTCTCCTGATGAAGTATTCTGAGTTATCTCTGGCGAACACCACCTTTCCAGTCTCATTCAGTGTGCTACACGTGGGGCTCCATCCCCAGCCCAGGGTCAGAACATAGGACCCAGGTCCAATTGAATCAGCACATTAAACATTAAATCCTGGGGCACCTGGGTGGCTCAGTCAGTTAAGCATCTGACTTCGGCTCGGGTCATGATATCAGGGTCCTGGGATCAAGCCCTGTGTCTAGCTCCATGCTCAGCAGAGAGTCTGCTTGTTCCTCTTCCTCTCCCTCTGCCCCTCCCCTAGCTCATGCTCTCTCTCCCTCTCAAATAAATAAAATCTTAAAATATAAATAAAATAAATAAAAAATAAACATTAAATCCTCTGGTTAAAATGATTGGTTCAGGGATAATCGTGTGAGCCAATGAGAGCCTCTGAGATGTAATGAGACTTTTGCTGGAAAGCTGGCACAAAGACTGTCTACTTCCCCCGTTGTGTGTAGGCAGGGAGGGATGTATTCCTGGGAACTGCCAACAGTCATTGGAAGACCATAAAGGGAAAACTTGCTTGTAAATGGGATCAACTCAAAGAAAACAGAACACAAAGATGGAGAAAAAGAAGAGATGCCCCCTGATGATATCATTTAGGCTCCTGAATCCAGACTTGCCCTGACCTACCTCTGGACTTTTCAGTTACCTGAGGCAATAAAATCCCTTCTTTGCTTAAGCCAGTCTGAGTTGTGTTTCTTCTCTGACTTCCAATCAGACACTACTAATCGATATACCTGCCTTCTTCTAACTGGCTGAGCAAAGGACATCTTATCATCACCTGCATCAAGAGAGGACTTAAACAGAAACCTAGAATCAGAAGACCTAGATTTGGGTCCTTCCTCCCCTACTTCCTAGCTATGTGACCTTGACCCAGTCATTTACTCTTTCTGAACTCTAGTTCCCTCACCTGTGAAAGAAGGATATTAACACCTATCTTAGCCTTGTTGTGAGAATCAAATGTTAAAAATTTTTGACTTTTAAGAACAATGGGAAGCCCACAACAAGCATTAATAAGGAGAGTAATTTGTTTTGAGAAGAAATCACTTTGGCTGTTGTGTAGAGAATGGGTCAGAGGAGGACAAGAGTGAAAGCAGAGAAATCTGTTAGGAGGGCTTTAGAAGTCCAGGAAGATGATGGTGGCTTGAACTGGGACAACGTTTACCCAATGCCAAGTACCAGACACTAGTGGCAACATGACAATCACCAAAGTGGTCAAAGTCCCCATATACCATCTCTGACTTTTTGCCATGTTATTTTCACATAAATGAATTTTGTCCGTAAATAAATTCTGCCTGACCCTTAAGCAGTAATATTCATGAAATCTCAAGGTTGATTCGCAAGATACATACATATACAATACATATCATATATTGATATATTACATATCATGTGATATATATGTCTAAGCCACATTAAAATAAGTACATAGCTATTAATTTTGTAAATGTTTATATACAAGTCCCTAAGGCTCAACCTGAATACTACCAGGAGGAGACGACAAACCATCCAAAAGATTGTGGGAGGTACAGGGGACAGAAAGAAGGATTTCTTTTTGTTATGCAGAGAAAAAGTGCTCCTTGGCACCAAGTAAGGTAGTTTCAGAAGGTTAGTGGGGAAATTCTTACCTGTAAGATGGACCTTACTCTAAGCGAGAACACAATTAAAAAAAAATAAAATAAAAATAAAAGCTCAACTGAACAGAGAAATGAGAGGGTGGTTATTTGAATGACATTCTTCCTTTTTTACAAAATGGCTCACCATGGAGACCCTTTAAACTGAGAGCTCCCCTACTGAATAAGTGCCTAGTACCATCATTAACTACTTGACAGAGAACCTGGGGGCAGCTAGGGGAGGAAGGAGGCGGTGGAGAGGAATTTTAAAGCCAAGCCCCGGCCCATTTTAGACCAATTTGAAACGAAGATTTCAGAAAGTCTGAAAGTATAATTTAAGTGAATGCGCTAAGTAGGCTTCTGTGAATAACTCTTCCACTTAGACAATGTTCCTCAAGAACGCCCTACTCTGCAGCCATTAAAAAGTGTGTTTTAGGAGAATATTTAATGACATTGGAAACATCTCAAAAGCAGGTGGCAAATCAGCATGTACAGCATGATTCCAATTTCAGATTTAAAAAGGGAATTCTATACATGGGTGAAAAAAAAAAGACTAGGAGTCTACATTAAAATGTTAACAGTGGTTATATTTAGATGGTGGGTTAGATAGATGATATATATTTTCTTCTTTGTTCTTACCTGTATTTACCCAAGTTTCTGATAATTTTATAAGCAGGGAAGGACAATTAAAGGGTGTTTTTTAAATAAGAATCCACTGAGGGTCTACAGCAAATCGTACCAATTACTTATTGACGGAAAACATAAAATAGGAAATCTCTTTCTAAAAGGGCCAAATCTCTTATCTCATATATGATGATAAAATGATAGCTAACATTTGTAACCACTTATTATGTGACAGGCGCTGTGCTCAGCACCTTATATAATCATGTCTTTGACAATGACTCTTCACAACCACCTATGAGATGGGTATTTTTATGCACGCCCCCCACCCCAATTTCCCAAATGAAGAAACTAGAGCTCAAAGCAATGACATAACCCGTTCAAGGTCACTAACTGGCAGGTGGCAGAGAATCCAGGTCTCCTGATTTCTAATTCAGGGCTCTTTCTCCTCCATAGCATTGGGTTTCTACAGATGCCCTAGTTTATGGGCTGAAAATATCTCATAATTACCCCATAAATAAGCCATCGAACTTATTTATTCCTTGCATTTAACTTATTATTTAGCATTTAAAGGACACATTACACTGAGCAAGAACCATCAATCTTTCACATAATGCTCTGGTTAATAACTTGGTAATTATAATCCACAGTCACAAACCTGAACATACTTGTCGTTTCCATGGTGCCAGATTCCCTTTTAAAAAAGAGAACTCGTCAATTATCTCTGACCTGCTCGTTCTATGAATTTATACCCTTCCAAAGCACCAGCATCTTACCCTGGTGGTCGGAGTGTTTAAGAGTAACTACAGAGCTCCTAACCTAAGGATTTGAAAGCCGAGTATCTGTAATCCCCTTTAACACGGTATCAGGGTATCATTTAGCCATTCTTCGATGCTAATAGAACTCCTATTTAAAAAGTGTTCCGGAGCTAACTGCTTTGCTTACAGGAGGAATATCAGAATGCACTGCTTACCAATCTTAGCAGAGCCAACACCTCCTTGTATGAGTCAGTTTCTGCCGTGTAATGTGCAATTTAAAAATTTCAATGGGGGGCGCCTGGGTGGCACAGCGGTTGAGCGTCTGCCTTCAGCTCAGGGCGTGATCCCGGCGTTATGGGATCGAGCTCCACGTCAGGCTCCTCCGCTGGGGGCCTGCTTCTTCCTCTCCCACTCCCCCTGCTTGTGTTCCCTCTCTCACTGGCTGTCTCTATCTCTGTCAAATAAATAAAAAATAAAATCGTTAAAAAAAAAATTTAAAAATTTCAATGGGTTACAAGAAAAAAATATGTATATTATTTAACTTATGAGTCTGTGGTCAGCTGTGGTTCTGCTGAGCTCACCTGGGGTTCTATGAGCCTGGCTCCAGGCTTCAGGTTGGGTTCAGATCTGTTCTAAAGGTCTCCCCATTCTCTACAGAGTGGTGGCCATGTGAAGCATGATTTGCTCATAGTAAAAGGCAGGAGATCAAGAGAAGCAGTGAAAACACATGATGCCTTTGAGGACCAGACTCAAGACTGGCACATTTGCATTTCTGTCCACATTTCATTAGCCAAAGCAACTCTCATGGCTAAGCCCCAAACTAATGAGGCATAGAAATATTCTCTATCCACTCTAGTGGGAGGTACTGCAAAGTCACATGGCAAAAGGTACTGATGTGTAATGCCATTTAGAAAGAGAATGGGGGCGCCTGGGTGGCACAGTGGTTAAGCGTCTGCCTTCGGCTCAGGGCGTGATCCCAGCGTTATGGGATCGAGCCCCACATCAGGCTCCTCCGCTATGAGCCTGCTTCTTTCTCTCCCACTCCCCCTGCTTGTGTTCCCTCTCTCGCTGGCTGTCTCTATCTCTGTCAAATAAATAAATAAAATCTTTAAAAAAAAAAAAAAGAAAGAAAAGAAAGAGAATGAAGAATTGGGAGCAATGATCCATTCTACCCACCCTTTTGCAACAAATATAACGTGCCCTTTACTATCCTGAAACGAAATTCAGAGATAATACAACCTATACACGTATAATTTTCAAAAATCAATTTCATATGTGAATTCTAGAAGACACGATAAGGTAGTCTGATGTTGGCACATAAACCAAGAACCACTGTACACATAATAGCTACAAATGCAAGTCGAGTCAGGGGTGTGGTGTGGGCTCCTCAAATAATTTGAACGGTATTGCCATTGTTGATATGATTTTTCTGAGGCAGTATACAACTATGAATAAAGTTTTCAGCAAAATAAACTACAACCATCCCTTGTTGCACACTGTAAATTGCATTCCTAGAAAAATCAGAGTATGCTAAAACCATGGAAAACAGGGTGCCCTGGCTGGCTCAGTCAGTGGAGCATGTGACTCTTCAACTCAGGGTCATGAGTTTGAGCCCCATGTGTGGCACAGACTTTACTTAAAATTTTTTAAAAATGCAAAATGTATTCTACGTTTATATGTAAAACAGGCTCAGGTGACAATATATGAGTTTTTCACCTACATGAAGGTCTGGCAGGAAAAAGGACAGGTCCTCCACATTGATGAATGTCCAGCTCACCTGATCCCCTAAAGCAAATCATGCCCTCATGATTTTGTAACTCCCCATCAGTGTAACTATGAAAATTGTGCCCACAGACTTCTGGAGAGAGTCCTAGAGGGCAGTATTGCCCCTGTGAGAACTACTGGTATTGTATTAGAGTGAAATCTTTGATGTTCTACAGCCTGACTTTGAATCCAGGCTCTGCTTCCTACTTATTAGCTGTGTGACTTTGGACAAGTTACTGAACTGCTCTGGGCCAGCCCTGTTCATAATGCTGCTTTAAGGATTAAATGAGAGTGTGCAAATGACAAAGCATTTAGCACAATACTTACACATACTAAGTACTCAATAAAAGTCAGAGCCTAATGTTACACTATTCATTTAACAAATTCCCATCTCACAGATAGCGACTGAAGCTTAAATGAGATGCCTTTCTACCTCCTCTCCCTGCTGTCTTCTATTCTGAAGATGGGCACTAATTCATGTTCTGCTGAGGGTTGGTTTCAGAAGAAAGGTAAGACTTGAAAGACTGTGGGATTGATAGGTGAGTCCATGAGTAGAGGGGATCTGGTTTCACAGTCTAGGCTGAAATACGTAGCAGCTTTACTCTGAAAAAAAGCACTGTCTTTCGCACGCCCACTGGCATCACCACTTGGCATGCTCCACAGTGGTGGCAGTGCAGACCACCAACAGTGGTCCAGAGGAGGATATGGCCTTCAGTGGTAATGCCAGCAGAGGTTTTAGAGAGGCAATATGGAAGACAGACTCTGGATCTAGAGGTCAGAGCTCTGTCACTTACCTTTCATGCATCCATGTGACTCTGGGTAAACCCCGCCCCTCCTGTGCCTCAGTTTCGTCATCTATAAAAAGAGGAATACTAGTACATACCTTACAGCGTTGTCGTGGAGCCCAAACAAGTACGGACAGTATGAAGAATCATGCTGGCATATAAGAAGTTCTACGTAATTGTGCACTGCTGCACAACTCATGTCCACCCATAGGTTCCGGGCAGTGATATAGAGCCTGACCTGGTGGGTGATAAAAAGTGCCAAAAAGAATGGAATAAATGGACAGACAATGATTGGAAAGACCTATCAACTTCAGAAACATGTCATTTCCAGCTTCCAGTCAGAGTGTTGGGAAAGGGGCTGTGGAGTATTTGTGCTCATCGGCATGCTCTCAACCACCACACTGCATGGTCTTTCCAAACCACGAAATAAAACAAAACAAAACTGAGGTGTGTCAAGGTGTGCTCACAGCAGTTAACACTGCAACGGAACTAAAACCATCGGCATCAATCTTATACACACTTGCTCTAACACGTAAGACATTTTTTATCCATTCTTGCCAACATTTACAGAGCAGAATGAAAGAGAAGGCACTGATGAGAAAGAGAATGGAAAAGCAGGAGAAAGGAAAGCAGATGGAAGTAGAGTACATACAGTGCCTAGTACAGTGCCTGATGCACAGTACGCCCTCAATCATTATTTGTTGAATGAGTGGATGGATGGATGGTTGGATATGTAGATAGATGGGTGGACAAATGAATAGGTGACTGTTTAGTTTTTTCTGCCCCAACTTCAAACTTCAAATCAAGAAAGAAGATTTCCAGAAATAGGGGCGCCTGGGTGGCGCAGTCGTTAAGCATCTGCCTTCGGCTCAGGGCGTGATCCCAGCGCTCTGGGATCGAGTCCCACATCAGGCTCCTCCGCTGGGAGCCTGCTTCTTTCTCTCCCACTCCCCCTGCCTGTGTTCCCTCTCTCGCTGGCTGTCTCTCTCTGTCAAATAAATAAATAAAATCTTAAAAAAAAAAAAAAAGAAGATTTCCAGAAATAAAGTGATCATCTCTGTTCATTTTTTAAAGCCAACAGCTTCCTTAGGAGGAGTTATGAAAATACCATATTATCCCATGGTAGGCAAATCATAAATATCTCACATTCCAGAGAAAGCTCTGCCACTTACTAGCTATGTGACCTGGAATAAGTCATTTTGATTCTCTGAGCCTTATTTTTCTCAGAGGTGGTCTCTAAGAATCCACACAGAGCAGACATCATATAATATCATGACTGATTTATGTGTGTAAGTTTATACTCATATTTATGGTTTATATCCCGTGCCCAATTCATTAGCTTTATTCATTCCAAACCTCTTACACTATTATTACACAGCATGTTAATGTATATTGGTAACTCTTTACTTCCACATAATACTCAAGAGGTTGTAAAATACCATGGCTACAATTCATTTAACACTACGTACTTTCTCATAGGTCCTCACAATTCAGTGAGTAGATGTTACTAATCCTGTATCAGTCATATATTCTCCCAATAATGCTGCATAACAACCAACCACAAAAACTCCAGGGCATATGGTAATAAACATTAATATGGGGTTCAGCTGACCTGGCCTGGGCTCATCTGATTTTGCTGTCTTGCTCACATGTCTGTGGTTAATTGCCAGTTATCTAAGTGCTCTGCTGATCTTGGCTGGACTCACTTTCATGTCTGGGATTTGGCTGGCTGTTAGCTGATCTAAGATGGCCTCAGCTGAAATGCCTGGGAAGACTTGGCTCCACAACACAGAAGGCTAGCCTGGGAATACTTCCATGGCGATCGCAGAAAACCTAGAGCAAAAGTAGAAATGCATATTTTTTCAGACCTCTGCTTGCATTACCTCTGCTAATATCCCATTGGCCAATCTAAGGCATGTGGCTAGCATAGATTCAAAGGACAGGTAAATGGACTCTACCTCTTTTATGAGAGGAACTGGTAAGGCTGTGGGTATAGGAGGGGTATTATGAGTTGAACTGTCTCCCCAAGATTCATATGTTGACGTCGTAACCCCTGGTATCCCAGAATGTGACATTATCTGGAGATAGGGTCTTTACAGAGGTAATCAAGTTAAAACAAGGTCATTAGAGTGGGTCCTAATCCAATCTGACTAGTGGCCTTATAAGAAGGGGAAATCTGGACACAGAAACCCAGAGGGAAGACAATGTGAAGACACAAGGGAAGAAACGGCCACCTATAAGCCAAGGAGAGAAGCATGGAGTGGATTCATCCCCTTTGCCCCTCCTGCCGATTAGTCCTGAGAAAGAACCAACACTACCGGCACCTTGATCTTGGGCTTCTAGCCTCCAGAACTGTAAGACTATAATAAATTTCTGCTGTTTAAGCTGCCCAATGTATGGCACTTTGTTAAGGCAGCGCTAGGAACCTAACAGAAGGGGTAAAGAATTAAGGCATTAATGAAATCAGTCCTTAAGTAACCTGTTTTACAGGAGAGGAAACAGAGGCTCTCAGAGTTCAATTAATGTATCACCCGAGGGGCATCAGAGTTGTGAGTAGAACCCAGGTCTTCCTTAGCAGATTTCCTTATGCCTCTAAGACATTTCTGCTCACAATCTTCTGTCTTTTCCTAGGTGGCTTCCAACAGGGAGGCATTGGCATGTGCAGGACACTGTTCATGCCCAACTAGGCAATTCTGTGCATGTTGTTTCAAAGCTTCTGTTTTACAATCCTTAATGATCTAGTAATTGTGTTTATGGCTTTCCAATGAAGTGTGCAGAGCTCTGATAGCCATCACTGGTTTCTTGAGGGCCTTTATTTGATCTGAGACTATGCAGAGCTTCTGATAGATTAAAAAAGGTGTGTGACGCAAAGAGGAGAAAATTCGGGTCAAATATTTTACGGAATGGTTTTCAGCGAACCACTCCACACACTTGAGCCATCAACTACATTTGCATTGAACATACTCAATTATTTGGGATAACTCTGAAGCCACTGGAATGATTTCTTGCACAGAATGAAATGAATGGAAAAGAATTAGGCCATTAGCCCATGTATTAGAGTTCTCCAGACAGAACCGATAGGAGATACAGATCTCTTCTACATGAAGAGATTTACTATAAGGTATTGGCTCATGTAATTATCAAAGCTGAGAAGTCCCACAACCTGGCTTCTGTAATGTGGAGACCCAGGAAAATCAGCCACGTAGTTCAAGACCCCAGAGCCAAAGTGTTAATGGTGTTCATTCCTGTCTAGGTCTGAAGGCCCAAACCAGGAGGGCCAAGGGCAGAAGTAGCTCAAACAGTCAGACCCAGTTCATTCAAACTTCTTCCACCCTTTTGTTCTACTTAGGTCCTCAACAAATTAGGGCCATCTGCTTTACTGAGTTCACAAATTCAAATGCTAATCTCTTCCAGAAACACCCTCACAGACATAACCAGAAATAATATTTAATCAGCTATCTGGGCATCCTGTGGCCCAGTCAAGTTGACACGTGAAATTAACCATCGCAACTCATTACACAAAAATTCATTGAGAGTCTACTATTTGCTAAATGCAGTTATCGGCCCTGGGATACAGAGATGAGGGAGGTATAATCCACACACATAGGCAGCTCACTGTCTCATATTCATTCAATATTTGCTCATCGAATACTAGTGTTGAGCACCTACCGAGTGGCGTCGCTCTCTGAGCCACTGACGTTACTGGGAGAAACAAGACAAACATGATCTCTACTCTCGCTCGTGTTTATAGGTGAGCTGGTGACACAGTTACTAAATAATTTGTGGCACAATTAAGCAATGACACTTGTGAGGAGTGCTGCAAAGGAGCAGCACACGTTGCTGAGGACAGTGTAACAGGAAGACCTGACCTATTTCTTTTCAGGGCAGAGAGGTGGATCAGGAAAGACTATCCTTAGAAATGAGGTCTATGCTGAGATCTGAAGGATCAGTAGGGATTAGCCAGGCAAAGACAGTGGAAACTTCCTCCTGAGAAGGATAAAAAAAAAAAAAAAAAAAAAAAGAAGCTGCCACCCTGACAATCCATGAGCTGACCTGGTACTTACTATCAGCGTGGCCTTGGTCTTGCAAAGAGGTAATCTGCTGGCCCTCACAGCTAGGGCTTCGTGTTCTTCTTTAAAAAGAAACAACCACACAGATCACCAACATCAGACAAAGCCTCTCTGAGACCACAATACAGCAAGACAACACAACTGAGACCAAACAGGAACACTGTCCAAACCGCCAAATCACCAAAATTCCCCCATCCTGTCCAACATGAGGGCCTGCTGCTTCTTTACCGATTTATCAAGTCAACTGGATGTCACTCTGGTCTATTCTCCTTTCGGATTTATTAACACGCCCAATCACAGAATCACTCCCACTTCCTGCAGGTACCCAACCCAGAGCAAAGCCCCACTTCCTTAAACCCTTCCCCAAATCGTCCAACCTGGGTCCACATCCTATACTAAGTCCCTCCTAATACCCTCCTACCAAGACGCCCCGCAGCTCCCATTGCACATTTCCCCCCAGTGCTGAAATGAAGAATAATCTCAACCAACTTGTTCAACTGCAAGTATGTTTCTAGTGGTTTTAGCAGAAGGGCACTGACATTTGGTGAATGCTTTTTAAGAGATCCGAGGGATCCAAACCACCTTCTTCCAAAAGCATTTCTAAATTTAAATAAAGAGGAAAGAAATATCATCATTTGGATGTTTAATTAACATTTATCATAGTTAATGTATTAGTTTTATGGTAAATTTAAGATGGAATTATTCACAGTACATTGAGAACCCTTTATAATTAATGTGTCTAGTATATACTTAGATTTGAAGCATAGTTTATTATCTTACATCATTAGGAGGCTTAGAATTCTCATAGCTCTGCCTCTGGCATATCTCTAGTTGTCACTTTTGTTCAGAGTCCTAACCTGGGTTACTAATGATTTGGGGGCATCCACAGTGATCTTTGGCCTTTGGCACTCTGACCTTAATTTGACCAAACCAAAACTCATTAACCTCTCCTAAAAACCTGGCTATCTCACAATTTGGAAGAATTTATCAAAATTTTAAATGTGCTCAACCTTTGACCCAGCAATTCTATGAAAAATTTATTGCACAAAAATTCAAAGATATACAAAGACATCCATTGCTTTGCTGGTAATAACAAACATACAAACAAACAGAAAACTGGAAACAACCCAAATTTCCATCAATAGTCAGCTGGCTAAATGAATCTTAATATACCCAGACAGTGGAATATTAGGTAGCCATTAATAATGTTGTAAACGTACATGAATTGGTTTGGAAAGAAGCACATAATATATTGTGGGGAAAAATGCAGAATAATATAATTCAAGATTAATACATACATATACACACACACATTTATAAAAACATATTTTTATACCATAAATAAAAATGGATTATATCTAGGGGTTAGGATTAGAGAATTTTACTCCATCTACCATGTTCAAAAGTCATGTTGTATTGCTTTCACTTTTTTTTTTAAAGATTTTATTTTTAAGTAATCTCTATACCCAGTGTGGGACTCAAACTCAAAACCCCAAGATCAAGAATCTCACGCTCTACCGACTGAGCCAGCCAGGCACCCAGTATTGCTTTTACTTTTAAAAAAATACATTTCTGGGGGGGTCCCATTTGCTATTTTCCTTTTCCAGATTGACCAACCACCAAATCCCCATCTAGGATCTTACTGTCATTTTTACCTCCTCCCTTTCTCAGTCCTAAGTCCAGCCATTTGCTGAGTCTAACCTTTCTAGCTCTGAACCATTTCTCAAATCCTCAGTATGCCCTGCTCTCTGGTCAAGATCAGTCTCATGTGGCAGGTCTCCCTGACTCCACTTCCTCACTGTTCCAATGTATGCTATGCTCTGCACTGCCACAGGGCATTCTTTCTAACCTGCCTAACCATAATCTTCATTCCTTTGCCCCAAACTTTTGGCTCTCCTGGACCAGCAGAACAAGCCTCAGACTTTCACCATGGACTTCAATTCACTTTAGGTCCACTTTGCCATTTCAGGCTTAAGTCAAGCATCCAAGGCATCCGTGCCAGTCCCCCATCCCAGTCACAGCAGCAAATAATGGACCCCCTGAATTTGAACCTGCATATTCATACGTTAAAATCTCAACTCACATTGTTCTCTCCTTCCCCATGCCCCTTCTTTTAATTTGCATCTTTTAAAATACAAGGGCCTTGACTTATGTTTGATACTGTAAATGTTTCTTTTTGCTTTTACTGAGAAATAGCCTAGTATGTTAGAAAATGCACAGACTTTCGAGCCAGAGCATCTGGGATAGAATTTTAGCTGCCATTTACTAGGTCTGTGACATTTACTTCACTACACTGTACCATCGTTTCCTCATCTATAAAATAGGGATGATAATAATAAAAGTGGCCTCATAAGCCAACATTTGCAAAGCAGAGAAGTACTGAACACAATAAACACTTGAAAATGTTCATTACTATGATTACTGGACTCTAATATGGTATTATCTTCTGTTGCTATTGAGCACGTTGCATTTTTGCTCCTAAATTAAATGCTCCCCTCCCAAAGCTACTGTGCCTTTTGAGCTCCTGTGGCTGCTTTTATAGCTTTTTGGCCTTAGTCTCTATGCATAATAATTAAGAGCCTAAGCTCTGAGACCAGGCTTTCTGGATTCATGCCCTTGACTCTTGTCTGGGGCAAGTTAACTGAGTTAAGCCTCAGTTTTTCCATCTATAAAATGAGTTAATAATAGTTCCTGACTAATAAGGTTGGTTTGGAAGATTAAATGTGTTAATGTCAAGAAAGTGCTTAATGTGAGACTAGCATATAGTAAGCACTCAACAAACATTAGCTAGTATTATTATTAGAGAGACAGAAGTGGAGGGGGGACAGGATATATTCAATATAGTTTAAATAAGGTGGAATTTATTTTAAGGACCCAGACAGAAAAAATACTACTACCATGGGCATTACTGACATTTGGGGCTAGATCATTCTTTGTTGTGGGGGCTGTTCTGGGAATTAGAGAATATTTAAGTGGCATCCCTCTGGCCCCTACCCACTAAAAACCGATAGCATTCCCCTCACCCAGCTGTGACTATCAAAAACGTCTCCAGACACTGCCCAATACCCCTTTTGGGGGGTGGTGCTGGGTATAAAAATCTCTTCCTATTGAGAACCACTGGACTACCCTCACATGACCCAGAAGTTGCTGGCCCGCGGTACTCCCGCCTCTTGGCTTTCTACTTCTTAAATTGCTCTTCAAATCACCTTCCTCTATAAGTCTCCCCGTCCTGCTTCCCCATAACTTGTCTATCTGGGTGTTAGCTGGCCACGACACCAGGCCTAGCTCTCACACACGCCCACACCCTTTAAGAGCTCCAGCACCCAACGTGGCTGCCTTCTAGTTCTCCGTATGCAAATTTTCAGGAAACAAAGGCTGATTGGCTGAACTACAGTCAACTGACCACCTCCAGTCCAATCAGCTGTGACCAGGAGAGGAGAGGCACCTGGGAGAATGAGCGTGGCAGCCGCGGGGGGCCACTGGTTCCACACCTTTGGAGGCGCCCAGGGATGTCTGCAAAGAATTAGGTGTGGTCAGGTCAGGTGTGTCCTGTTCCTGTAGCATCTGTCTTCTCCCTTTTCCTCAGACGGTCCTCAAACTTGTCTCCCACTGCCAGGGAGCCTGCCCGCACTCATTTCCATCCAGTTTTTGCCTCAGAGGCGTTTTAGCAATGCTTTCAAAGGATGCACATGATTCAGATACGGGTTCCAGGCAGCGTCCAGACATTTATTTTGCATCCTCAGAGACTTTTCTTAACTCCCTTTGGATTCGCAGGATTGATTCAGATCGTTAAGATTACAAGATTAGTGAGCTATCCCTACGTGCACTGAAGGCGACCACAATATGCCACTTTCGCATGAGGCTTGTTTGGAGGTAAAGGTAATTAAGAAGGAGCAGACACAAAGAGCTCTTCCTTCTCCCCCTCTCTACCTAAGAGTAGGACATAAATTTCCCTCTGTGAGGGTTTTCCCCTCCCTTCTGCACCAGGAGAGAAAACCATTATCAAGCCTTATCACTGGAAACCGAACTTGAGCACCGAAATGGGCCTGTAGTACAAACTTTTTAACTCCTATCTTTAGTTAGTTTCCCCCATATATTTCCCTTTCCACAATTTACTACACCTAAAAGCCCAAACCCCTTCTCCTCTGCTGTCACTTCTCCACAAATGTACTTTCTTTTGTTAAGATGGTATATAAGCCCCCCAGTTCTAATCACCTCTTTGGGTCTTCCTTTCTTTTCTAAGAAGGCCTCAGGTCTCTGTACATGTAAAAATATATATAAATACCAAATAAAATGTGTATATCTCTTCTCCCGTTAATCTGGTTTTTTTTTTTGGTCTAATTTGCACAGCCCAGCTGCAGAACCTAGAAGCTAGAGGAAAGTCTACCCCACATTATTATAAGCACACTAGACCAATGTATTTTCTTAGCTTTTGTTGGAACAAAGATCCTTTGCAAGACAAGATGCAACATCTTTAAGTTGCATATAATTTCAGGGTGGTTCATGGCTCTCATCCCAAGGCCATTTCTTGGATCCTGTAAGACTTTACGCCTATAGGAAAATAAGATATATGTAAATCAACTGAACATCTATTGTACCCAGGGTGTTGGCAACACACACATTTACCTTATCTGAATTCAATTATGAGAAAGAGAGAAAAATTTATCCTGCGGCTCTTAAAACCAATCACACTAGAATTTGGCTCCAGTGCCCCAGAGAATCGAAGGTCACAATCAAAATGCAAAGAGAAACAAGATAAGTTAATTCTTGCCTTTTGCCCTTCTAAAGACCCAGGGCAATTTAAGGTAATTTGGGCCATACTAGATTTTTGCCTGAAGCACTAACACCAGAACCTACACCTCTAACCTCCCATTCAAGATGTAACCTCACGTGCTTTCCATATCGGTGGTTTTCAAACTGCAGGCCTCCACCCACAGGTGGTCATAAAATCGATTTAGTGGGTCATGACCAGCATTTTTTAAAAAATTGAATAGAACGGAATAGGAAATAGCAGAGTGCAAGTTTCATAATGTGAGTATTATTTCATAAAAGTTTTGCTTCATCTGTGTGTGTGTGTGTGTGTTTCTTACTCTGGTCAAAAACATTTGAAAGTCACTGTTCTGTATTCTGTGCTGCCCAATACTGGTAGCCATTAGCACATGTGGTTGGTCAAAACAGACATATGTTGTTAAGTATAAAATGCACACTGAATTTCAGACTATTAAAGATGAAAAAAGAATGCAAAATATCTAATAAATAATTGTTATATTGATTACACGTTGAAATATAACATTTGCCTTTGGATATATTATGTTAAATAAAATACTAAAATTAATTTCCCATGTTTCTTTTTACTGTTACAATGTGGCTACTAGAAAAATGTTAATTATATATTTGGTTGTTATTATATGCCTGTTGGACAGTGCTGCTCTGTATGTTTCAGCAAAATAGACATGTACATACACATGACATAATCTGGCTTATAGCATCTTTAAAACTTTTTAAATTTTTTTATAATTTTTTATTATGTTATGTTAGTGACCATACAATATATCCTTAGTTTTTGATGTAATGTTCCATGATTCATTATTTGCGTATAACTTTTTTTAGATTTACTTATTTTTAGAAAGAGAGAGAGTTGGGGGAGATCTCAGGCACATTTCACACTGAGTGTAGATCCCAATGTGGGGCTCGATCCCTGAGATCATGACCTGAGCCAAAATCAACAGTCAGAGGCTTAACCGACAGAGCAACCCAGGTGCTCCAAAATAGCATCTTTATGTAGCACCTATCACCGTATTATTATTACCAAGCACTTAGAAAGATTCATTCAATGTCAAAATGGCTGCCCCATCACCTAACACCCCTACTTCCAATGCAGAGTGCCTTTTAACTCAACCTTAGTGTACCCATCTGCCTTAGTTTAATGTTGCAGGGCCTTAGCTGAGGTGACAGGTGCCTTGGAAATGTTTTATTTATTCTCTTAATTTATTCAGAAAGGATTATGGTCATCCTGCCTATGCATGCATTCTGGCATCTTAACCACTCCGGCAACTCCGCTCCCTTTAAATTTGCCCCAGTGTCCTTACCCATTTTATCTATTGTATTATAGGTACTTCTATGAACTGCCTCAAAATCTTTACACAATAAATTGGAGTACAAGGGAATTAATCCCAAGACTGTGTCACAGCCTTCAAACAGTAATGAAGACAAATTGTGGTTGTGCACTCCAAATGACCGACCACACATCCTGAATCAGGCAGGAAAGGACTTGCACATCTACTTCCTGTGTTCTCTATACATCTCTCTGTGCATCAGCTTTACCTTTCAGCCTCATTCCCCAGATTCTCCTTTCCTCTCCTAGCTCAGGGAAGGTCATATGACCTGTCAATCATAGTCTTAATATTCTACTTGTGAGAGGTGTGCCACTATGACCCTCCAACATGCAGGCGTGTGCAGGTGCGTGCACACACACACACACACACACCTGCCAGTTCTAATTAGTTTCAGCCTCTCTGGAGCCACATTTTTCTCTGGCTACCCCTTGTACATCTAATACCTCTAATCATATTGATCCCAGGAATTCTTCCCTTCCATGAGGTTAATAATAATAATAATAATAATAATAATAATCGCAGTAAGTAGCTGTCTTTTATAGACCACTTATCTTCCAGACATTATGCTAAGCACTTTTTCTCATGTAAACATCATAACAATTTTGTTGTGATACAAATACTTTTCCATTTTAAAAATAAAGAAACTTTGCCCTCCGAAGTGACTTAAACTGTAAGATCCATAATGTCTTGCTCACTATACACCCAACATGTATAAAAAGTGCCCAGCACGTATGTTTAAGTGCTCAATAAATGTCTGTTGTGAATAAATAAGTGAATGAATGGATGATGACATACCACTGTCTACTTTTACTTACAGTTGTGTCTATGTGTCATCAACCTTATTAAGTTAAGCTACAAGCTCCTTGAGGACAGAATTTATTTTTCCATTTCCTGGGCTTAACACAATGCCTGCCACAGAGTGGATACTCAAAGATATGTCAAATAAACCAATAAAAAAATGATTAAATGTCATTTTTCCACAACCTCAGAATATGACCATGCCTTCCTAAGAATCACTCAATGGCTCCCTATTACCCTCGGGCTAAAGCCAAAATTATTCTTTATGGCCTACTAGGACTCTCTCACCACTTGAACTTCAACTCTTGCCAAATGGAGCTCGAGCTATACTGAAATTCTTTCAGCTCCTCAACTTCTGAGTTAGGGTTAGGGTCAGAGTCCCTACTTCCCCACTCAGGGCCTGTCCCCAAGCCATTCACACCTGTTCCCAGACCCCATGCTATGCCCTTGAACTGGCCAAGTCCTTCTCACTTCCTAGTGAAGCCTTTCCTGACCCGCGTCTAGATTAATTCCCCTCAGCTCTCACTTCACCCTGTACTTCTCTTTTAGTGTTTATCACAAGGACAACTCAATAATAATAATACTAATTATTATTATTATTTGTCTAGCATTAATTTCTTGTAAGCCCTATAAGCTAAGGAGCATGTCTGTTTTGTACACCATGATGTACCTTGTGTCTTGCCTAGAGGTATGAAACCAATTGTCCACAGATGTTTTTTGGCCCGCCTTCAGAATTTTGTGTATATATATATAATTCGTTGTATGTTATAAATATAATTTATATATATATTATGTTATATGTTATATATATAATTGGTTCATTATAAAAATTAAAATATACATATTTCACAAAAAACCTGGATTTATGGCTTCTCTCAGAAAAAGAAACAAAAATCCAAAGATCTGGAATACTACATACATAGTCAGGATAGGTGAGCAATGCTACAGGAATAAGGCCTAAATCTTTGACTACTTTCTTACTCATACTCCATGTCCATCGCGGGTAGGCTGTGGCTCTGCTCCCTGTCTCTCCCTGAGCTCCATCTGAAACACTGACAGTCACGGTGGCCGAAGGAAAAGGAGACACAACAAACCAAGCTTATGGCTTTCACCTGGAAGTGACACATGCCTCTTCCACCCACGTTTCCTTGGCCAAAGCCAGTCAACAGGGAGGGGATATATAATCCCCTTGAAGGAAGGGCCTCTGAAGGAGGGAAAATGGAATGCCTGCAAAGCAGTATTACAAATCTATCCCAGAGGGACGCCTGGGTGGCTCAGCCGGTCAAGCATCTGCCTTCGGCTCAGGTCATGATCCCAGAGTCTTCGGATTGAGTCCCGCATAGGGTTCCTTACTCAGTGGGGAGCCTGCTTCTCCCTCTGCCTGCCGCTCCCCTTGCTTGTGTGCGAACGCTCTCTCTCTGACAAATATATAAAATCTTAAAAAAAAATAAAGAACAAAAACAGATCACAAATCTATGCCAGAGAAACAACTGGCCAGAGCTGAAAAGCACCTGCCTCCTTCAGATGGGACACTGACTCCAGTTTGACATTCCCCTCTCTCCATTCATAACTCATCACACATCACGCTCATTCCTTGTTGGAATTTAGGCTTGCAATCATGACAGTAGGGGGTAAAAGAGCAAACAAGTGAATAAATGAACAAGCCTTTCCATACATTATGGCACAAATGAAAACTAGCTCCTTGAGAAGCAAACTTTTATGTCAAGCCCTGGCGAGTCAGTCACTGCCTTTCCTGGGACACCTTGCCTGGACTAGCTCCACCTCCGGTGACTACCTCATTAGCTGGCTGGAAGCAGATAACACCTCCATGTAGACTCCCCATGACTTCAGCACAAATGGAACATTTGTCCCCTAAGTGACTGAGCAGCCATTACTCATGACAGGCCGACCAACGTTTATGAAACAGATGCAACTTGGCAGGGTGAGGAGCGAGTGTCTATGGTAAGCAGGAAGCACTGTCAGATGGAAAAACGTTTTGGGGTTCAGCCTCATTATTATGTTCCTAACGGCCATAGGATCAAACATTAATCTTGAATGCCTTGCTTCCCAATAGTGACAAGAAAGGATTCTCTTTGCTCTGTTAATGAGCTCATAAGCATGGAGGGCAGATTGCCCACATTTAATTTCTTGCTTCCTCCACACTGTAAAGATATAGGCAACCCAAGTTTTCTCTAGACTTTTATTTCTTTTTTATTTATTTTTAAAGATTTTATTTATGAGAGAGAGAGAGAGAGCATGAGCAGGAGGAGGGGCAGAGGGAGAGGGAGAAGCAAACTCCCCACTGGGCAGGGAGCACAACGTGGGGCTGGATCCCAGGACTCCAGGTATACTACCCCAGCCAAAGACAGACTCTCAACCACTGAGCCACCCAGGTGCCCCTTATTTCTTTTTTTAAGGATTTATTTATTTATTTACTTACTTACTTATTTTGAGAGAGAAAGAAAGAGAAAGAGGGTGAGCGTGTAAGCAGGGGGAGGGGCAGAGGGAGGAGGAGAGAGGGAGAATCTCAAGCAGACTCCCTGCTGAGCAGGAGCCCATGGGGCTCGATCTTATGACCCTGAGATCATGACCTGAGCCAAAACCAAGAGTTGGATGCTGAACTGACTGAGCCCCCCAGGCACCCCACTAGACTTTTATTTCTAAGAGGCCTTAAGATGCCATAATGATGCACCTACAATATGAATTATTGGTAAAACAATCTCCTGCCCCAGTCCGTATCAGCTCTAACTTCCTTTCACCAGGCTACTAGATTTTGAGTTATCTACACACAAACACCAGTGTTCCCATTTGTACCCTTGCAGTGATATCATTACATTTTTAGCCTTATTATCCCCTTTCTGATTCCCATCTGTTCACTCTCTCATACTTGTATGTGTGTGAGTAAACACAGATACATATACACGTTTATGAATGCATATGTAAACTTTATTATTTCTTCCAATGTATATTTAGTACAAGGCGAGGCAGTTGGGGTAAAATCGTGAGCAGTGTAAGCATGGATGCTAACCTTCTGGAACTCAGAGTCCTAGTGAAAAGATAGCAGAAATAATAAGAAATTGTTATAAGTTCTGCAATAAAAGAAGTTCAAAGAGCTACAGGGAGCCTAAGACTAGACCAGGAAGGTTCATGGACCACTTCCCAGAAAAAAAGGACATTTTAACCTAAGACCTAAAGGTTGGCAGTCATTAGTGAGGCAACTCCAGGCAGAGGGAACTGCAAGAAGACCCAGAGTCCAAAAAGGGTGTGGGATCTTTAAGGAATAAATGGGTTCAGTTCAGCGAGGACGTGAGCAGCAGGAGGCAGGACAGGAAGCAGGTGGGGAAACTCTAAGAGCAGAAGCTAATGAGGAAAGCAAGAGCCATACCTTATAATGCCTGTGTGCCCTGTGAAGCAGCTGGAACTTAATTCTGAGTGAAACGGGAGCCAATGAAGGGCTTTAAGTAGGAAAGTGATATGATCCGATTTATATTTTCTCCATGGGAATATTCAAAACAGGCGGGAAGTCTCCCTACTGACCCATCAGAAGGGATTCAGAAAGGGTCCTGAAGGTGCCCTGCTCTTCTGGGCATTCACCCAGTGACTGCCAAAGGTCTGAAGTGTCCCGGGGGGAGGGGCTGGATGGCCTTGGGGATGCGGGGCTCAAGACAGTGGCTGTTTATCACTGTATGGTATTAGTTTATCGCCACAGTAATTATATTCATAAAGATCTAAAAATACACATAGGAGAAACATGAAGAAAATATACACCAGCAAAACGTGTCTTGTAGGATGATGGGATTAGTGGTCTAGGTCAGAAGTATCTTAATGTTTTAACAACCAGTATGGCCCTCCTGGGGCATAACGGTCAAATACATGTGCTAATGTCTGCACAGAACAAATAAACCAGGGTAATATTTTGAAATATTAACTGATGTTCTTTTCTCCTTCCACCAGTATGTCCTGTTATCCCATGACCATTCTCTATTCAAGGGGTCAGACCGTGGTCAGACCATGAAAACAGAAAAAAAAAAAAAAAGGCTTTTAAATTTCAAAAGCCTGAACCTTGAAGGGACTTGGGACAAAGGAAAAATAAACACAAAGAGGCAGACCAGGGTTTCCTGCCTTCAACAGAAGATGAAAAGAGAAAGCAGAGAGAGTTTGGGCATTGGGGAGCACCTGCCCTGCCGAGCCCCACTAGGGGGCACTATAAGAGAGACCCCCCCCCCCCCCCCAGTAGGAAATCAGAGTACTGGGGATCTGTGCTCTGAGTGGTTCACCCAAGAAACCAGCAAGAACCCAAGAGGGACATGGTAAGGATCCAGGCACATGAAATAGTCTTACCAAGTTCCTCCCAGACTGCATGCCTCAGCCCCTGATAACCTCCAATACTCAGATATTATTTAAGCCTCTGGAAACTTAAAAAAGAAAGATGCTCTCAGACCCCAGCTATAAGAGACATTGTTGGGACAATTGGGGAATTTTGAATATGGACTAAATTTTAGATGATACTATGAAATTATTGTTAATTTTCTTAACTGTGATAATGGTATTGCAATTATAACAGAGAAAGTCCTTTTACATTAGAAAATGCATGCTGAACTACTGAGAGATGAAATTCCCTAATTTCTGCAACTTTTTTTTTTAAGATTTTATTTATTTGACAGAGAGAGACAGCCAGCGAGAGAGGGAACACAAGCAGGGGGGGTGGGAGAGGAAGAAGCAGGCTCCCAGCAGAGGAGCCTGATGTGGGGCTTGATCCCAGAACGCTGGGATCACGCCCTGAGCCGAAGGCAGATGCTTAACAACTGCGCCACCCAGGCGCCCCTCTGCAACTTATTTTCAAATAATTCAGCAGCAAAACATACAAGTCCACAAGAGAGAGAAAGCAAATCCGGCAAAATGTTAACAATTGATCCAGAAGGGGCAGGTACACAGGTGTTCATGGTACTATTGTTTCAGCTCTCCTATGGCTTTAATTTTTTAATAACACGTAAACTTTTAAAATAAGTCTTTATAATAGAATTAATAATTATAAATGCTAGAAATCACAAGGAAAAATGCTGATCCGATAACATAGATTTAAAATGTTTTAAGCAGCACAGAGAATGGTCTGCATTATCACACATAAAGAAGATGAAGGTACAAGTAACAGTTGTTGAATAGAGTAGCTGGGATTATCTGTGGCATTTTTCTCTATTTTTCACCTTTCCGTGCTTTTATAATATTAAAGATTACTTTTAGATGTTATCTTAAAGAAAGATGGGTGGGGAGAAGGGATCCTGAATTGACTAAGATGAAGTTTCTGCCATCCAATATAATGGAGAGCTCAGAATAAAAATTAAAGTGAATTATGGAAAAGTGAGGAAGTTACTGCTGTTTTGGGTTAGTGGAGCAAGAGTTACGCAAGTCAGGTTTCCTAGTTGTAAGCAACAGAAACCAACTCTGGTTTCTTTAAGCATTCTGGGAGCTCATGGAATCACCAGCAAGCCTGGAGAGCCAGGCCTGCACATGGACAGGAAGAAAGGTAGGATGGCCAGCAGCCATGACCACTGCCAAACCCGGGTGATAACAGCCAATCAGAGAGGAAAGGACTGCAGCAGCCACTGAACAGGGGGCAGGCTACAGCTCAGACCTCTGCCCCTCCTGTGCTGGGCACTGAGCGCTGACCTTGGCACCATCACTGGCCTCCAGAAGCCCACTGTTGCTCCTGCCATCTCCAAAATCCTGCACTGGCCCTACTTCTGCACAACACCGCTCCCATTTCTAAGTCTTGCACGAGTGCATCTGATTGGCCAAGTCTGGGTCACATCTCACATGTGAGCTGCAAAGGACACTGGGGCAGCAATGACCTCATCTTTGGAGTTCCTCTAGTGGGAGAAGGGCCCTGCCCCCTACTAAGACTCATGTAATGGGAAATTTTCAAAAGATAGGATGGAGATTCTGACACTGGGCACCAAAAAATGACAAATGTCACCATGCAGTGAACCAGGCACCACGTAAGAGAAAACAAGATCAAGATTTGGCCCTTGCCCTCAAGGAGCAACTTTTTGAGTGGATATTACATCTTATTCTTCTTTGTTAACCCATGGTGCTTAGCACAGAGTAAACACTCAACACATGTTTACTAAATAAAAATAAATGAACAGTCTGCCCTGGACAAATCAAACCACCTTTTGCCCACAGAGGACCGAATAAAAGAATACTCTAGAACCTTCTATCAAGACGATTCTTAGAATTTATGATCTTGCCTGAGAATGCCTGAGACTCAGTGATCTTCCAGACTGTGAACCAGAAGCTAGAGGAAAACTGCACTGATGCACTAAACTTTACCAAATATTAAATTTATTAAATGGATCCGCCTAGAAAACCAATTCAAATCAAGTCTAAATCCAAACAGCTAAAACAACTGAACAAGAATGCAATTTGTTCTGAGTTCCTACTTAAGGCTGAATTTTCTTATCTTTTAAGCAAAAAGCCCAATGTCATTAGTTTTGGTCATACACTGGCCTGTGGTGTCATGCTGGGCTATGTCACAGCACATATCAGCAATAATTTTATAAATGTGTTCTCCCCAGCTGCCTACCTCTGAGCTGGAATTGATTTCCAGCCACCGTTTGCACATTTCATGCCAAAAGACTGCAGTGGGGGGTGCCAAGGGCTGGTGTGAAATCACTTGTTCTGCACATATTTAAACATGGGTAAGAATCATCTCTCTTTTCAATGGTTTTGGTCTCAGTTTAACTAGACACAGACTCGCTAGATCCTGTGTGGTCTCTGGACTTTTCATTAATACACTCATTCAACAAATTTGCACTGACTGCTTACTATGGGCCAGAGACTGTGCTAGACACCGGGGATATAGCAGTGACCAGAAAATGTATGGACCTTGAATTCATGGCACTTAAATTCTAGGTGGAGACCCATAAATGAACATGCAACTACAAAATGGAATGGTTATTAGAGGGGAAAAACAAACTGGGTGCTATATACAAGAAAACAGGGAATCTAATTTGGAATGGAGTTCCTCAGGAAGTGATGTTTAGCCTCCAATCTAAACATCGAGAAGAGTAGTTATGGGCTGAATTGTGTCTCCCCAAAGCTCATATTTTGAAGCCCGAACTTCACCCAAGACCTAAGAATGTGACTATATGGAGACAGGGTCTTGAAAAAGGTAGTTAAAGTGAGGTTATTAGGATGGGCCCTAATCCAAGAGGGCTGTGTCCTCATAAAAGGAAATTTAGATGGACACACACTCAGAGGGAAGACCACATGAGGACACACGCAGAAAGCCATCTACAAGCCAAAGACTTGGAAGAAACCAACCCTGTTGACACCTTGATCTCACACTTCCAGAACTGTAAGAAAATTAATTTGTTGTTTAAGTCACCCAAGCTGAGGTACTTTGTCATGGCAGCCCTAACAAAGTAATAACAAGGGGTAACCAGTCAAAGGATCAGGGTAAAGAAGAGAGAGGTCCAGGCAGAGGGAAAAGAAAGAAAGAGCAAAGACCAGAGTCAGAATAGAGCCTTGCCCCAACAATGAATTGAAAACCCAAAAAACTTAAGTGTTTGGAGCTGAGTCAAGACAAGGAAGGATGGGACAAGGTAGAACTGGAGAGGGGGAAGAAGCCAGAACATATAGGACCCAACAGGCCATGTTTAGGATCTTGACTTTAATAATTTTGGAGAAGGGGGAGGAGGTAGTGACATGCTTAGACACATGGTTAAATATTGTGTTGTCCAATGAATGGAGGGGCACTGCAGCAGGGGGTTCAGCTAGGAGAGCGATGATAGTCTTTGGACTATCTCGGGTGATAGACCAAAGTGAAAGCACTATCACTTAGGTGATAGCAGCAGAGGCGGAGAACCGTGAACAGACACTTTAGAAGGTACAACTGACAGGCTTTGCTGACATTTGGGTGTGGGGGCTGAAGGAGGTGGGTGGCAAGAAAGGTACACTGGCTTCTGGCTTGAGTACCTGGGAGCATTTAGTAAAACATTTTCCTATGCAGAGAGAAGCTTCGGAAGCCATCTTTTGGCTGAGAGGAATAACCTCTCCAGGCAAAGGTCACGGTGCTCAGCCTGGAAAACAAGGTTCTTCTAAATCTACCCCCTACCTGCCTTCTCAGCTGCCTCTTCCACCACCCACCCCCCTCCCCCACACTCCATGCCCTAGACACACCAGATTTCTCAGTGCCCATCCTTGCTCCCCCTACATAGAACATGCATACTCCACCTCCCTGGGACCCCCTGCCCACCATTCCATATCCTGTGCAAATGTAACCTCTCCCAAACGTTCCTTGATTCCTGTGTCCACCTGGACCTCACCTCTCCCTCTGGTGACTCTTCTTTGTATCTTGGTTTGACCAAAGCACTAATTACATGCATGTGATTTCCTCACATCACACACTGTTCTTTTTTTCCAATCCTTATTCCAATTTGTAATTATATATTCATTTATGACTTTCCTTCTAGAATTTAAGTGCCATGAATTCAAGGTTAAGTCCATGTGGCTAAATCCAAGGGTCACCTTTGACCTTTATGTTTCCTGATCTCTCCACAGAACTCAATATGCATTCTACTCCTTTCTTCTTTTACATTTTAATTTGAAATGTTTCTATAGAAAAGTTGTAAGAATAATATAGTGAATATCCATGTCTTGTTCACCCAGATTCTCTGATTAATCTTTTTTTTTGTCTTATATTTTTTTGCCTTCTTATTTTCTGGGCCATGGAAATGTAAGTTGTAAATATCACAATACTTTACTCCTAAATACTTCATGTTTCCTAAGAGCACAGATCTTTCTGTTATATCATCATAGCACAATTATCAGATTCTGCAGAAATAACATTGATGCAACACTACTGTCTTAAGTCTGTTCAGGCTGCTCTAACAGAATACCATAGTCCGGGTGGCTTACAAACAATAGAAATTTATTCCTCATCATTCTGGATACTAGGAAGTCCAAGATCAAGGCACCTGCAAATCCAGTGTCTGGGAAGAGCCACTTCCTGGTTCTTGATTGCTGTCTTCTTACCATGTCCTCACATGAGGGATAGGGGCAAGGGAGGTCTCTGGAGTCTCCTTTATAAGGGCACCAATTGCATTCATGAGGGTTCCACCTTCATGACCTAATCACCTCCCAAAGGCCCTGCCTCCAAATACCATCACATTGGGTGTTAGGACTTAACATGTGAATTCAGGGGGGACTCAAACATTCAGTCCATAGCAACTCTTATCTAATAGCTTATTTTAAATTTTGTAAATTGGGGTGCCTGGGTGGCTCAGTCAGTTAAGCATCCAGCTCTTGGTTTCAGCCCAGGTCATGATCTCATGGGTTGGGAGACAGAGACCCATACCGGGTTCTGTGCTCAGCAGGGAGTCTGTTTGAAGATTATCTCCCTCTGCCCCTTCCCCCACTTGTGCCCTCACATGCGCTCTCTCACTCTAAAATAAATAAATCTTTTAAGAATGCAATAAAAATTTCTAAGTTGTGCCTATAATGTTTTTGAGTGACTTTTTTCTGATCTAAGATCAAATCTAAAACCACATATTGCATTTAGTTGTCATGTCTTTTTAGTCTCCTTTTATCTGGAACAGTTCCTTAATCTGCCTTAGTCTTTCAGGATGCAAGTATTTGTGTAAAGTACAGCCCAGTTCATAGAACATCCCTCAGTCTGGGTTTGTCTGGTGTTTCCTCATCAGTGGATTTTTAACTATCACAGCAGAGATGTTGTGTCCTCCTCAGTACATGACATCAGCATGCACATGATACTGGCTCATCCCATCATCCGTGACGAACCACTTCCTTGAAGGTCTCTCTGTCCTTGGCTTCTGTGCCTTCCCTCCTACCTCCCTGGCAGATGCTTCTTGGTCTTTTTCATGGGCTCTTCTTCCTCTGTCAACCCATAACTGCTGGCCAGACACATTCCTAAGCGAGGAGCCTGTTCTAGACTCTTTACTCTTTAAAGTCTTCTCCATCACATTCTTCTGTATCCTGAATCTAATCTTCTGTAACTTCAATCACCACCTTTGCACTGATGGTTCTCAAACTTTCAACTCTCCTCACCCTGGATACCTTTCCTCAACTCCAGACCCAGAACTGCCTACCAGATAGCTACACCAGGAAAGAATACATCATCTTCCCCTGCCCCAAGCCCGTGTCTCTTCCTCCTGTGGTAAATGACAACACCCAGAGCTCAAGCCATTCATCCATCTTACAAACATTCACTGAGGCACGCAGAACTTTTCAAATTTAATTATGCAGAGTCTTCCTTCATGGATTTTCAATTTCTTTAATAAGAGCTGTATCTGTCTTATTTGCTATTGTGTCCCTAGAAATGCCTCACCCTTGAAAATGGTAGCTGTTTCTAATCAGACTCTGTTTTCTCATCTCAAAGGTAGAACTAATAATGGCTACCTCACAGGGCTTGGGTGAGGAGCAAATCAGATCACGTATGAGCAAGTCCTTTATAAACCTAATACTGTATCCCCTGGCTACACAAAGTGTCTGAGATCAGCAGCAGCAAGCAACACCTGGGAACTGGTTAGAAATGTGAGCTCAGGGGGCGCCTGGGTGGCACAGCGGTTAAGCGTCTGCCTTCGGCTCAGGGCGTGATCCCGGCGTTATGGGATCGAGCCCCACATCGGGCTCCTCTGCTATGAGCCTGCTTCTTCCTCTCTCACTCCCCCTGCTTGTGTTCCCTCTCTCGCTGGCTGTCTCTATCTCTGTCAAATAAATAAATAAAATCTTTAAAAAAAAAAAAAAAGAAAAGAAATGTGAGCTCAGGCTCCACCCTGGCTTCACCCAACTGCTGAATCAGAATCTCTATTTTAACAAGATTCCTAAGTGATTTGTATATGCAGTGACGTTTGAGAAAGATTGCTCAACCCCAAGTGAATTACAGACAGACACATCCACTGAATATACCACCCCATTTGCTAACATTCAGTTCATGGTCTTTCTCCCATAACAAGTCTTTCCTGGTCAAATGAGGAAATGCTAGGTTCACCTGAAGGGCACGGCATCAGGCAAACAGCAGGCCTCAAAATCCTAACTTCTCAGTTCTCTCAAAGAACTATATTCTCTAACACAGTTTTGAGAGTACCAAGTTCTGGGACTGCTGTGATGCCTCATGGAGACAACGTACATGAAGGACCATATACGGAAGATGGCATGTGATCAATACTCAGCAAAGTATGTTTGGTTTCGTTTTTAAGTCCAGAAACTCACATTCAGATGGCCTCCCATTTGCCATGAATGCCTAATCTCTGAGCCTGTCTATGGGCTCCATCCTAGGTTGTAAGAGAACAGGAATCTCTCCTTATTCTATGTCTCAAACAAATTACCGTTTCACAAAGATCTGGATGGGTGTGCTTTTTTAAGCTACCATTTGTTGAATTCCTACTATGTGCCAGACACAGGCTGAATAAAGTGAAAATGTCTGGTCTTTCCATTCCCCATGCTGGTTCCAGGCCTGCAGCACAGAAGGTGGGCAGGGGCTAGAGCAGCAGAACAGAAGGCCGGGAAGGAACAGGAAGGAGGAGTTGATGGTTAAAGGAGCAGATTGGTGTCCTCGGGCTCCTTTTGCCAAAGTTTATTTCAATCTGGCTGGGTTTTTTTTTTTTTCCAAGCTTCAAACTTAACAAGCTCGAAATAATAATTCCCACTGCTGTTTTCTGCGTCCAGCCCCTTACCTAAATAAAGGTGCTTCTTAAATATCAAGTACCTCTCATACCTAAGATGATTGTAGCTCTTCAAAAAGAAAGACGTGCCAAGTAACAGGCATCACAAAATTACAGACTGACATTCTCCAAAACCGCTACGAGATTCTGATGAACACTATATTGTGCACCCTCCAAAAACATAATCACACCACAGACACAAAGTTTTACATACAATGTCAGGGAAAGGAGGGTTATAAGCCTTAAAGGAAACTCAAGAATCTTCCACTTAAAATCTCTAGATTTAAGGCTCACTTGCTTCTTTTCACACAGATCCTTAAGTAACAATACACATGTGCGAGACCGCGCACGCGTGCACACACACACACACACACACACACACACACACAGTGCATTTTCACTTACTTCATTTACCTCTCTAGATCCAGAAGCAGAATTAATTAACATTTTCCTGGCAGGCAAGTGGAGACATGTTTTGTCTAGAGATTACACAGATTAAACCATCAAGTGCCATAATCTACGCTCAATAAGGCTGAAAGATAGACAGGAAAATTTAGATATTGCCATCCCAGCAGGAAACAGTAACTTCACATCTCGGGAGCACCGTAGCCCACTCGCTGGAAAGCCCACATACTTTGGCCTTCCTCCTAACAGACTTTGTTCAGAAGAAAACACATCCTTCTGTGGAATGTGATTTTAAAAAATAATAAATAAAACAAAACAAAACCGTGAAGTCAGAAAGACCACAGCTGCTTGGAAGCCACTAACAGCTTCATTTTATTCAAAATGGGCTTTTTAATCCAAAAGAGGCATTTGGGCAGCAGAAAACAGAGTCCAGTGGCTTAAAGCATGGGACTCATACGGTCCCAACTCCCTGGGTTTGTGTGAATACTGGCTCTACCCCTTTTTCTGGGCCTCAGCTTACTCACACATAGAATGGGGCAATATGAGCACCTCCTTTATGGAGCTGTCCCAAGAGTTCAATGAGGTGATCCATGTAAAGTCTTCCCACGGTGCCCGACACACGGCAAATGCTCGACAGAACCTCTGACTACGGCATGGATGTCTCGGGAGGCCACAGACTCCAGTCCTGATGGCCAGCAGCCAGCAGCAGTCCCCAAGTCCCATCTACCCTGTTCCCCCAAGTGTTCTATCACGTACCAGAGCATCCTGGTGACGCTCTGCACCAAACACTACAGAACTTGACAAAAGTGGATGACTTTAACTCATTTGGGTTTTAAGAAAAAATAATTTTTTTATTGTAGGAATGTATTATAGTTGCATGCATAAAATAAAACAAATTTTAATATTTGTATTTTTATATGTTTTATAAAACAAATATATATAGAAAACATAAAATTTGCTATTTTAACCAGATTTAAGCATGCAATCTGATGGCATTTATTTTACATTTGCAATGCTGTGCAACCAACACCACTACCTACTTTCAAAATTTTTCATCAGCCCAAATGGAATCTCTGTACCCATTAAGCAATAACTCCCCGGGATTCTCCCAGGCCCTGCTAACCTTTACTCTACTTTCTGTCTCTATGAATTTGCCTGTTCTAAGTATTTCATATATAGTAGTCCCCCCTTATCCATGGGGGATATGTTCCAAGACCCCCAGGGGATGCCTGAAACCACAGATATTACCAGACTCTATATATGTTTTTTCCTGTACATACATACCTATGATAAAGCTTAATTTATAAATCAGGCATAGTAAGAGATTAACCATAACAACTGATAATAAAATAGAACAATTATAACAATATGCTGTAATAAAGAGTCCTCTGAATGTGGTCTCTCTCTCTCGAACTATGTGACTGGACTGAACTCACCCTTGTTCCTGGGATGGTCTCAGAGGATAACATGCCTGCAGGACAAGATGGTGTGAGGTGCGTGACCTAGGCATGGTGACAAGCGTCAGGCTTCACTGACCTGACGATACGGGAGGAGGAGTTCCTGCTTCTAGGCCACGGTCGGCCGCGGGTAACTGAAACCACAGAAAGCAAAACTGCGACTGAGGGGAGGCTGCCGTAAATGGAATTGTGTAATATTCGTCCTTTTGTGTCTGGCTTCTTTCACTTAGCCTAAGGTTTTCAAGGTTCACACTGAAATTCACTTATTGTAGCCTGTGTCGGAACTTCACCCCTTTTAGAGCTGAGTACTATTCTATTGTATGGCTATGCCACATTTTGCTTATCCATTCATCTGTCAGTGGACGCCTGGGTAGCTTCCAACTTTTACTTACAGCAAATAATGTTATGAACATTAGAACAGAAAGATCTGTTTGAGTCCCTGCTTTCAACATTTTGGGGGACCTACCTAGGAATGGAACAGCTAAATCATAGGGTAATTCTAGGTTTAACTTTTTCTTTTAATTTATTTATTTTTTTAAAGATTTTTTTAAAATTTATTTGAGACAGTGAGAGCACGCACACAGGGAGAGGGAGAAGCAGGCTCCCCGATAAGCAGGGAGCCCGATGCGGGACTCAATCCAAGGACCCCGGGATCATGACCTGAGCTGAAGGCAGATGCTTAACCAACTGAGCTACCCAGGTGACCCTCTATGTTTAACTTGGTAAAGAAACATCTAACTGTCTTCCACAGTGGCTGCACCGTGTTTCATTCCCCACAGCCACGTGCAAGAGCTCCAATTTCTCCACATCCTCTCCATGTCCTGTTATTTTCTATAAGTCTTTGTTTTTAAGAACATCTCAGTACTGTCCCGACAACACAGCACACTTACGGTTCTAAAACGGCCGAGAAGCAAGTGACGCTAAGTTTAGCGGTTCTCACTCCACCAGGGACAACTCTGCTGGCCTAAGAAACATTTGACAATGTCTGGAAACATTTTTAGCTGTCATAACTTCCCATAAAATTATTTTACATATTGATCTTCCCTGTAAGATTTCATCTGAAGTTCTCACTTCTCTTTTCTACTTAAAAACACATTTTAAAAACACTTCAGTCAAGTTGGTTTTGTAACGATGGCAAATGAAAAGTGGTTTAAAAATAATACATCTCACCCTTTTAAAAGTCTGGAACTAATGAAGTTTAGTAGTTCAATAATATCACCAAGGACACAGGCTTTTTACATCTCTGCTTTACCACCCATGGCCTGCCAGCTCCTATCCTCAGATTTGTCTCCTCGTGGCCTCTCGCTGATTGCTGCAGATCCAGTCATCACATCCCCACACACCCAAGAGGAAAACCTATCCCAGCATCCAGACAGCAAATTCCTCTGGGTCTCATTCACCAGAGTTGTATCACCTGCTCATGCCTAAAGTAATCATTGGCCAAAAAAATAAAATCACTACATTAAGTTTAGGCTAATCAAAGTTTATCCCGTAAAGCTGGTGGGAGATTATCCTCCCTGAGCTTATATGAGGGTGAATATCCCAATACTAGGAGATAATGAAGGTAGTAAGTAATCTGTAGCTTCTTTCACTGGTGCTCCAACGCTAGTTTACTTGTCATTTGGTTTCAGATGCAAATGATAAAAACCTAACTGGTTTTTTAAAAAGAAGGGATGGGATGGACACTGGCTTCAGATACACATGGATACTGGTGGTTAAATGCTATCGCCAAAACTTGGTGTTGCTCTCTCCAGCTCCCACCAATTTCCTCTGTCTGGGCTTCATTCTCAAGCTGGCTCTCCCGTTCTCTTAATGAGAGGCCAAAACAAAGCCCCAGAACTGAGTCCTCACAGGCTGATTGATCTGCCTTGGATCACATGTGGATCACTGAACAAATCACTGTGGCTCGGGGAATAGAAAGCTCTGACTGGCCACCCTTGGATCACACGGCTCCACCAGCACAGCAGACAGAGGTACTCTAAGCAGGAAGGGTAACGGATGCTGGATTCGCAAACATCAAAAGCATGCACTACATAGATACGTGGGGGAAAATGTACGTATTTTTGGCCTCTAGTAATCTGGATATTATCAAAATGCACTAATTCATTCCACAAACATTTGTCAAATGCTAACCATGTGCCAGATGCAATGCACTGGGGAGGTAAATAAGACACAGTCTCTTCACAGGAAGCTAATCCTCTGGCACCTTACCTACTGTGTGACCCTGAAGAAGCTCCTCAACCTCTCCGATTCCCCCGCTCATCATCTGTACCAGGAAATGGCTGGAATGCTTGACTTCTGAGTGGCTTTCCAATTCTGTATTCAACTAATTCCATGACTTCCTTCCTGCACACTGCTTTGACTATTTTTTTTTTCCTAGATGCTACCAATCAGACCAATTTGATTCTCTTTGTATGGCCTGTTGCCCACCACAGAGGAACAAATGAAAGGGAGGACTGAAATTAGCTCAGAGCCCCTCTGTGACTGAGCAACCAACTCTGGCATCTAGAGCTCGGAGACCTGCAGCCAGACACCTTGTGGGTAACTGAGGGGAGGAAACCCAGCAGAGAAAGGGAAGTCGGGGCAAGAGGGAGTGGGGAAGCCTACAGCTGGGGAGGAAGCTCTGGGCCACAGACTTTGCTCTTTCCCACCTCCCAGACACAGTCTGGGTGATTTACTTCCAAGCCATGTCTGTAAGAGTGCTTGGCAAAGAGACTCATTGGTACCTCTGCAGACTGCATGCTAAAATTAGCGGTGGGTGTGAAGCTGGCTCCTTCAGAGTGATTGCAGGGCTCTGGAGGTGCTGGCTTCTGCTGATTAGTCATGATGCTGGTTTGCAAGGAAACAGTGTCAGGTGCTTGAAATGTTTAGTGACCCTTAAAGGACAGAATTTTGTAGCTAAGCCCAAGTGAATATGTCTGCTCTAACAATCTTATATTCTTTTCCCCAAAGTGATGAGCATAGTTATGGTCAAGAGGTAACAGGCTGACAGCCCTCACATAAGGAGTTATGCAGGTTGGGCATTGAACAACTTTAAGGGTGCCATTCATATTGCAGGGTAGGGAAGCCTAGGTGGGTGGTGCCCCCTAGAGTTATGCAGTGCTCAACCTGTACAACCACATACGACAGTCCTTAATGCTGACAGCAAAACTAAGGTGAAAAGGCTGCCATGGCCAGAATCCAGAGATTTTCAATCAACCAACACGTAATTCTTTACACTGATTACATACTGAAGTGCTATTTTGGATACACTGGGTTAAATGAAATATATTAATTTCATCAGTTTCTCTTCTTAATGTGGCTACTAGAGAATTTGAAATTATACATGGGGCTGGCATTTGTGGCTTACATTGTATCTCTGCTGGATCACATTATGTGAGAAGGTCTCCAGCAGTATGGTGCAGTTGCCCAGTGGGGTAACCCACTCTCTACCACACCATTTTGCCTTTCTTCCTTTGCCTATCTCACTTTCCTACTCCCTCACCTACTTACAAGGGATCACCTAACTGGACCCAAATTTGTCTCAAAGCCTACTTCTGGGATAAAGTAAGAAACAGATTTGCTATGCACAGGGAACCACACTAATATGTACCTTTCCTTATACTTGATTTGCATATGATCCAGAAGAGAGGTAAAGAAACCAACACAGGAAAGGTTAAATACCAGATTTAAATAACAGAACAAGAGATGTGCATGATTACCTGCCAAGTGAGTAGTACAGAGAGGAAGTGCTAAGAGCTTGAAGGAGAAATGATATTAATATGGAGTAGTGTGGTTGGGGAAGGAGATTTCTGCTTGGCCTCACAAGATCTAAGTGCTGCCAGTTTACTGCCAGAAAATGAGTTGTGAAATGTGAAGTTTGAGCAAGGACCTAGACTCAAGGAATGACTTTGGTGCTGATGACATGTGCTGTGTATTTTGTGGGAAGTACACTTTGAATTGCAGTGTGTGTGTGTGTGTGTATGTGTGTGTGTGTGTGTGTTGGGAGTGGGGAAGATGCTAGGATCTGATTCTCTTATATCACTCATTCTGGTGAACGAAGCTGGCAGGGGGAGGTAATGTAGCCTATTTCAGAAAGCATAAAAAAAACCATACTTTCCAGAAAGGGATCAAACACTCTACCTCTTTCCTGTGAGCACCAATGCCTTTTGTAACTGAGATGAGCAACTATAAATGTCACCATAGGAGAAGTACACATTCACTCTTTGAGCATTATTGACCACTCATTATGTTCCATACACTACTGAAACAGCAGTGCAGAAAACAAAGAGCAAATGTTTTTTTAACTTTTAATACGGAGGAAACAAAACAAAACAAAACAAAACCCTGTCACCATTCAGACCTTTAAAATAAGCAGTAAATAAATCAAAAAACTATAGAAAGGAAATAATTAAACTGTCCTGAAGAACAGATATTTTGGTAGTTACCCATTCTCTTATTTATTGTTTCCCTTTATAGGAGTGAAATCATTTAAAAAGTTAAGAGTCCAGAGTTAGTTGGTATTTAAAAGTTAGCTAAGTACAGTATTTCCCCAGCAGAAGGAACTTGCGCCAAAGACACGGACTGGCGCTGTCCAAGGTACCAGCGGCTTCTCCGTACCGCTAGCTGGGATCTGAACATAATTATGGTTCCCCCATAACTTTACAAAGGTAGTATTTTGCCCTTAATGAGTATATAGACATCACAGACTACACTCACATATGTGTGTAGATTAAAAATAGCTAATGTCCTGTTCAGATTTAAAAATAAATTCCTTCAAAATACAATCAGGAAGTGAAGGTTTTCTATCGATTCAGTTCTATCAAGCTTCTAAAACACATTTCACCTTGTAGATGATATTCTTTCTTATACCCAGCTGAAATCTCGCCTGCTTGACTGAATGAAATTCCAAATTCAACAGTCTACAAAGCTCAGAGGGCAAAGTAAATGATTAAAATGGGACCTTAAAAAAAAAAAAAAAGCTATTTATTTTAGAGAAAGAGAGCACACGAGCAAGAGGAAGGGCAGTGGGGGAGGGAGAGGGACAAACAGACTCCAGGGCTCGATCTCACAACCCTAAGATAATGACCTGAGCCAAAATCAAGAGGAGAATGCTTAACTGGGCCACCCAAGCACCCCTAAAATGGGACATTTTAAACAGTAACTGACATGCCTTCAGTGTTGGGAAAACAATAGCATGATGGGGACTGATTACCAGGAGAGCATGTGTTCTGTCTAAAGGGAGAAGCTTCTACTCAGCTCCAGCCATGTGTCCATGTGAGACAACAAACTCTGTCTTGTAAAGTTATCTCATTATTTAGGAGAAGCTTGAAATTTCTTAATCTAAAAATTTTTTTAATTAACTCAATTTCTTACAATGCACTGTGTAAAAGCCAAAAGGCTGGATTCTACCCACAGACTCCCTCTTTGCCATCTCTGTTCAATGCCAACTCTCTTGCTGGAAATTTTAGAAAAAGAAAATTGGAAGATAAAACAAAACAAAACAAAACAAAACAACCAGATATTTTCTTTCCCATTTCACAGATGGGGAAATCAAAGTACAAAAAAAAAAAAATCTCAGATTTCAATTTTTTTTAGGAGAGTTGAGAATGCAACCCCAAATATCTGTTATCAAATACACTTAAATTAAAAACAAACATTAGACAATCAGTTTGTGCACACTCAGAAGAGGAATTCATTGTATAAAGAAATGTATTATGGGTTGAGCACAGTACCTGGTTTAGAGTGAGTGCTCTATAAATACGTATTGTAGAAACTACTGAACAGCCACATACTATAGTTGTATATCATAGCGATTCGGTGTAAAGATCTTAATTCATACTAACCTAGAACTGTGCCAACAAACAGCTTACTATCTGTGTGACATTCTCTCAGACTCGGTTTCTTCAACTGTAAAATGGGAGTAATATCCAACCTGCCTGTTTGTTAGGAGGATCTGAGATAATACACCACACTATCCACGTCTATGCATTTTATATATACAGTGCCCATTATTCTAATTACTTGATAGATTTCCAGACTGGCAAGTCAGGAAAAATGTAATAGAAAGGGACAACAAGGTTTAATGGAAAGGTCACAACTTGTGGAATCAGTCCATATTGAGTTGGAGTCTAGTTCTGCCACTTAACCAGCCTGGTTACCCTAAGTAAGCTACCTTCATAGGGCTGTTGTAAAAATTAAAAATAATTGAGCACCTGCCCTGTGCAATGCATTATGCCATGCCATTTGCTTACTTTTGTTCACTCAATTTATGTAGAGTGCTTAGCACTGCCTGGGCTATAGTAAGTGCTCAACAAATAGTAGGAAGTGTTACTATCAGCATATCTGAAGAGCAGTGAGCACTTGACATTGCTCAGGAGAGCCTCGTGAATACAACAGATAAATGTGGGCTGGATGACACCATAATTAAGTGGGTTTGTAAAAGAGTTGAATACACCATGGAGAAAATATTAGGTAATAGCTGAGAGCCAAAAGAAGCCTGTGTGGTCATTTACAACCAGGCCAGGAAAGTTTTTTTTGTAAAAGGCAAGATAGTAAATATTTTTGGCTTTGTAGGTCAGACAGTCACCACAGCAACTACTCAACTCTGCCCTTTTAGTGCTAAAGCAATCATGGATAGGACATAAAACTCACAGGTGTGGCTGTGTTCCAATAAAACTTTATTTACAAAACCAGGTGGCAGGCTGGATTTGGCCTATCGGTCCTGGGGTTTAGAATAAAAAGATGGTGGCGTGTGATAGGATAAAGTGTGCTATTCAGTCGAAGAAACTGAGTGCACAAGTGCTTCAACCCTTGGAATTAAAATTGAAACTCAGGATGATCATGGTAGGTGAGATCCCAAAAACAAAAGCAAAATTGCTAAAGTGATTTTAAGCCCAGGAAAGGGAAAGTTCTATCCTAGTCTGCTCTGGAGGGACCATGCCCAGATTCATCTGAGATTGGTGAGAAAAGACCACCCAGAAATGGCTTACTTGTTTCATCTGGCGAGCCTGCCACTACACCCCATCCCCAGTCAATGGCTAGTAGCTACAAGGACCACTGTGTAGAAATGATCCTGAATCCTCACATCTGGGCCTAAAGAGAATGAGGGCCAAGACTGATTAGTAATGTCTTCACTGCATACAAGAGGAAAGCAGTCATGAGTGTGCCACGTAACTGCCATCTTGAAAACCCTAGCCCATGAGAAAGGACAGGTAGTAAATAAATAGAATTTGCTATCCCAAATAAGTTATATAACCCAAAACATAATCATCTTTAAGCTGGCAAGATAGTACTACACTCTAAGTATTAATCTGATCTTGCTAATAATGGACATATCCAAAATAGTTTTATTACGGTGGGCAGCAGGGGCCTGGGCTAGGTCACCTGAATATTCTTCCCTGCCCTGCATGACACTATGTGATTTTTCAAGATGCCTTATTGTGCTATCACAGCTGTGTTCCAGGTGGCTTAGTCTTTCCCAACAGCTTTGAAGATGTCATGAATATTTAAACATACTTTAGGCTAAACATTTTTCATGCTTCTCAACTCACCCACAGTCCAAAGGTGGGTTTTGGTTGGCAAGGAGGCACACATATGCATATAAACCCAGAGGCACTGTATTACATACACACATTCGGACCTTCAAGGTGCATGTATGTAAATTCTTCCTCTTAAATCCTGACACTCAGTTCTGAAGTCAAAGTCTGCAGTTAGAGGCCACTGACAGGTCTTCAGACACAAACCAGCAGCTTTGCGATAAATAAGAATGTACTGATTATTTGGAAATGACCTACTAATGTTCCCACTGCAGTTGTTCATAGATTATAACCTCAGAACCACAGTGACTGTGAGCTAGCCAGTGTCCCCTTCATTATTTTTAGGACGCTGAATAAGTCACAGAAGGTCCCAAAGACAGGTGGGGGCAGGCAAGGCATGAGGGTGGATGGTAAGAGAGTTGGTTAAATACATATATCTGTTCTTTCTTCCATGAAATCCCACTGAAACAAAAAACACAAAGGTGTTTTGTTTTGCTCTGTTTTAAGGACTTAAACCCACCAGAATGGAGACAATAGGCGAGGAAAAAAACAAATTATAGAAGCTGAATGTAGATGAAGGAAAAAAAAAAAAACACAACAAAATCTTAAGCTAACAGTGGGGAAAGCCAAGACTCCTAGATTAGCAGCACCCAATCAGAAATGAAGGTACCTCTAGAAATGAGGGTTAAGGCAGTGAGACTGGTTGGAATTCAGTTTAAGAAGTTGTGAGTTTCCAGCAATCACACTACTAGGTATTTACCCAAGGATACAAAAATACTAATCCAAAGGGATACATGCACCCAGATGTTTATAGCAGCATTATCTACAATAGCCAAACTATGGAAACAGCCCTAGTGTCCACTGACTGATGAATGAATAAAGAAGACATAGTACACAGATACAATGGAGTATTACTCAGCCATCAAAAAGAATGAAATCTTGCCACTTGCAATGACATGGACGGAGCTAGAGAGTATTATGCTAAGCAAAATAAGTCAGTCAGAAAGACAAATACTATATGATTTCATTCATATGTGGAATTTAAGGAACAAAACAAACAAGCATGTGGGGGGGGGCAGAAAGACAGAGAGAGGCAAACCAAGAAACAGACTCTCAACTACAGAGTACAAAGTGATGGTTACCACAGGGGAGGTGGGTTGAGGGATGGAGGAAATAGGCAATGGGGATTAAGGAGTGCACTTGTCACGATGAACACCAGGTAATGTATGAAGTGTTGAATCACTAAATTGCACACCTAACTAACATTACACTGTTACTAACTAGAATTTAAATGAAAACTTAAAGAAAAAAAAGGAGGAGGAGGAGGAAAGGAGGAGGAGGAAGAAGAAGGAGGAAAGGAGGATGAAGGAAAAAGGAAGGAAGGAAGGAAGGAAGGAAGGAAGGAAGGAAGGAAGGAAGGAAGGAAGGAAGGGGCGAGCTGCCAGTCCCACAGATCTGCTTCCCTACTTCATGCAGCAAAATTGCAAAGAGACCAACCTGGCAAAAGACCAGAGATTTTTTTCTCTAGAGAAAGCAAAAGGTTTCTGGATGAAAGAACTCTAGAAATGGGTACTACTCTTTAAAAAGAAGAAAGGGTACAAAAACAGAAAACTAAAATAGTTAAAAAAAATTTTTTTTAATGAAAAAGCAAAGTAAAACTCAATAGAAAGGTTAGAAGATAAAGAAATCTCCCAAAACAGAAAGTAAAAAGACAAAGAGAAAACAGGAAACACAAGAAAAGCTGAAGACTGTTGTAGGAAATCTATTATCCAAGTAACAGAAATCCCTGAATGCATGAATAGAGAAAATAGAGTGGAAAAAATAAAAATCATCCATTAGTTATCTATTGCTGCATAACAAATTATTCCAAATACTCAGCAGTTTCTGACATTTATTCTCTTACCCAGTTTCTTAGGGTCAGGAATCCCCAGAAGCAGCTTAGTTGGGTGGTTCTGGCTCAGGGTCCCCAAGAAGTTGCAGTCAAGCAGTCTGGGGGATTATAGTCTCATCTGAAGACTAGACTGGGGCTGGAGGATTTCTTCCAAAGTGATTAACTCACATGGCTATTGGCAGAAGCTTCAGTGGCTAGCTGGCTGTTGGCAGGAGGCCTCAGATCCTTGTCACATGGGCTTCCCCATACAGCTGTTCACATGGTAGCTGTCTTTCCCCCAAAGCAAGTGATCCAAGAGAAAGAGCATAACCAAACAGAAGTGACTGTGTCTTTTATACTCTAATCTCAGAAATGAATTACTATCACTTCTGTTGCATGCATCTGGTCACAGAGACCAACCCTGGTCCAATAATGACAGTGAATTGTACAGGGTGTATGACTGTCAGGAGGCAAGGATCGTGGGCATCATCTTGGAAGCTGGTTACTATATCCATGAAAAGTGTGTGTGTGTGTGTGTGTGTGTGTGTGTGTGTGTGTGTATTTTAATTCTCAGAGTTCAAGGACGTAAGTTTCCTGAACTGAAAAAGCTAACTGCTTAGCACAACAGGCCCACTGTAAGGCTTATCATCATGAATTTTCAAAATACCACAGATCTTACAAGCTTCCAGAGATGTTAAAAAGTCAGATCACCAAGGATACACAAATGGCCAATGGGTACAAGGAAAGCTGCTCACCATCACTAATCAAGGAAACGAAAATCGAAACCACAATGAGATATCACCTCATACCTATTAAAATGAATAATCAAAAAGACAAGAGATGAAAAGTACAGGCGAACATATGGAGAAAAGGGAACTCTTTTGGCAACCCTTTGGCACTGTTGGTGGGAATGGAAATTGGCGCAGCCACTATGGAAAACAGTATGAAGGCTCCTCAAAAAATAAAAATTAGAACTACCATGTGATCCAGCAATCCTACTTCTGGGTATATATCCAAAGGAGATGAAATCATTGTCTCAAAGACATATCTGTACCCCCATGTCACCACAGCCTTATTCATAATGGCCAAGACATGGAAGCGACCTAAGTGGTGATGAATGAATGGATTTAAAAAATGTGGTATACGAGAGACTATGGACTCTGGGAAACAAACTGAGGCTTTCAGAGGGGAGAGGGATGGGGACTGGGCTAGGCCGGGGATGGGTATTAAGGAGGGCACGTATTGCATGGAGCACTGGGTGTTATATGCAAACAATGAATCATGGAACACTACATCAAAAACTAATGATGAACTGTATGGTGACTAACATAACTTAATAAAAATTTTTAAAAAAGAAAAATAATTTAAAAAAATGTGGTATATATACACAATGAAATATTATTCAGCCATAAAAAAGGAAGGAAATCTTACCATTTGCAACAATATGGATGAACCCTGAGGGCAGTATGATAAGTGAAGTAAGTCCAAGAAAGAAAAATACTATATAATCTCACTTATACGTGGAACCTAAAAAAAATCAAACTCCTAGGAAGAGAGAGTAGATTGGTAGTTTTTGGAGGCAGGAGTGGGGTAGAGGGTGGAGGGAAAGAGTGAAGGTGGCCAAGGGGTACAAACTTCCAATTACAGATAAATCCTGGGGATGTAATGGACAGTATAGTAACCATAGTTAATAAATACTATACTGTATACTTGAAAGATGCTAGGAGAGTACATCTTAAAAGTTCTCACCACATACACACAAAAAATGGTACACCTATTGAGGTGATGGACAGGTTAACTAACCTTATTGTGGTAATCACTTTACAACATACACGTACATCAAATCACGTTGTACGCCCTAAACCGACACAATGGTATGTCAATTATAGCTCAACGAAGCTGGGGGGAAAAGATCAAAGAATAAATCATCAGAATGGCTTCTGACTTCTCCAGGACAACATGGGAAGCCAGACAGCAATAAACAATACCTTCGAAATCTTGAAGGAAAATGATTCCCAAGCTAGAATTAAACCCACCAGAATGGAAAACACTGGAGAGTAAACAACCAAATTTTAGAAGCTGGAAAGTAAATTAAAACAAAACAAAACCTGAATCTTAAAACTGACAGCGGAGAAACCTGAGAATAATGAATTTAGCAGCACATGGAACCTCCTGAAACAAAGGTTGAGGAAGGGAGGGGCTGGCTGAAATATAGTTAAGTGCTAAGTGCTCTGTGGGCCTTTTCAATTCTGGAAATGTATGGGCTTAAATTCTAGGAATTAAAAATGTAGTTATACCAGCCAAACCATCAATGAAGTAAGAGAACAGAATGAAAGTGTTTTTAATCATGCTTGGTAAGTTACTGCAAGATGCATTTTGCCAAAATGGGGGAGTAAAGTAGAGAAAAAGGAAGACAAAGGAAATGAGAATGAGAGATCCAAACGCAAAGAGTGACAAAGGGGAGCCCCAGGATGGTGGTGAAGGAAGACTCCACAGGGATAGCTATATGCCAGACCAGGTCGGGGGGCAGGGGAGCCAGTCCAAGGTGGGCAACCAGTCCCTGGGGTGGGAAGCTTTTTCCAGGTGATGAAATCTACCTTGAGTATCTGAATGTCTTAAAGGGAATTTAAACACTTGGTGAAGGCTTTGAGGTTGAATTCCTAATAAGCACCTAGGAAACCAAGCATACAACAGAATACAAGGCAATTATTAACTCCTGGGGGGAACGCTGTCAAGGAAGGAAAAAAAAAAAAAAAGCAATCATACTTTACAACAGGGCTCAGCTGTGACTAGAGTTTACAGAGCCGTAATAATGTAAACACTGAATATTTACCTAATCAAAATTATGAAATAACTATATTAGGGGAGGAGGGGTGGGCTGCCATGGTCAGAATTTAATAGAGAATGCACAGAACTGAAATATCCAGCATTAGTAATAAGCAGAGATAGAAGTGAAATACCAAAATAATCAGCTAAAAGAGGTGCAATGGTTGCTTCTGGGAGGGGAAATGGGGTAGAAAATAAGAGACTACTGTATTTTGTGGCCAACTTTGTAGAATCCTTTAATTTCTAAGCTGCATATGTTACTAGTTTGATCTTAGAGATTAATATGCTTCACTGAGAAATAAGGAGACAACAGTCAGTCGTTCATTCAATAAGCATTTAAAGTGTGCCTACAGTATGCAAATCCCTAGGGATCTGCGGTGGGGGGGAGGGGGGGAGACCAAGTCCCTGTCCTCCCTCACAGGCCAGTGGATTTCTCAAACACAGCCAGTGGGGGTGGAGGGCAGGATTTCAAACTCTTCTCTAGTGAGGCGTTAATAAGGTGGAGAACAGATGCTGGGACATCTGCTTGTCTTGAATTTCAAGGTTTGTGGCTAGTGGCAGGGGTACCCTTGGAAGGTTGCTGTGGGCTTAGCCTCAAGGCATGCTGGGACAGGAGCAGGTGGGGCAGGTGGGGCAGACAACTCCGGAAATAACAATGGCCCCTAACATGGGCAGCTGGCATTGGGGGGTGTATTTTTCTATGGTGCTAGGGTGACCCAGGCTAGTTTTGAGCATGAGGGTCATTGTTGAGGCTGCTTTGCTTGCATGACTTCATTTAATCCTCACAATGAACTGCTGAGGTGGCTGTCATTATCATCCCCACTTTCTAAACTGGAGACCAGATGGGTTACATAACTTGCCTAAGATCACACAGCTTGTAAACCCACAGAGCTAAAATTCAAACCCAAATCTTATATCCATGCCCTTCGGCCTCAGCCTGGCTCTTCCCTCAACTGTTGGATGAAGAGTTGCAAGACCTGGATTTAGTTTCTTCTCTACCATTAATCAGCGGTGTGATCTTTGGCAAGTTGCTGCCCTTCTCAGTGTCTTTCTCCAGGTGTGGAAAACAGAGGGGCATTGGCTCAGAGGACGACTAAGTGGCAGTCTCTGTGATGATGGGAGAAGCCGACAGGAAAAGGAGATGTATGAATGTGGTGCAGAGGTGAAGCTTTTTCTCCTCCGGGTCTCAATCTCCCCATCTGCTAAAATGGGAATCAAGACACACCTCACACGGGTGTTGATGGTGTTAAATAAAGGTAATGTATGAAAAGTACTTACCACTTGTCCAGGCACATGGTAAGTGCTTGATAAGCGTGAGCTCTGATGCGTTCCTATTACTCACATGCTGATGAGAGCGCCATCATGCTTGGATTCCTGAAACTTCCACTCTGATAAAGTCAGAGCGCCATGTTTGCAGGAAGAGGAGTGATCAAAACAGAAGAAAGGGAGTCAAACAAAATTACTGTCTAACAGGAATGTGTGCTGTTGCCCTTTATTGGTTTTACATACGAGTTAGTTTATGAATACTTTCGGGAGCATGTAAGTGTGAAATTGGAAAGCGTCACTCTAAAACTGCCACGAGCCACCGCACTGGCGATATAAAAGGGGGAGGACGAGAGAATGGGGTGGGCCTGGGAAGGGAGAAAAGGACAGAAGCAGAAAGGAAAGGAAGGTGAACCCAAAGTGTGGAAGGACAAAAAGATACGGGGCTGGGGAGCAAACGGATTTTAAACGGATTTTAAAGTTCAAAGCTCATTCATCCAGATTTATTGTTGAGCACACACACTCTTATTTGACTTTTTAAACATGCCCCACCCTCCACCTCTGCTTTTACTCAACCCACTTTCCCCGTATGCAATTCCCGTTCCCAGCCACGGACACTGCTCAAGGACTGCCTCAGCTTTCGGGCCAAACTTGAATTTTCTTTTCTTTCGGAAGAAATTGTAAAGCACTCATGGCTCATAAGAATGTAGACTTTGGGTCAGCATTGGCCTGCTCTGGAATGGAGCTGGGTGAACTGAAGACAAGTTTCTTAATCTTTCTAAACCTCAGTTTCCCAGTCTGTAAACCCCAGAGGTGTAACAACAAATCCAGAGGACACAGAAATAGGGATAATGCATGGGAAGCGCTTAGCCACCTGCTCCATACATATCAGCAGCTATTATGCCCTCTGTCCCACTTTCTCCACACCCCAAATGGAGGCGAGTTCCATGGAACTAGAATGACTGACAAGCATGCCTGTCCATCCTCAGTGTCCCAGAGGGAAGGAACCATGCTTTTACTCCTCTCTGAATCCCCCAAAAGAACCTAGAATACTACTCAATAAACGCCATGTGGACTGAATGCGGTAACTACGTCAATCCTCAAGCTCATGATTATTAACTATTTCAACTAGAAGATGAAACATCCCAAACAACGGACTCCAGGTGACCAGATGATCATGGTAAGATCCCGTCATGTTTGGGATGACAGTGAAGTTCCAGTGAAAGAACCCATTCTGCAGCGGGAACCCTCTGCTCCAATGATAATGAAAACAAGAACCACCATACACCAACCTGTATTGAGGATTTACTATGTCCCAAACACTACTTGCAAGTGCTTTATCCGAAGAACTCAGTTAATCCATGGAATCAGCAACTCCCCAGCAAAAGGGCAACTCTCGCCCCCACTTCACAGAGAAGGAAACGGAGCTGGGTGACCAACTGTCTCAGTGTGCCTGGGTCTGAGATGCTTCCTGGGATGCAAGACTATCAAAGCTAAAATCAGAAAAATCCCAGGCACACTGGGATGAGTGTGCCTGAACACTGAAGCACACAGACACTAAGTAAATGTCCCTGGGTTAAGGAGTGGCCACGCCAGGATTACGAATATAGGACCCTCGTCACCTCTCTGTCTAGAGCTGTCCATATGAACTTAAGCACATCATTTACCACCTCTGGGCCTTGGCAGTTTTCAACTTCAAAATTAAGGGGTCAAACTAAATCAGCGATGGCAGGTAAATGGGCTCCCTTGTGCATGGCAGACAAAGCTAACTGATTAGGCCACTCCTCCCATTCTACCCAACTTGGGCTTCCGAATCTTTCTCAACCCAACATACTGGGCACTCCAGCCCATCTGTAGAAGCAGATGCTTAGCATGACCTCTAGAGCTGGCAGCTTTACCTTCGTAGTTTGTTGGTGCTAAACTAGCTTCCCGAAATCATTCTGGTCTCTCAGGATTTGGCAGATTAGCATCCAAGGACAGAGAACAGACAGATGGCAGCAGCACTGACAATGGAAGGGACAGTCCCCAGAGACTGGGCACTCCCTCAGTCCAGTCCTGTGTTACATACCCTTCAAAGCACAGTATGGTGAATGAGAACAGGGACTCCAGAGAAACTGGGCTCAGCATCCTGGCTTACCATTTACTAGCTGTGTGACTTCGGGCAAGTTACTTAACCTCTCTGTTTCTTGATTCCCTCAACTACAAAGTGAGGATTGTAATAGTAACTACCTCACAGGATTTATAAGGATTATTCTAAGGAATTCAGTAAGTTAACATGGGTAAAACGCTTAGCACATAGTAAGTGCTCTATGCGTTAATATCAGAATCCTCAAAATCACACACTGGGGTGGATGATTGAACAGATGAGGAAACTGAAGTTAAGAGAGATTAAGTTGCCTAAAGTCACACAGCAGCTAGTTAATTGAAGCAGCAAAGCTGGATTTAAATACCGATTCCAAAGCTTTTGCTTCACCACACTGCCACTATGCCACATTGCATCTTAGCAAAAACTCAAAGACTTATTAAAAGAATCAATGTTGAAATAAAATGATTCTTGACTATCTGCAGGGATTTGCCAACTGAGGCCACTGTCCTCCCACTTCAGTACCTGCTTATTCCCCATGGGCACTGCTTTCCGAGAGGGCTCTGGAATATTGCCTACTTTGACCCCACACCCATTCACAACAGCCAGGTGACGCCAACAGACGGGGAGCATCTGCTGAGTCTCCAGCTTCTGAGAAACAGGGGAGAAAATCTTTCAGATTCTGATTATTGGTCTTCCCGTATCAGTAAAGTGAATTTTGTTATTTTATAGATCTGTATCTTTCAGAGAATTGAGCAAACACAGATTAGGGAAAATGGGTAAACGGATTAAGTATCTAGGTACCTATGCTGTATCTTATCACCCTCATTCCCCCAGGGATCCTCCTAAACATACATATCTTTTAGTCTTAATAACCATAGATATTCACAAAAATATCTAGTCTGGCAAACACTAAAATTCCTAAAGCTAATATATTTCTCACCACGTTATTATGTCCAAAGAGAGTAAGCTGGTGCCCATGTTTCTAATGCATTCCATCTACCGTTTCCTTTATAAAAGCAGGAAAAGTGCTCAGCTTTACCCAAGATGGATTTGGGGCGTCTCTAACACTAGTGAAAGAGACTAGAAATTGCTTTCATTCCTGCCTCTCTCCACAGACTGCCTCTCTCCTGGGTTTGGTTGTTATACGGTTGCGGGTTGGAGCTGAGCAGGCAGTTTAAAGCGGGTGACATTGAACTGGTGTGTTCTGTCATTCAGTGACTCTACAGCAAGACATGACATGAAAAGGTCCACCGACATCCAGAGAGCAGCCACATGTAGGATGTCCTGCTCTCCATCTACATTTTTAGAAACCAGTTCAATGGCTCCTACCCCTCCTTAGAGATGACAAGGCAGGCAGGAAGAAGAAAGTGATCTGGAGGAAAAAAAAAAAAAGAAAAAAGACACATGTTTTCCTCCAAAGGCTCTCATGTTGCTTATTAGATAAAGTCAGCTCCATCAAGACAGCGCACTCTTTACATTCTAAATGGTTCCTTGGTTTTAGAACTGTGGCACTCGTGCCTGCACCGTTTCAGAGGAAAGCAGCCTCTTGGCGAGCAACTGGGACTCTCTCGGCTCCATTACCAAGGGAGAAGCCCCAAGTTATCTAGCAGGGGATAGGGTCCTAGCAAATAATAGTGTTTTTACCTCTAAAATTTGCTGACTCTGTATGTTAAGAGGTGAGAGCAGATAAAAACAAATTCCCAGGGAAGGGCTGCAGAAAGGTGGAAACACTGAATGCAACTTTAACAGAGGGGGCTGGGAACAGACTGCACGGTGCAGTGGTTAGGAACCCTGGCTTGGAATGTGAAAGATTTGGGACTCTGCAACTCAGCGTGTGACCTTGGAGAAATTACTGAACCATCCCCTGTGATTAAAGGAATCTGTTTCCTTCTCTGAAAACTGGTGGTAACAACAGTGTCTTCTCTCCAGGGTTGTTATGAGGTTTGGATGAGACAATAAAAGAGAAGGGCACAGCGCCTAGGGTTGGAGCTCTTATTATTCACCAGTCCGCCTGTCTCCGCACATCATTTTACAATGTTATTGGACAACATTTACCGAGCACTTCCTATGACCAGGCACAATGCTGAGCTCTGGGTTTCATGGGAGAATTAAGTCTTAGAATGACTGTGTTAACAAATACATCAACAATATAACATATATAAACAAATTATATTAATAAATATATTGGGAGTATTAGTACTTGGATCATTACAAGGATTAAATGAGAGAACACCTGCCTTGAAGGGTTTAGTATAGTGCCTGACACACACAAAGAACTCACGGGAAGGGGATATTAACATGAAGGGCAAGCCCCATTCACCTTGGTGACAAGCGGGAGGGGGACAGGATTAACTTGAAGGGTTTTCCCCTCCCCCATTTCACCACATCCTCTGCTACCAGCTCTCACATCCCTGGCCAGCTCCTAGCCTCCTCCACCAGCACTTGGCTCTTCCAAACAACTATGAAAGGACGCAGCAGCTCAAGAGCTTGAAGGTTAAGGTGATTAAAACACAGGAAACTGATCAGTCTAGCCATTACCCTAGTGAGGAGTAGCAACCGGAAGGAAGCCTGCTGGGGGGGTGTGGGTGCTGGTCATGCTCTTTATAATCTAGATGACGGGGACGCGTTCACTTTGAGGAAACTCAATTTCTACAATGAAGATTTGAATACTCTTCTGTACAAATGGTAGGTTACAATAAAAAAAAGTTAAAAATAGTAACTGCCCTTCTCCAACACCCAAAGCACAGAGCAGCCCTTCACGGTGGGCATGCCACACTCGGGTCGTGAGCACGCCAGGTCAACCACCTGTGGCAGTGAGCAGCCGCCTCAGTACCCACCAGGGAGCTGTAGAAATACAGCTTTTTTTGTTTTGGTAAAATTGGGAAGCAGTGCTCTAGAGTACCAAACGACAACCTCCTCCTCAATCACACAAGTCTACCCTAAGGTTTTTCTTATCTAAGGTCAAGGTTATTGACTCTGTTTTTAATGAGATGGTTTTATCTTCTCCAACAAGGAAAGAGTACACCACATTTATGGGTCAACACTCCTAGACTGCTCTTTACAAAACTGAAAGCCTGTCTTTGACATCATTCCATATCTTTCTCTTCATACCAAGCAAGTATCTAGCATATCACACAGACTACATGCTGGTTTTGTCTTTGAAAGTTTATTGTTATTTAAAAAAAAAACAAAACCCTATACTTTTTACATTTTACAGTCACCTCTCAGAACATTTAATGATACCAGTTAATAATGATATATAAAAAGCCTACCAGCTGCTTGAAATGGCTGCAAATTTTTACCATGTACTGGTATTAAATTGGTTTGAACTCTTTGGAAAAATTGGTGTAACATTAAATATCGAGATTTCAAATTCTCAGATTAGAAACAAGATTTTTAAGTCAGGAGGAGATTTAGTAAAAATTCAAGGCTAAAAGGAAATGTTAATAGAAAAACAAAAATACTGTAAAAAAACAGGATTTCCCCCACCCCCAAGTTAGGTTAAAAAAAAAATGCAACCAACCCCACCCCGCCCCCAATATTTCTCTTAGAAAAGTCACCCAATCCTGAACACAGGGTCTCACACACAAATACAAGTAGCTTGATTTGCAGATCAGCCTCTGGGATCTTATACTGGACTCAGTTCGGAGTTTTTAAAAAAAATTAAGTTAGGTAGTGAGATATCCATAAATACTGGTATCCAAACGAATGAAAACATCCTGGCTTTGGTATGGCTACAGAAATCTGGAAATTGTTCAAGAGGACACTGGCTTTGGAAGAGAGGGAGGCAGAGGGTAGGGAAGGCAACACAAAGCCCCCAAGCAGAGGTAAAATAAATATTGGGACATAGCCATAGCAAACACTGTGTATAATACTGAGGCAGGTGCCTCCAACAAAACACACATATAGGTTCTTGATCAGAATAACCCAAGTGCAAGTTCTTGATCAGATTAACACCATGTACAGGTTCTTCATAACAGTGGTCTAGACCAACCTTTTTCAAAGTATTACCTGCAAGAAACAGTTTGAATTTGGGGATGCACGTGGTACCCTACTGTCTGGTGAGAGAGAAAGACTTTCTGGAATAAGAATGGCCACCTGGGCTAAAAGCCACCCCCTTGTTAGTCCAGGAATATCAAAATCTGTGTTTGTCCATCACAAAAGCACCTCCAACTCCTAACAAGGGGGCTCTGCTACCCCTGGTCACCGCAGGGGCCTGCCAGAGGGGTTGAACAGCTGGCTTTTCATCTCTGGGGTGAGAAAATAAAAAACTCCAGCTTCTGAGATTACGAGTACAACTTACTGTGCTGTGTCTCAAGTCTACTCCCCACTTGCCCTCATTCCCACAGTCATGATTAGGGACTGAGAGGATACTGAGGAGCAGAAGGCAGCGATGTGGCCGAGGCAGAGCATGGCCTCATCACCCTAAAATTTACAGAAGAGAAGAGGCCAAAGTGCCCATACTCTGGTCTTCACATGAAGAGTAACTTCACAAAAGCACAGAGGTGCCACCAGAGCAGGCCAGAAACAAAGGCAACTTGTTGCTGTGATGCTGAATCCCCAGTAGTTATCAACACGAGCCTTTCCAAAAGAAAAAAAAAAAAAAAGACCAACAAACTTTGGTGTACTGCTAGGAAGCTAAATAAGACAATCACTCAAAAATAAAAAATAAAAACAAAACTGTGATGACCACACATACTGTAACTAAATTTCCATCACAGGGTACTAGCGGAGAACATACAGCCACCTGCTATTATGGCACATTACACACACCACAGCGACAATTCAAGCAACAGAGGCCCTCTCATAGAGCAAAGGCTGTCACGAAGAAGCAAAAGATGAAGGCCCTGTTTACTGTGGACTTGGTTCACTCCAGTAATCATCATAGTGGGGGCTGCGGGCAGGGAAGAAGCACAGAACACCCAGGCAACTCTAAATAAACAAGCATCATTTACCCTATTCTCTAAAGGAGACTCCAACACCGGGGGCGGGGGGGAGTGGGTTATAAATTAAAACTAAAACAGATCTGTACAAGTCTTTACTCTGAGTCAGTAAGGTTTGGTCTCTGTTGAAGCCAGGACTTACAAGAAGGTGATTCGCTTGTCGTCATGGCCCCCCAACTTGCTTTGGGTGTATACATCAAGAGACGACACAAAGAGAATCACCTGAGACCAAGGGCATGACATACAAAGATTTCTTAGGATGTGTAAGGTCTACTGATTTCCCACAGAGATGCTAACACAGTTGCTCTAACCCCAAATTCTTTAAATATCCTACGGTGGCAGCTAGAATACAGAAAACCCCATCTGCCAGCAAATCATCTCTCCAAGGCTGGAAAGGAGGGGCAGGAGGCAGGGAGCACGGGGAAGGCTGTTTCCCCAGGACTCCCTTGTTCGGTGGTGGCCACAGCAGAGCTTCCTTTGTCTTCAGCCTGGGCCAGACCTCCTGGGAGGCTGGGGGCTCCAACAAGGCTCTATGGGCTCGAAACAGTCCGTGTGCAGTAACAGCCTCGGCGACAAGAGCGCAAGTGGAGTTATGAGTGACAGTCTACAGATCACTGATGACCGCCCGGTCAGTCTCCCCTTCCCACCTACAACAGATAACCCAGATAATCGGCCAGCACCAGTACCACTTCATCTCCTTAAGAGCAGGGAACAGAAATGAATTAGAAATAAAAACTTCTGACATGACCACTTGTTCCGGCTTGAGCTAGAACAAATGTGTCTGATAAACCACTTGCATTAAATAACACTTAAAATGTGCTACCTTCAGCACATTTCGGAGCATGAGATGCCCCCTCCCCCAACCCCATTTACTTCAGTGCACGTAGCCACCCAGGCAAATTTTTCTGTCGCTCAGCCAGTGGAATGGATGGCATACGCCAGATGTTACACAAGGCATTTATTTCTCAGAGAAGGCTGAGAGCCAGGAGAATTAATCTCCTTCTGCTAGGACCTCTGCCCCAAGCTTCTGGGGAAACAGTGAATTGGGCTCAACAAGGGAAAGAGCTACGTGATCCACTAATCATATTTAAAACATGAAAATGCAATGGAGAGTGTATCCCTTCCTGGTAGAAAGACCTAAAGACAATTAAAAAAAAAAAAAAAGTCCCTTCAAACTCAAAGGAAGCTTAAAAAAAAAAAAAAAAGACAAAGTATAGGCAAAAAAAAAAATGAAGAAATGAGTAAATCGAACTTGCGACACTCCCCAAAGCAAGAGTTCTTGGTGACGGCTGGCTGGAAGAGGTCGAGGCAGGAAGGAGCAACGCGAAGACTGAGTGGCTGCCACCACAGCACCTCGCAGAATCCACAACAGCGCTCCCCAGTTTCCAAGGCCAAGGAGCAATTCCCAGGTTAAAAACTTTCTATTTGGAAGAAAACAAAACCAAAAACCACTCCAGAAAAAAGGTCAAGGGAAGAAGAACACTGTAGAAAGTCAAGCCGCTGACCTCCGGCGGATCACAAAGAGTCCGCGCTGAAGTTGGCCCAAGTAGATCCTCATCTTGGTGCTGTCACTTGTCTTCCTCACCCAGATCTGCAGGAGAGAAGGAAAGGGAACAAGATGAGAGCGGCTACAGTGAACACTGCGGAGCCAATCTTCCAGAGCATCAAAACACCTGCATGAATGAGGTGTGGGCGGAAAACTGGCAACCTCCTTCTGCCAGGCTGCGGGCCCCCCTACAGGAAACCTCTGGTGTAGAGCAGGCGTCAGCCCTGGACCTCCTTTCTCCTTCCTTCTCCCTCTCTCACACCTCTAATTAAGAAAATGGAAAGCACAGTGATCTCAGGTTCTATTTTTGCCTTGATCTTAAGGACTTTTTTTGATTTGGTTTGATTACAGCATTATCAACATTCAAAATACATATATTCATGAATATAAACTTTCAATCAAATTTGGAAATATTTTCCTTGCCCCAAGGGACTTCCATATCATAGTCTTTCACTACTCTGGTTTCCTGGCAATTAAGGCTAATGGTCATGGCAGAAAAAGAAGGAAAAAATAACAAGGAAAAAAAAAAAAAAGCCCATGAGTGAGCTAAGGCCCAATTAGGATCATCAGAAGGCTAAATTCGCTTAAGACAGCCCTTCCCTCCTGACCATATCCTTTTCCCACAGATGGTATCAGAGGTCTGACATTTCACAGGGCAGATGCATTCTTGCGTAGAATGGAGAATGAGCTCTGGCAGCAGGGAGACCGCCAGAGCAGACGAGGGCACTCAGTAAGTGTCATCCCTGTGGCCAGGACTGGGAAGAAAGCTACCTCCTCAGTCACCTGACACACCTGAGCTATTTCATCTTTAGAACAACCCTACGAAGCACTATCCTCACCCCCATTTTATAGAAGAAGAAGGCTGAGTCAACTTGTCCGATGTGAATTCTGGTGCCTGCTGTCAAAACCCCTTGCTTGCTCCTGTCCACTCACCCAGCCCTGACTCTTCCTCTCACCTGTTCCTCATCCGCTTAATTAATGTGCAATCAGATGGGGCCAAAAGCATGATTAAGTTCTGCATCCCACCCACACATGCAAGCAGAAGTCTACGGACCTATCTTCTCCCTCCCCCATCCAGTTTTCAGGTTTTAAAAGTGTTTGTTCTCAGTCTCATTTCAACTCCTTTAATGTGGTTATTTAGCAAGAGAGAGACTTTAAATTCAAATACACTGGTTAAAAATAAAGTTAAAGACCTCACAGGAAGCTGAGCCTCTAAGGACCTTGCAGAAGCACTTTAAACTGAAAAATGACCCCAAGAAAGGCTGAAACAGGGAGTCACCAACAGGCTCAGACTCACTCAACAAATGTGACTGATGTCAGGTTATGCCAAGGCCAACTAGCTCCAGTGTCACTTAGAATTTGACCTGAAAAATCAGCTAGAATCCTTCCAAGAAGTGAGAAATGTTTTCCCATTACCAGAGTTGCATGGCTCTGATACACAGAGGCTTCTCCCCTCCAGGTGACATGTCTCAGTGTCACCGTTTTCTTGTCAGACCTCCTTGACACTCTATTATGTCAAAAGATGACAATCTTCAAAAGAGAAAAAAATATATCTTGCATTTCTATTTTTCCTGAAAAATCTTGAAGTGTCACCAAGGAGGATGAGGCACTGGTTGTGAAGTTAGGTTTGAATCCTAGGAGGCCATGTGGCCAGGCACAAAGGCTCTGCTGTGAAGTCATAACACCTCTTGCTGACAAACAGCATGTCTCTCCATCAGATCCCCTGTTCTGGTTCTGGCTTGGCTGGGCTGACTCACAGACCCCAAGCCCAGAGAGAAAGGACATTCATATCCGGAAGGCTCTCCCTAACTTCGGAGTAAACAATCATTTTGCAAACTAGTCACATTTGAGGGCATTTTCAATTCAGGAAGCTAGGAGAATGGAAGAGGCTTAAGTTATTTCATAATCCAGTTTCATTAGATTTACTGTGCACTGGCACGAATAAGTTACAGAGGGTAGACACATAAAAATCAATTTCTTGGCAGACATTTGTGGACTGATAAAAGATCAAGCCAATCTAGCTATTAAAGTTTTAAACTTTTTAAAACTACTAACAATACAAGTTACACATTGCCGACATCCCCCTAATGAAGAAGGGCCCATCGTAGAACTCACTCGCCAGTCATCCTATCCTGGAGCATAACCCTCTGAGCTGACTTTAGAACCAGTCACTATCCTACAGGAGAGACTCAAGGAAACCAATATCTGAGGGCCAGAGCCTGGCAGCTCACTGTTGAAGAGGCACAACAAGACGTGTCAGATTGTAAAGAGAACAGGCAAGGAGCAGTGTGTAGCTCAGACCTGGCCAGCATCCATTTACTGAGCACTTACTGTGCACCAGACCCTGGGCCAGGTGCTTCATTAAATCTTCACGGCGCAAAACAAATCTTTTAGTACACACGAAAGCTCTAGAGAAATAAGGAAGATGGAGTATGCTCCACAAGCAAGTTCCGTGGTCGGTGCACGGTTACCTTACAAAGCAGGATCTGAACACACAGGTATCACACAGACTTGCCTTCTGTTCTTTCCTGTAGTCTCCCTCAGTGGTTCCCAACTCAATGACTGTATGTGGAGTTCACCAATACCATCAGGAATATACAAATCCATATCCTGTTGTTAGTCAAGCAAAGTAAGGGATTTCCGGGGATATTTTGTCTCCATGCAATTTCTGTCGGGAAGTGCTGACTGAGATCCTAACCCACACATGACACACGATTCCACTGTCCGTTCTTGGTAACACCTGTACTGCAGGTTTGTCACACTTTGCTCTCCTGAGGGGGGAGGGAGTTCGGCCCCTACCTCATTGGCTCCGACAGAGCTGATCACACAGCTCAGTTTCTGGTTGTCCTTTGACTCCAGATAGATGGCCTGACTCTTGTGGTACCTGCCAGAAACAAGACACAAGTTTATGTAGTATGTTTTTAACCACTTTATTGAGATAAGACTAACATTAAAAAAAAAAAAAAAGCCATACATATTTACTGTTTATAACTCGATGAGTCTGGGGATAGGTACATATACCCGTGAAATCATCACCACCATGAACATATCCATCTATTCCCAAAGTCTCCTCCTGCCCTCTTCATCAGAATTATTTGTTGCTGTTATTTTTTCTTTTGTAGAAAGAACACTTTGCATAAGGGCTATGTTCTTAACAAATTTTAAGTCAATAACACAGTATTGTTAAAGGCACCAATTTTAAAAAAGAAAGGAAAAAAGGGAAGAAAGAAAACACCACAACAAAAAATATAATTAAAAGTCTTAATTTACATTTGAGGAAGAGTCTGGATTTCAGGTTTAATTTGAAGGCCTCCATCCTTGTATTACATCAGATGGCCTCCTAATCTTCTCCTAATCTAAAACTTATACTCCTTGATCCTTCTGCAGAGGGAAAAAGGAGGCAAGGGAAAGGCTGGGAAGCTAACTTCATATTTACTTTTTATTTGGACTATATACCCCAATTCAGTCAAAAAATATAACCTATTCCCACTTTCCACCCATCCCAAAACACTCAACAATCTGTTATTTTATTTTCAATATGTCCAATTTAAGTCATCCACAAGAAGGCAGGCCAAATTCAATTCTTTCTTTGGTCACTCATTCAGCAAATACTCATTAATCACTTCCTGTGTAGCACTGAGGATGCTGGAGGTTGGAGGTGGACAGTGAACAGGAACAAGGTCTCTGAGATCACACAGCTTCAAATACAGCAGCCGTGAAGAATACTGAGTAATCACACATTCTGAGTGTCAGGGTGTGCACCACAGGGGATCTGATGTGGCCTGGTCCATCAGGAGAGTTGCCTTGCATGGAGTAGACCACAGAGATACTCCATTTCAGCCCCAGTAGCCATCCTCTCACCCTGTAGCATAGGACCACCTTCAACTTCTACAAGTTCAGGGATAAGGCCGAGGATGAAAGTGAGGAAGTCAGGGCCAAAGCCCAAATGAGACAACAGCAGCTGCCACAGGACGAAGGAACAGCTGCTGGATTATAAGAGCTGGAAACATGCACCAGGCTGCTGCTGGCAGCCCTGACTGGGGCCAGCCCTGTCAGTCAGGAACATAACCTCTGGTTCATTCTGGCTGCAAAGATCAGGCTAAACAGACCCACTAACTCATGTAAATTCTACCAAAATGCATCTCCCAGCAAAGTACTGCATTTTATCATTACTTCTGTGGGGGGAAAAGGCAGACTATTTTGCTGGTATAATGAAATAATCTACTGCCAGGATATCACAGTAAAGAGATGTACTTTACTCCCACAATGAGCTTTTTCCAATCCAGGTTCTAAGCACTCTTTAACCTGCTACTTAGGAGCTGAAAACTCAGGTTTCCAACTCAATTTACTTCCTGAAAACACTGTTAAAAGAAATCGAATCATAAATGCAATTAGAACAGCGAGATTGGTTTAGACTCAGCTTTAAAGTTGCTTTTGGCCAGAGATCAGTTGGTAAACTGGGTCAGGGGACCTTCATTATGCTAAATATGTAATATCACAAGGTCTGAAGTATACAGTACATGAGGAAAGGCTGAATTAGTTCACAGCGTGACTCAAAAATTCCAGTTTCCCTCCCACATCTAAGCCAACTTTCCTATGTGAATAGTAACATCTGAAGTGATGGTTAGAGTAAAATTACAGAGCGGGAGAACATTTGAAGTTATTCTATGGGGATCGTGAGTTATTAAAGAAATAAAGACACAAAGCATGCACCTGGCCTCAAGTCATTCTGATACTATTTCCTAAATACTTTAATAAAGAAAGGTCACAGTGTGGTGAAGGAGTATGTTACTAGTGTGGAAACATGCTCAATATACTGCTAAGTGGAGGGGGGAAATCTATGTCCATCACGTTCCTTTCTTATAAAAACACATATGCATGTTATGTGTATCATACGCACACAGAAAAAATTGGTTAAAGTTACATAGTTAAGATGTATAATAAAAAGTGTATTACAACTTTATAGAAATATGAAATGTAAATTAAGAATGGTATTCTTTTTATCACATGCTTTCTTTTTTCTTCTTCTTTCTGAAATAAGCAGGTATTACTCATTAAAAATTAAGTAAATCCTGGTCTGGAAAATACCTAAATAACAAAGATGGGTAAAAACAAAACTTGATGCTAAAATTAACGACTTAATGTCTTCAAAGACAACAGCTAACTCTGGGAGACTAGTCAAACAATTCTCATGAGATGTGCCGCATTTTCCTTCAAATGTGTGCAGAATCCAAACCCCAACACCTCTGACTGGCTTTAAAATGAATACCGGAAGTAAACAATGAGATCTGGTCTGTTACCCACCCACCCACCCCCACCCCCCCGGCCAAGAGGTGGTCTGGGACTTGAGCATCTGGCCACCTCCCAAATCTGCCTGCTTTGGGGTCACCAAATGGTGGTGGCTTGAATGTCCACCATTGGTCACCATCTGCTCCACAGCAGAGCTGGCCAGCGTGTTTCCCAAAATAACCCACTTCCAAGCCAACGGATTCTCAGACCCTCCTGAACCAGAGTCTCACACACCACAACACAGTCTTGAGGAACTGTTATCCCTGGATATCAAATCTATTCAACCATCTGAATTCTCTGGGGAAAAAAAAATCCTCAGAAATTAGTGTTCATATTTTCAAGATGAAACTAAAAAGTATAGGACAACCTTAACATACAAATTTACTTTTTAATTTCTAAAGACTAATAAAAGAGGAGGAGAGAATTCAAAATATAGACATAAAAACTGTTAAAAAGCAGCAACAATAGAGCTAAAAATGTAGTTTATCACTTTTTTGCCAATTAACTCATTTTATAAGCTGCAACTCAGATAAAAAAAAATAGTTTAATAGCCTCAGAGAACAAGCCCCAAAAGTCAAACTGACTTTATTACTTTATTACTAATGGAAATCCTGACCTGGGAATCCCAACAAATGAGCTCTTAGAGCTTTGCTTCTACTATTAAACCCAATGAACTAGAATCAACAGTACTATTATGGAAGAAAGCAATTTCTTCGAAAGGTGGGTCAAAAAGGAGGGGTAGAATTAATTTAATTTTGTATCCTACTGGGAATCCTGATATTAACGTTTCATTTCCCAAAAAACCTGAATACCATGTTACAGCTCTGGAACCTCAAGGAGTCCCAATACCAGTTGTAAATATTCACCATCTTAACAGTCTTTCTCAGTCACATTAGCAGCCCGAGATTTAAAGTGGGGAGAGATCACCGGCACCATCAGTAGTTATTTTAAAATACCAGCTACTTTTGTGGTACTTTCTAAGAAGGGTCATTAGTCCAAATCAAAATGTGAGGAAAACCTAACAGCAGGGCATAAAATGCCTTAAAAGCACTACTAGACCAAGGCAAAGCGAAAATGCTTATCTTTCAAAATAAAATGTAGCTTGGTAAGTGTTCATGCCAAGATGGGAAGCCTGAATCACACTCATTTTGCTGAAGTCATTTAAAACTCAATGAAACACGTTTGCCAGAACTACCGTTGTACCCAAATACTCCACACCACTGGAAAGAGCATAGAGCGGTTCACTCGCCCTCCCAGCCACAGGCTGTGACTGGCAAAAGAGAAGAATGAAAGCCTCCTAACTGACAGGACACAAAGGCTAAACATCAAGTTGAGACTGGTGAGAGATGAGGCCAGCTATGCACTGGTCAGGGCGTGGGCCAGGAACCCCATGAACACTTTCCAAATGTGGCAGGGAAAGGAGAGACCCACCTTCCCACAAATGTGTCATCAACTGACTGCCAAAGCTAAAAGGAAAAATACAGAATACAGATGAAAACAACAGTCTCCATATTTAATAATACGCAACTTAAAATTCACCGAAAAAGGAAAATCCTCCCAGAGACCTTCCTTTCAAAATTTCTGCAGCCCTGTGAGAAAGACAGCGAAATTCACTCAAAATGCTCAGGTCTAGCACAGCAAACGTGACCACCCTATTTACATTATGAAACACCAGGAATCGTGGATCCCTTCTTTAGGAAAACAAGAATTTTATCTTACTGCATTTTCACCCTAAAGACAAGTCTCAAAGTCTAAAAACTAAGCCTTAGAAAGAAGATCTGAAGCAACGCAATTACAAAATGAACACCATTTAAAATATCACATAGCTTTAAGATTCATAGATCCGTAAAAATGTTAGTGATAAATCTCATCGTTTTTGAAGACGGCTCTTATGTGCGGGCTTGATCTTTAAAGGTTATTTGGCTTTCATTATTAGAAACATTTTTCATCTTATTTTGCCCCCTCAGTGTGTTGAGCTGTTAGGGCCTGCCACCTAGTGGCAATATGTTCTGATAAGCAATGTTAAGATACACTAACTGGCCTTTTTGAAGAAAGCCAAATAGTCAGATGAGAGGGGCAGAAGTCACTAAGATCAGGCTCACAGAGGCGGCCTTCACCACCCGCTTATTAACTCACTGTAACCTAATATTTTGGTGGAATGGATTTATTTCAGGAATGACTAGATTTCTAAGCATTTCTGCCAACTTCAGAAGGATAATATTTTAAGGTAATCAATTAATCTTGGGATTTTTCTTCTTTAACAAAGCTCAAACAATTCAAAATAACCATTACTCTAACTTTGGAACTTTGGGTTAATACATTCAAACTCAAAAGATCATTAAAAATGAGAGCCATCATAAATGATAATTACACAGCATTAAATAACCTCAGATAAACATTCTCCATACAAACAAGTGGAAATCCAGAATGCAAATGTGTCCACCATGACTTAAACTGAGTATGCCTGCATATGGACAATGAATAAAAGAATATGTCAGAATTAAAGGAGCTGTCACAAGGAGGTAGGACCCAGGGTGGCTTAACGCCTAGCAGAATCTGGGGCTACAGTGCCGATAGTAAATGTCTGTTGAACGAATAAGTGAATGAGTTTATAAGTCTTCTCACACTGCTTTACAATTTCCTTTCTGATGGAAATGCTGGTGGTCTGAAGATTTTAAACTGTCTTTATTCTCAAATATTTTCTGGCACATTAAAAAAGCTAATGTAACATACCTATATACTCACATGCATCTAAAAAATAAAATTATACAAATACCAATTAAAGAAAAAACTGTCTTTAACATAAACTGATAATGTTTTAGGATTCAATTCCCCCACGTATGTTTCCTGGAACCCTCATATAGTAGGATGATGAATGAAAAAAGGGTACACTGGGTCAAATAAATAATACTTGATAACATCTCAGAAATTCACAGCACACATGAGCCTATCAGAGAACCCAAAGAGCACCTACAGTGAAGAAAACCATTTAATTTAACTAACATGGTCATCCCCCAGACTCATCTGACTACAAAATGCTTTTTTCCACAGAACACCTATTAAATTTTAGTGCACAAGGGAAGAGTTAAGAGAAGGTAGAGAGGGACATAAGCCCTGGCCTCAGTCTACAGGGGAATCACCAAAGATAGAAGCCTACAAATTCTAGTAGGATGCCAGCAGCTGAGAGAGAGAGAAGGAGGGCTCCCATCAGAACACGTTTTCAGGAAACACTGCCTTCAGAGATCAAATGAGTAGTATTGATCAAATGACTCCTGACACACTTTTTTATTTTTATTTTTTAAAAAGCAAGCTCTATGCCCAACATGGAGCTCGAACTCTTGACCCCGAGATCAACAGCTGCATGCTCCAGTGACTGAGCCAGCCAGGCGTCCCAGGCCTGACGCACTCTGAAATGTTATTCCGCTTCAGTACTATGTAAGCTAAGCAGGAGCCATACTCGGGAACAATGAGATAGAGCCCCAGCCTTCTTTCCAAGGGGTTCTTTGAAGACTCTTAATGAATAATCTGTGATTTTCCATAACATACCATCTTTTATCATAGTACAATTTCCCGTCTTCTATCCGAGCTTCAAACCTCTGGGCTGGAGACTCTGCGGGTGTGGCAGGCAAGTGTTCAGGAGAGGACGGGGACGCTGGAGGAACCAAAAATATTTCAGTGACTAAGCGTGTAACAAGCACATGGATCCAACAACATGCTTTAACTGAAATGCTATTAACGAGCAGCAATAATCATGATCATTCAGTCCTTAGGGGTGTAAAAACGAGAATTCAACAAAATTCTTGTATATTACACCTAACTTGCTCAAAGCAACCCTGTGAGGTAGGCAAGGCAAAGATTAACCTCACTGAACAGAGGAGAAACCAGGGATGCAGGCAGGCTAAGTCATTTGCCCAAGTGACCATCGGAAGCCTAGAAGGGCAGGAATTAGGAAAATCTCTTTAGAATTTTAAATCCGAAGTCATTTCTAGAACTATTTATCACTAGGTAGAGCAGGCTATCATGTATGCACAGAGTCAAGCCAAGACAGTGCTAATAACTACAGTGGGTTCAAAGGATCTAAATTCACACACTTCCATAACCCCCTCCCCATCATGCCTTCAGAAACACGGCACCTCTCTGTGGACCACGGTGACTCTCAGAAGGAAATTGTTTAGAGAAAAAAGAATCTTGTTTCCTTCCACCAGGCTTGGTGAGTGGACAGACATGTGAGTAATCATGGTGCTTAAAACGTAACAATGCCTTGCCTGTCCAGAATTCTATTCTGCAGCCTAGCACGGACTCTCAAGTGCCACTCTGGAAGGAACCGCCGCGAACACTGGGCTGGCCTCTTATGTAAGCTGGGACTGGGAGTCCCTCACCAGAGCCAGGCCATGAAGCACCACTGGAACAGCAGTGCCCAGCACTTAACTCTACAAATACTGAAAAATCCTTCCAGTTTCATTTCCAGAAATGGAAGAGGACTTAAATCTTATGCCTGATGCCTACACAGAAGGAAACCTTTACCAGCCTAGCATCAAATGTCTCTTTTACAAGAAATCAAGGAAAACATAACTTTAAACGTAACAGGGTTAAAAAAAAAAAAAAAATCAGGGGAGCGGGCACTTAAAGCTCCCTTCAGTTTTCATGATGACTACTCTTAGGCAAATGATGGACATTTTATTTTTGAAAATTGCAACAATCCCGTCAGGTATAAGCATGCTTTTCCCAAAACATGATAAAAAAGATTGCACAAATGCCAGCAACACTGTGCGCTCACCTGGTCTCTTCGGTGACTTAAGCTGTAGGAAGAACAACAAGAAATCTTAGAGCAGATCATTTTAGATACAACGTAAAGTGACAAAGGTATCAAAAACGACTGAACATGTAATGTGAACAACACAAGCCTAAGCTTTCAAATAAAGCAAAAAAATCAAACTGTACCTTATTTAACGTTCTCAGATCCTCCATGATCTGTTCATCTGTTAACAAATAGTTTAGCTGAGGTGTCGAGAGTTAAAGGAACGTGTCTGAGAAGCATGGTTTCCAAGCAAGCAGAAATCAACAAAACGGTAGCAGCATTTTAGGATTTATAGTGGGACTCTGTCGGATGCTGTTTCTACAAACATTCCCCTCTTGAAGTTGCTGATCCTATTAAATGTCATGGTGCCCAGGTACGTAAAAGAACTCACAAATTTCTTTCAAACATCTCTAAGTCATTCAGTTACTCCAAGAATGAGAGCACAGGACACAGTACAAGAACTTCCTCCTCAATTTATGAAGTGCTTTTCTGTTCCAAAGATCTGAAGCCCTGTGCGATCGTGCGCGCGCGCACACACACACACACACACACACACACACACACACACACAGATGTGGGCTTATTCTTCCCACATAACTTAAACCCCCAGTTGCAAAGACAAAGGAACCTGAAGTTAAACCCTTTCATGATGGCAGACAATTGAGTCATATTGTGTAAATGGCTATTTATCCTCTTCTCAAGAGGACAGAAACAGAATTTTGCTGTGTGCGCCCTCACCCCCTCCCACTTTTATGATTAAAGGGCTTTTTTATGTGACTGAAATCTCATTTAACAACTTGCGTTCCACTGTTTTCAGGATACAGATAATAGAGGTACAAAAGGCACATATTACTGGCCTCATTTTACAAGTAGAAAAATTAAGGCACGTGAAATCTGAGGTCACCCTTGAATCTCCAAATGTTAAAACCAGGTTGAACTTCCGGCACAAAGTTCCTTTCCAAATAACTGCTCTCTACAAATTCCTCTCACTAGAAGCAGCAGCAGTTGAGGACTCAATAAAATGGCCATTCCCAGGGCGCCTGGGTGGCTCAGTCGGTTAAACAGCCAACTCTTGGTTTGGGCTCAGGTCTGATATCGGAGTCATGGGAAAGAGCCCCACACTGGGCTCTGTGCTTAGCATGGAGCCTGATTGGGATTCTCTCTCCCTCACCCTCTGCCCCTCCTGCTTGTGCTTGAGCTTGCTCTCTCTCAAATAAATAAATCTTTTTTTAAAAACTGGCTATTCCCTAGCCCAGGGATAAATACACATGCCTGCCAATCACATATAATTTCTATAGGACAATGGCCATGTATAGTCTAGCAAACGGATAAGCAAAGGATTCAATAGTCTTAAGAAAAAAAGCAATTAAGGCTTGATGCAAATGGATATCAGGAGCGGGTTTTCTCCTCTTGTCTGGGATGGGGACAGGATCATTTGGTCGCCTCCGCAACTTTCTGGTCATGATGGGTTTCACTTCCATAGAATCTGTGGCAAGAATTGAATGGGTAAATCTATCCAACTCCCACTTGAAGTAAGAATCGCTGTACTATAAGAATATCTGCCCCACAGCCACCCAATCAGAACTGTCTTATTGGGGACATTTGGTTCATTCATGGACCAAGCACAACACCCATATCAGATGTTGGGGGGAGGGGACTGTGTTTAGAAGACCCAGACTGTCTGGCCTAAGCGCATGCCCCTCTCAGAAATGCAGCCCAGCCATGTGCAGTCTACCTGTGGGAGCATCTCTCCAGCATCCCGAAAACTAGAACTTTCCTCCTCTTCCCTCAAATTCAGAAGCCACAGAGTGGTAGGCTCTTGGGATCAGAAGGTAGGCTCTTTGGATCATCTAGTTCAACTAATTCCTGCTACTCCCATGGAGAGAGGGAGAACTGAAGTGCACTCATGCACAAGACTCTGAGAGGCCACTGGCCTCAGTGCCACCCTCTTTATAGGACGTGTTCATTCACAAACCTGGACTTTCATTTTGTTTTATAACCTCTTATAGCTACTTGACTATCAAGAATGAGCTAACGAAGACTCATAATAATGTCCCTTTCATTCTTCTTGACTTCTCTCCGCAGTCTGACACTGTTGCTGACTCTCCTAGCCTTAAATCTCTCCTCCCCTAGCCACCACCACACAGGTCTCTACTCTCCTCATCTGCCTCCTTGGGCTCCTTTCTGCTGGTGACCACTGCAGTCCAGTCGGTTTTCTGCGTGTCCCAGTGAGCCTCCATCATCAATGCCAGCTCCCCCAACCTTCTGAATGGCAACGTATGCCCATCGACACCATCCACTCTCAATGACCCAAGTGACCTTACTTCGTGTCTCACCTCCCACGGCTGCTTCCTCTCCTGTGTCTCGGGGGCATTACAACTGTCCATCTTCCCCAGTCAGAACAGAACGTCATTGTGACTTATCTTCCTTCCCCCAAACATCATATTCACCAGATCACAGGCAATTTTGCCATTAAACCACCTCTCAACTCCACCCATCATCCTATTCTCACCTCCCTCAGAGCGATCTTCCTAACGCACAAATCAGATCATCCCTTTCTTATTCAATATTTTTATGGCTTGCCACACTCCACAGAAAAAAGGCCAAGTGTCTTTTTTCTGGTCTTACCCCTTCTTCATTCACACACACACTGTGTGAGAGCTTTTGGCTAAGTCTCTCACCCAAGGTCACCTGCCTTACTACACCCTCAAGCCTTTACATGCCGTCCCCTCTGCCTGGTCCCCTCTTTTCTGCCCGGCATACTCCTACACAACACCCCTGAGAGTCAGCTCAACACTCCCCATCCCATGATGGTTTTCAGAGTCACACCATCTCCCGAGCAACCAGAGCAAACCTCTGTACAAACCTCGGCCAGCAAGCACCACACTGTATGGGACATCCTCCCCAGAGACTCCTGAATTCCACCCCGGCACCTCACAATAGTTCGGGCATACAGTAGGGGCTCCACAGTTTCCTTCGGAACAACTAGATGAGATCAAGCCTGACGAGGTCGTTCATTCATGACCATGCATACTATCAGCACAGCAGACAGGACAGCCTTACAGAATTCAAGTGTAGCCCTTCTAACACAGCAACACGCATGATCTGCGAGTAAATAATAATCATGTACAAAGTCACAAAATACTTCTGCGTGTTGTTCTTAAGAAGGGAAATGAGCAACACTGATTTTCCCCCTATACATGGAGGGAAAGGGATAAGAACCACAGACCTAATGAGTATTTGGAAAGATGTACATGGGAGTGGGTGGAGGCAAAAGGAAGGAGGACAAACACACTTGCCCCTGAGAAAAAGGGGGGGGGGGTCAATCATCCTCTCTACAAGAAATGGCTCACCATGTCTCTCTTTCATATAAATAAATAAAATCTTTAAAAAAAGAGAGAGAGAAATGGCTCACCCTCTGCGGAGCTGGTGTGCTTCTCCAGTGACTTACTGGCCACCAGGTGTGAATCCCTACTGCAGCTGTGACCTAAGGCGGGCTACCTAAACACTCTGTCTCAACTTTCATCTATAAAATGGAATTATCGTAATACTTCCCCCACAGGATGCTGGGAGGGTTACAGGAGATGATACCAGTAAAGCCCTAAACACAGCGCTGGGTGAGCAAGAGTTCAATCGATGCTAGTTTTTATTATCGCATCTGCAGCCAGGTAAACACTATACAAATATCTTTTTAACAAGTCAAGGTGCAAACAGCTGAATGAAGTTACATCTTCAACAACAACCAATGTCAGCTGTGAGGCTTTGCAACATTCACGCCTAATTCGGAAAACAAGATGTGAAGGGAGTTCACCCAACCCAAAGACTGCTAGAGAAAGAGCACCTAGCATGTGAACATCACGGAATGTTCTGTCCACCAAAGACAATGGCCCAGTGTGCACTGTCGTCTGGGCTGCCAAGTAAGGCAGGTGGGGCGGGTGGGCAATACGTAATGGAAGTAAGCCAAGTAAAGGCACAGCTGAGAGAATGTGGGAATAACCCAGTCTAATCATGGCCAATAAGCTCAGAAAGTCGTAGCTGCATCACTCATAGATCAGAAAATACAATCGAATTCTTCTTATGAAATAGTGAAAATCGATCTATTTTATTAGCCTAGTCACCACAATAACCTAATAAATTTTCATCCAAAAGACGACTTCAGCAGAAGGAAGGTGTTCTGAAAATGCCTCTGAAATGTACTGGCCTGTCCCCACCACCATCCAGGAGAGAAGGAGTGGGGAACAGGCCTGGCCAGTGGTCCAGGTGGAAGATGGGACTCGTGGGGAAGACCAACATGTAAACATCACAGCCCCAAAACTACACAGCAGATTACCTACTCCACTCCCTTTGCTCCAACCTCCTGATGTCGATTTTTCACAGAGGGAAAGGATATCTGACTACGTGGGTCTGAATCCACCTAGAAGTTCCACGCCTCGTGAGAAGCAAGAGGCTGGAAGTCCGAGTTTATAACATCAGGGTCCTTGGAGTTTGGCCAGCGAGAGTCCCAAGGGGCTCAGTCTGGGTCCAGCACAAAAAACAAACTTCCGGAGGTGACACCCAGACCTTGGAGCATGGCACCCCTGTAGAAGGCACTCGAGTGGGAAATCAGTCTGCCTTGCAGACGAGCCCAACACAACTCGGACTTAAATCAGAAAGCCTCTCAGAAAACCTAGAACCCTTCATGGGTTTGCTTCTGTGGGGATAGTATCTGCGATCCAACCGAACACCAAACACACCAGTGGCCGGGGGCGGGGGGGCAGGGGGGGAGGTGGTACGAGGGATGGGACAGGAAACAGAAACACTGAACGAGCGCTCCTTTCCGAACCACCTCGTGTATGTGACAAGAGCACAAATCCTCCTGCTCTGCTCCCGGGGAATGCCAGCAGGAACGGCCACACCCGACAGACACAGGCACTCTCCAGGTAGCACTGGGCATGCTGGCTAAGAAATGGGAGTGCAGGCTCAATCCGTGCTGGGCAGAGCCACTACAGCACCGTCCCTATGGAGACATATTCCTGATAACATTAATTACCTGCAATTACCATACAATTAGCACTTCCCTGCTGGCCTTGGGTTCCACACTTCTCTGGGCCTAGTCATTCACTCCAACACAAATGCAGTAAAAGCTTCATATGAACGTACTTTACTCAGACCAACCCATACTTGTTTAGCTACTGAGAAAATATCAGTTGCAGTGACTCAAAGGAGCATCCTTAAGAAAAAGAATGTTGGGGCGCCTGGGTGGCTAGGTCAGTTGAGCATCTGACTCTGGGTTTCAGCTCAGGTCATGAGATCAGAGCCCTGAGCTGCGCTCCGTGCTCAGCGGGAGTCTGCTTAAGTTTCTCTCCCTCTGCTCCTCCCCTACCCCCCAACACTGGTTTGCACTCTCATAAAAAAAAAAAAAAAAAAAAAAAGCCACTGCAGAGTGACCACTGTAGCAGATTGGCAATGACCCCCAAACCAGGAGCAGTACAACACGGGGCGAGCCTAGAGGCCCAGAGCAAAGCCCAGGACACCCATGCCCCTCTCTAATGGGTTGGCAGGCTCATCAGCATCAGGAATGGACACTGCGGGTGCCTGTGGGAGGTGCATTGGGGGAGGTGAGAGAAGAAGGAAGGTCAGGTCTTCAGTGACCAACCAGGGTAGGAACCAAGGGCCCCAGCTCCCTCAGGCAAAAAGCTGTCCAGAGAATAAGGATGGTGCTGAGAGAGTGAACCTCCTCTGTACTCTGGAACACCTGGATTCCACAAGGGCAGCACCAGCAAAGACCATCTAGTGAAAAGCCCGCTCCACCCAAAATCCAGGTCACCTCTTTCCTTCTCCCCACCCAGACACTTGTGTGGGGCCTCCTCTCCTTGCCTGGACTTCCAAGGTTCCTGCTCACTGGCACCTGCTCCTCGTTGTGTGAAACCATGCCTGCATCAGTACAACCACAGAGACCTCGGCAAGGTTTTACAATCAGTAAAAACAAGCTGAGAAATCTTCACCTTCATTTAGGAGCACGCTCTGTGGACACCGCCTTACACTGGGCAAGATAAAGAGGCTGTGCCAGTCACGTAACGACCAAAATATAAGCTCCTTGAGGACACACACCTTACCTATTAGCCTCATTTTATGAATCACTCAGTACCACACGAATCCACAGAATTTCCATGATAGATAGCATCATGTGGTGGTTAAGACCAATTCTGCCTTACACACTATCACGCTGAGGCACTTTGAGCAAATGCCTCCGTTCCTCTGAGGCTGCTGTGCCACGTCAAGTCAAAGGACATCACAACTTCCCAATCCCTCAGTGCTTACTGTGTGTGCCAGCGGCTCTTTCAAGCACTTTATAGGCACTGTCTCACCCCATCTTTGCACCAAACCTCCAAAGTAGATTTTACCATCTCCCTCCTAAATGAGAAAACCCCACCATAGAACCAAGTTCATGACAGCGCCAGGATTCATCCACATCTATCAGCCTAACGAGGCAGTTCTAACATTTTTATGTAATACCTGGCTCGATGTAAGTACTCAGGAAACAGTCCTTTAGCATTATATTTTGATATTATAATTTTGATTTTAATATTATAAATACTCATGGCTCCAGCTATGAATCCACTTATCTTCTAAAGGAAACTCACAGTAGCTGCCACAGGGGCCTGAGGCTTGGAAGATGCGCCGGTGAGGCAAAATTTACAAAAGAAAATGAAGTAGTGGTTGGTGGACTGCTGAGACAAAAGAGAAGAGGCAAGTATCCTCAAGACAGGGAGAGGACAAATGGATGAAAAATGATAAAGCTCCCACACATTAAGTTCTCATTGATTATCTGGGTTACTTATCACCGTGGCCTCAACTGCAGAGAAAACTCACACTCAGGTCATTCCACCTCCACCCTCACTACTCAAAGTGTGGTCCAGCCAACAGCATCGGCAGCCCCTGGGAGGTGGTTAGAAATGCAACATCACAGGCTCCACCCCAGACCCACTGAAGCAGAAGCTGCACGTCATCGAGACCCCCAGCTGACTCCCGCACACACCCAAGCTGGGGGAGCACTGATCAGTAATTCATCCTGGTCTCCTTACCGACAGTACACCTTTCTACCTGCATAACCCATTGTCCTAAGTTCTTCTCAAGCGGTGTGGGCAGTGGAGAGAACCTCCCAATAACTCCCACAGTGTCTGCAAATGCTTTCAGTCCCGCTCGGACAAAGCAGGTCACTTGATCTTCTCATTCCCAACGGGTTATTTGGTCTGAGTGTCCCATTGGCCTCTAATTCCAATGTTGTTTTTCAAGAGATCTTCACGTTGAACCAGAAGAGGAGATTTTAAGAAATATCTTTTCCGGGCAGAGCAGATATTGGGCATCAATCCACAAAGGTGAAATAAGTCACTCAATGAGAGGAATGAAATCAGGCCTTTAATCCAGGACCATAGCAGCACCATCTGTGGAAACGCTAATTATCCTTCTAGCTCCACTGCCTTTTCTTCCGACATTCTATCATTACCTTGGCACAGCTTTCCATACCAAGGGTACCAAATGGCTTGAGGAAGGACATCGGTACCTTTAATGCCCATGGCTAGCTTTAAGCACTTGTATAATCTATTTTACTGCGTTACAAATGACTTCCCTGCATTTATTTGTCTTTTCTACCCTGGCAGGCTCAGCCTCTAGTCACTGGGGATGCCTCCTGTCCCAGTTAAGATTCAGGCTGCAAAGCGGCCTGGCCAAACAATGTCTATTGCTTGTCAATAATCAGGATGCCAAATCACAGGTAAGGTGATGATATCCCTCCCTGCAGATGGAAAGGGAGCAGCTATAAACGGACAATATTTCCCACTAGCCTAATGAAGACTCCTGAACATCTGGTGGCTCTAGCAGAGAGCGATGAGGCATCAATGCCAGAAACAGCCACCATCAAAGAAAACGGTGTACAGGTCAGAAAGCAGGCCGGCAGACTGGTACCGAACAAGGCAGCACAGTGCTAGCAGTCTAATCAACAAAGCGTGGCCACAAGAACAAGATGGTGCTGTATGAAAACGCTATTTTAGCATCCACTCTCACCAAAAAAACATTTCTGAGCCGCTTTCAGAGGCCTTCAAGGAATTAATTCCTTCTGCCAAGTCTTTCAAAAAGAGAGATATCAGAAGAGAGATTTTCAAGAATCAGATCCCCCACTTCAAACACACCACATTCTCATAGGTCTATCATGGGGATTGGGCTAGAAGTTTACGTTAACCAAAGGCCCATGTTGGGTCACAGCACCAGAAATACTGAAGAGGAAATACCATTTAACTGTTACTTTTAAAGTCCACCCCCAGGAACTTCACGTGAAAACAATGCATCTCTCATGGACCTCTACTAAAATTAGATATGCCAGAGCTCCAGCACCTCCTGTACATGATAAGAGGGAAATCCGGGGGTGTGCAGAAGGCATGCGCTTACACATCCAGGTGACAAACTCACCACTGACTTGTCTTGCAATATTCGCTGACAGAAATTTTGCCAAGTTCCAAAATATCTAGTTCAAGCCACTTCCCGCTCTGTATCCTTCTAGGATTCATCAGTCTACATATGGCAACAGAACAGTCAGCCCATATTGCTTCTCCCTTAAACTTGCCTACATCCTGCTGAGTTCCCGTATGCGGATTACTAAAAACTAGAAGGCAAGGGAGGGACTGGCACAGAGTCTAATGTAACTTTACTACCTTTACAGGAAACTAGTTCAGTTTAGCTTACTCCTGCCAAATTTGTACCTACTGTCTGAAATGTTCACAGTAACACCTGGGGAAGGGATCTAAGAGCATAGATGATATAGTCAAACGCCTTTGTTCTCATATCTAGGTCAAAGGAAGACAATGCCTTTTCTATAATTAAGGCAGACTGAAAAAGAAGCAGAGAGATTCCCACCACCACAGAGGGACTTGGGTAAGTCATCCATGAATGGCAGCTGACCCAGGAACTAAATGAAATAAAGCATAAGCCAGCAGCTGCAGCCAGGACTAAAGGTCTACCATTTACTGAACACCTGTTACACGCAGGGCACTGTGCCAGGCACTCACATCTCTGACCACAATCCTGTAAGACAAGGTCTGATCAGCCCTATTTTATAGAGGGGGGAAAAAGGCTCAGAGATGTTCAGTGGCTTGACCAAAGTCACACAGCCAATACCAGACAGAGCAAGAACTCTGAGCCTTCGTGTCAAAGCCCACCCTCCTTCCAGCTGGCTCTGCTTGGACAAGGAACTGAGGTAAGAGAGAGGAGGTCCTGCCCAGGGCTCCCGGGACCCTGCTCTGGGGGGCTTTCATACCTCCTGTCAGCTCCATCGTCAGCTTTTCATTTTCGATCATTTTCTTCTTCTCTTCTAGCTCAGCGATCAGGTTCTCTTTCAGCTCTACCTTCTTGTCTTCAAATTCTTTCACCGCTGCCTTCTTTTCTTTAATGTAGTTTCTCTCCACCTGTTCAGTCTGAGGAAAGGAGAAAACACAGGCTAAGGCTCCATTAAGACCCTCGCAGCCAGGGCTCCAACTGCAAGTTTGGCTCTACACTCAAGAGCCCAGAAAACACCTTTATGAGAAATGTGGGATAGCGGCACTCACATGCGCACTGACAGTAACGGGATGTCTGGGAGCAAGTTTCCCAACGAATGCATAAAATTGAACCATAGGACTTCTGCTTGTTTTTACAAGCATACCCGCCTTGCTACTCAGTATTTCCTCTCTTCCACCTCTTACACTGCACGGCTTCCATGCTAAAATGAAACTTAAGATTCTCAAAGACAAACTCTTTTAAAGCCCCAATTTCGAAGGAAAATAGTACATTCCGGATGAAATACCTACATTCAAAACTAATTGCAATTACAAAATACTGAGTTGAGATGACCCAAGTTACTGTATTTGTTGATAAAGATCAACTAGAGCAGAAGGTCATCTATTAGGTACCTGAACCCTCAAGTACTCGAACATTGAAATAATGCTAAATAAAAAGGTGTTCCTTTTTTAAATCTGACCATCGTATTAAGTGAAGAACAAGGGAGCTTACGGTGGGCTACAGCTGTGGATCACATAATCCTGCGGGCTGTGACTCTATGTGTTGCACTGACTTCAGTGGTAAAACGGTTTCTGATAACGTGCTCTGTTAAAGCATGACCTTCTCACGCTCGTGTGTGGCTCTGATAAAGGCAGGACTCCCCCCACACATACACACTAGCCACCCCAGGAAGCGATCATCATCCAAGATTCAGGCTCCCATCTCTGTACCACAGCACTGTGCTTCAAAAAGAAACAACACTCAGATGTCCGCTGAAGGAAAGGAAAAATGTTATATCTGTCTTTCCTACTGACCAAGACAGCTTTGGCTATAAAACTGAACCACTGAGCCAATTCAGAGACTGGGCTGTGTCAAGGACCAACATAACAAATTACTAGACCGTTATAATTCAGAGACACTCCCAGATGGCTTTAACGTGAGATAGAAGTCAACAAGAAAGCAGTGAGGGGTGAGTATCCCCTAGTCCCCTGTGATAATCTGAGGCTGCCCACTCTACAAATGAAGAGATGGCAATTTCTAAATTAAGACCCAAAATGTCCTTTAGTCAAACAGAACAGTGATGAAGGCTTGCAGCTGGGGGCTTCTTAACTGTCCATTTGGTGACAAAAGAAAAGATTCTCTGGATTGGGAGAGGAAGATTCCAGCCTCAGAAAGGGCCTGCAAACCCAGAAGATCCAAGGTACTTACTTCCAGCTGGAGGAAGAGTTCTGAAAGAGATAAAACATGCAATTAGATTCGCTAGGCTGTGTCACCTTTCTCGACAGTGATGGTAGGACTCATTTAGAGGCAGTAATTACTTTCTGAAAGCATGGTTACACAGAGCAAATGTTTCCATCAGTAAAGTGTTGATATACATGAAAGGGAAGGATGGAAGAAGCACTCATGTCTAGTTAAAATTTGGCCCTGAATAGAATCACTTCCGGCAGTTCTGCCCAAGGGCAAAAGCAAGCAGCAGAAACCAAACTACCCTGGCAAAATAAAACTGAAAGTTATCCCTTCTTTCACTCAGTACATACCCTCCAACAGTTCTACAGCGTAGGATGAGTCCAGAAGGAACAACGCAACTACTCCAGAAGCAGAGTCAACATTGATGTTTTTAAAGCATGTGTGAAGGACTGTGTGTGGCAAGGAAGGATATTCCTGGAGAACTCAGAGGGCAGAGGTTCTGAGCCCCCCCCAGGGCATTCTTCACAAGCCACCAAGACCCCACAGATGGCTGCACCTCCATGGCAACGCCCTCTGGGTCTGACTGCAATTCCAAGCTTCAGATCTAAAATAGCCTTTCCTAAGGACCCTTCACTCACCAACCGCCTCTCAGACACATCCAAGTATCCACTGGTGAGCAGTCAACAGCTTATTTATCACCCACCCTGTGCAGGCAATTAACAACTGTTTACCCAGCAGCTCCCCCCACCACTAGATTATAAGCCTCTCTATAGAGCCAGCCCTTTGAACAAAACAGGTCCATGGCATCTCATCTTTCCTGGGTGACAGTGGGGCTGCTGCCTACGTCACAAAGATTGCTGGTGAACCAACAACTCCAGGAGGCGCTGTTTACATTTTACCATGGTATCCTTCACAAATGTGATAAAGCCTATGGATCTCTTTCCCTCTAAAACAGCATATACGCACATCCACATATAATTTCATAAAATTCTGAGTTTCAGGACTTCAGATTAAGAATTCAGATCTCAATTAACAGATGTTGAATAAGAAAATTTAACTGAGGAGGGGTGCCTGGCTGGCTCATCAGTGGAACATAGGACTCTTAATCTTGGGGTTTTGAGTTCAAGCCCCACGTTAGGCATGGAGCCTACTTAAAAAAAGAAAAGAAAAGAAAAGAAAATTTAACTGAGAAAAGAACAAGCCATTCATTATTTTCTAACACCCCCCCAACCCCCCAGAAGCCCTGATCACTCTTGCCTTGAGAATGGCTGAGCACATGAGCCCAGGCACATCCAGGCCAACACGCTCACTCCTATGAGTGCCTTAGATGCACAAACGAACTTGACGCATTGACTGTGCCATTCTCAGAAATCACCCCTGCACCAAGTCAAACTGGCAATCAGTTCTCAGAGCTGCTAGTTATTGAGTTACAACAGCCAGGCACCAACACAACCAGAACAGGTGGGTTAGCTCTGCAAGAATGTGCTCTTTAAGGCTCAAGCTGGGACTGACTTAGGAGTTGTTCTGCATTCGTACCTGGGGGGCAGGGGAGAGCAACGTTTCTGAAAGAACACGTGAGGACAGGAAAGAGAGCAGAACTAAGGAAAACCACGCAATACTCATGCTGCAGTTCTAGCTGCAGAAAAATGGCTCATGTCAATTAGATTTCCTTACCTGCATCTTAAACCAGTTCTGTGAGGTATTCGTACTCCCCCCTGCAGATGGGGAACTTGAGGCTCCAAGAGCAAAACCTGCTTACAGGCACAAGATCTAAGGTGCAGAGAGAAGATCTAAACCTAGGACCTCACCCCTCCACAGTGCACCTCCTTTCCCTGCTAGAGGGGAACACTGGGAAGAAGGCAGGGGATTTCACAGACGTCCCAAGGAGTGCCTCAGGAACTCACATCGCAGTGGGGGTAAACTCAGGGGCAGGCGGGATGTGGGTGGGCAGAAGGCTAATGACTATTACTTCCATCTTCCCAGGGCCTCCCACGCCCTTCAGCTCCCTTTCTACTTGTTGGTGTACACAGGACATCTACTGCCCAGAGGAGGGAAAAGTTCCACCAACAGGAGCTGGGAAGACACCGGATCAGAAACCGAGAGGACAGCAGCCTGAGCAGTGGCCCCCAGACCTCATCTGAAAACCCAGCATTACTTTGACCACTGCAGGAACAGGCACCATGCCAGCGCTCAAAATGCTGGCTGACAAGGAGCTTCCAAATCGAACAGTTACGAAACATTTCCTGTAAGTCCAGTAATCTGTGTTAATACACTTCGAACAATCATCACATCTTACTTTTTGCATGATTATTTACCTCAGAATGTTCCTTAACTTTTTCCGCGTTTGGATGTCTTTTATCAATGAAATCGCACATTTGCTTAAGTCAAGGACAGTGTGTTCCACTATTTCATGTTGCTCAGAGCTTGGATGTAGCAGGTGCTCGACAAATTCTTACTCAGGATACATTTACTGTGTACAACAAACCAAAGCATCCTCTTCCCCTAAATGCTTATAACACTCAAGGGGAAAAACAAGAGAACACCTCTTCCTCCCTGAGCAGAGGATTCAAGAACAAACTTCAAGCAAGAGTGAAACAAGCTACAATTCTTTCCCTTTGTAGCTCCTCTGATGGTCCATTCAGGCAGCCATGCACATGCGAGAAAGAATGCGCAAGACTGCTTACCCTGGGGGCACCAGGGAGCATAACTGCACGGAGCCACAACTAGTAAGCTCAACTAAAGATCATTCACAGGCCACTGGAAAAAAGATGAGTCAGTTTTATACAACTGTGGCTTTGGAGCCTCTCTTCCCTAAACTTTTCCCTCCTCCATATCTGAGAATATATGCACTGCAATTTAGATGACACCTCTTATGGCCACATTACATTGATGACCAGCAAAAGCAAGAACACCTAAAGATCATTTACTCCCACCTAAGACAGAGCCTCACCTGCATTTCGGATCCTCTCTTTGTACTGCTGATCTAGTTTTTTCATCCTCTTCTGATATTCCTGTAATGTACCTGATTTTGAGATTTACAAAATAAAACGTTACTTTGAAGATCAATCCGCTCTACATTTCAGTTCCTAAAATTGTTTAGCACCAGCAGGAACTATTTCAATACCATCAGAGTAAATAAAACACAAACCAGGGAAAGGCACGAGCAAACAGAGCTAACTGGACTCTGGTTCTCAACCAAGGCCCAGAGCAGAAATCCCCCCACCTAGTGGATTAAGACTCTCTAGCAAGTGACGGGGAGTAGAAAGGCACAGGCCTCCTCAAGTGATTCTGATCACCTGCTGCTCCAGTTTGAGTCAACGGGCCTCCCGTTTCTGAGAAAAGCTCATTCTCAGTAAGGCCCAGATCTCTGCAACAGTGAAAATGTCCTAGGTTTCACTGTCCAACATGGGAGCCACTAGTCATACGTAGCTACTGAGCACCTGAAATGGAGCAAGTGCAACTGAGGAACTGAATTATTAATATTTAATTAAATTTAAATAGATATGCACAGCCAGTGACAATTCTGAACAGCTCAGGTATAGATTTTCACCAAATGTCTACTCATGTCATTGCTTTTCCCAAAAGCAGCGAATTATGAGGGTCACAATTAGTGTGCAAAGTGTTTCCTGATCATAACGTATTAGTAAGGTATATTAATGGCATCTTTTTCAAAATCCCTCATTCAGCTGTGCCAGATATGCCATATACACTTGCTAGAGTGGAATGCATTTCTTTCTCTGGCAACACTTCCATTATCGTGGAAAGAAAGAAAAAAAAATAGAAATAAAACAAAGATGTGTGAATGCAACTCATGGGAACCTTTTTTCACTATTTAGCAGAAATCAGTGTCAGACGGGCTAGTTCAAGCAAAATAAGGACCTAGTGGAAAAGCTGTTCCACTGATGAGGGGGCTCTGCAAAAATAAGCCCAAGAGTTGCTGGCCACAGCTGTCCTTGAGCTCCCAGTGCATCCCACAGTGCTAGACACCCCTCAGGGGCAATCACATGGCTTCCACTTTCTGCATTTCAAAGACTGGAAAACAAATTTAAGCAAGATGAAGTGATGTGCCCAAGGTCAAATTTTCAGAAAATAGTACAGTTATGATTCAAGCCCGTGATGGCACTCGAGAGCCAATACTCTTAACCCCAGGCTGAACTGCCTTTAGCAGGAAACAGCATCGGACAAGATAGAATCCACTTTTAATTTACCAAGCAAACAACAGAGAACACAATTAAGGATAACCCACAGTTCATCAACATTTAGTTTAGAAAGAATGGTACAATTTCATGTATTCTTTGGCAACAACGTCTCTTCTAAAAAAGTCTAGCTTTAGGGGCTCACAGTGGTTTTCAGCTCATGCTCTTCAGAAGGCCATAAGTGAGGGTTCAAAAATGTTTGAAAATCACCACTTTACTGACAGCAGAAGATAGGAAAATGCATACTGGACAGCTGAAATCAGACCAAATTTTAAATCACTCCCACAGGGGAGTGAAATGCTCAGATTTCAAAGGCTTGCAATACCAAGTATATTTCGAAATGAAGGGTTAAACCACACACCTACCTTCCTGCAGTTGTTGCAACTGTCTCTTGAGAGAAGCCAGTTTATCCTGATACATCCTGTAAAGAAAAACAACGAAAGCCACACTGAAAGACAGAAACGTTGAATACTCAATTCTAAACTAATCTGCACACAGGAATTACCTGGGTTGTTATGGGAATGTCATTAATGTCTTTTAGGAGACAGAGAAAACTGAAGTCTGCCAACTGGTTTAAAATGTACCAGCAGCTAAAGGGATCAGAAAGGGACAAGGATTCTGTGTTCTTGAATCATATCCCAATTCTGTAGATTCTCCTGTGTTATCCCACCTTTAGAGATAATCAGTCTGAAATCTACAAATATGAAGACACGCAGATTTTAATAAATAAGTGACAATGATAAACAGGCAATAAAACACAAAGAAAAACTGAAAGTGTGATGCCATTTCCTTATGGATTTAGAAGCATAAATAACACACGAAAATGTAGCAAAGGCATTAAACACAGCAGCTCTTGTATCAACTCTACAATTAGATTGTAAGTTCCGAAGGAGTAAGATTATGCCTTTGGCACGTTTTTTTATGTAGACAGCATAGCTGTGTAAGCACCAAGTTAATAAACCTTCATGCCATTTTTTAAAAGCACTACTCTTTTAGGATCAGAGAAATAATAGTTATTCAGTAACAAAAGTTAAAACGCAGGATTTATTTGCAGCCCCAGCTGGATAAGAACACACAGCACACAAAAAGCAAAAGTGCCTAGATTGTCCCCCTCCCCACAGATACACATACTAAATGGATTGTAAGTCATTATACACTCTGGCAAGTTTGTTTGAATGGTGGATTCCACAAGTAAATCTTATTTCAACAGTGTTGTTGCTTCTACCTGAAAAACACCCCCAATTTTACAGTGACAAAAACAAGATTTGCAATCTGAATGAACTCTGTCCAACAAGTAACAGGCACAATAGCTTTTTGACTGCTCAAAATAAGGGCTGTAAATACATCCCAACTATTTACACAGATGAAAGAGTAGGCAGAATCTGGGAATTACACAGGAGGTCTGATTAAAAGATCAACGAGAATTCTAATGTACTCTCAACACTCACCTTGAGTCAAACAAGGCATTCAATTTTAATCAAAAATTTTTCTAGGGGCATGTTCAATTAAAATACGATCTCAAAAGAATGCTTAAACATGCCAAACAGAGGAAAGAGATGTATACAAACTGCACACAATAAGTATTTGGAACCCAGTGTATTCAATTTTCCACCACATTGAATGTGGTAAACAACGCCTTTGACTTCTGAGTCTGTCTTTGAAAGGGAATATTAACAGATTGAAAAAATAAACAAGCGAAACAAATTCAGATTCAGAAAACAGAAAGGTATGTGGAAATTGTTCAAGGTATATCAGGAAAAAGCCTGAAGAGAATAAAAATAAAAGGAAGCACAGTTTCAGGCATGAAGCTGTGAGAAAAATCACATGAATTATTAAGGTAATCTTTCTCTATTCAGCATTGGTGGGATTTAGCTGAATTACCCCTTCGGGTTCCAAAGCTTAAAAAGGATAGCAGAATTCAGAGGATGGTCACGAACCATTTGCAAATAAGACCTATAAAAAAAGGAATGTGGATCATCTAGTTTAAAGATAAAAGAATTTAAAGTCAAATCAAGATCCTCAAAATACATTCAACAATACTTTTGGGATCTATTTTATACAATCTTGCATCTGTGTTTACAATAAAAGCAAGTGGTTTTCGTTTCTCTGGGCACATTTAGAGAAGGCTTGAGCAGGGATATGTGACGAGTGGAAAGGGCACTAGAGCAGGAGACAGGAGGACTGCTCTCCAGTCCAGCTCTCTCTGAGCTTCCCAGGCAGCCAGCACACCATCAGCTCTTGGTGGGGTCACCCCATCTGAGAACCAAATAGCTACAACACACCCTTTACCCTGAGTAGTAGTTTTCACGTTTAAAAAAAAACAAAAACAACTGAGGGCCTCAGAGGGGAGGGGGGTGGGGGAATGGGATAGGCTGGTGATGGGTAGTAAGGAGGGCACGTATTGCATGGTGCACTGGGTGTTATACACAACTAATGAATCATCGAGCCTTACATCGGAAACCGGGGGTGTACTGTATGGTGACTAACATAATATAATAAAAAATTAAAAAAAAAAAAAAAAAACACGAAGAAGTGGGAAACAGTCTTCTCTTGATATGTGGCCTTATTTCCCTGGGATCATTTCCCTCAAGGTTCTTCCTAGCCAACCCTCAAAATATTCTTTTAACAAGAAGACCAATTACACATGACAAATTTCAAGGGGGAAACTGCACACATACACATGGACTTTGGAAGCTCTATGGTCAAAACCATACACATAAGGTCACTATCAAGATTTCCTTGTCAACTCTGTATTCCAAACAAGAAAGGTAAGAATCATACTCACTGTTCCTTCATTTCTACATAGTCTTCTTCATCATGCTTTGCCAGGTCAGTTTCACTAGCATCTTCAGTGTCTAAGTAAAATCAGGGAAGAAAGGTTTGTTAAAATTGTAATTCATAAAGTTGGTATCACGTGACGAAGCAACACTTAAACTTCTCTAAAATGAATGGAGGCCTGTGGAAAGCCATCAGTAAAAAATATTACATAGTTACTTTAGGAAAGAAAATGCCATTTCCAACTTAGACATGACCAGACTTATGCAAAGAGCTGTGTTCATCTGAAGTGCAACCAGAGAACAGGGTGCGTGAGAGGTAGGCAGTCATGGTCAAGGCTGTTACTTCTGCAGAAGCCACACTGGCAGTTCAGGAAACGGAGCTGTGAGCGTCAGACAGGACAACTAGAGGCAGCCAGGCCTTGCTCACTTCTCCAAAATGACCTAGGACGTCCATTCTCTTCTGTTCTATGCCCAGTTTGAACAGATTTTACATCACATATGTACAAAGGAGGATCCAAACCAATAACTGAATATTTAAAAATAATAACTGAAGTGTTTTCAAAGTTACAACTAAAGGGAGAAGAAAGGGACAAGATGATCAAACAGAAAGTGTTTCAGAACATTTTAAACATTGTTCTTAAAGTAAGTAAATAGTGGAGTGTCTACATAATTTCAACAGCCCTACTTGAGCAGGGATAAAAATCAATTTTGGCTTCGTCGCTCCCCCTTATGGGCATTAAGAGCAGTTACAAGTGTTTCACATTCAAAATCCCTGGTTAAGCCCCGTCTTCTAATGTAGTTTAACCAAACGCAACTAGTCCCTTCAACTTTATTATCTGCACATGTCAGTGCCTTTTTAAAGGCTCCTGCAGGTCCAAATCTTCACAAAGCCTTCTCCTTTCAGTCAAGGGACCTTCACTGAATCCCTGTCATATGCCAGCCACTGTACTTGGCACGTGGGGAACTGAGATGAATAAAACATATTCCTCATTCCAGCAACCAGGCCAACCTTTTGCTCTATTTTGTGCCAGGAATATTCCACCCATATACTGGTCTCTATCTCCTCTTTCTTCTCCTGTGTCCTTTCATGTTTTTTTCACCTCTCTCCTTCTCCAGTAGCTCCTTCCTCAATCCCTCCAAAACAGTCTTCCTCACACTTGCCAAACTGCCAGTTTGAAAAGCTGGGCTCTGAGAAGCAGTAATGATAACGCAAAGAACGTGGAATTGAAAACACAACACCTGGGCACCATTAAGCAAATCCCTATCTTCCCCTGTAACTGCTTCCCCAGTTTTATGAAAACATCCACTGAGTACCAGGCCAAGTACTTTATGCACATCTCATTTAATCCTCACACCTACGCTAGGAAGCCCCATTACGGACGGGGAAACTGAGCCTCGCAAGCTTAACTAAGTTGTCTAAGATCACAACTCTGGGTTCAGTGAGCCAAATTTAGACCTAGATCTGGCTGATTCCAGGTCTCGTTCTTTTAAGCAACCTGAACTGCACTGCTCAAGTAGGGCTGGCTAAAGCATTTCCCCGGGGTGAAGGATCGTGGGGAGTAACTTGGGAACCTGGAAGCCAAACTGGGCTTTGCTCTGATCCTCTCCAGAACTAAAAAGGGGAGGGGTACTCAAGACACTCAATGGAAGGCTTTCTCATTCCAACCAGGAAAGACCTGAGGTTCGCCAGAGACGGTTGAAGGGAGAGGGACAGAATCTTAAAGGGACCTCCGGCTCAGACAGCAGCTCCCGAATCCCTCCTTCACGTAACTGTTAGGGTACGACGTCCCCACAGCGGCCCCGGGCCCAGCGCAGGTGGCGGTAACTTCCTGGAGCCGCGCTCCTCCCAGCGGCCCCTTCAGCCTCCCCCAGCCCGGGAGGTCGCCCCGCCCCGCTCCGTGCAGCCCACTCACTCCCTCAGCGGTTCCCACCCCTGCCCCGGGCTGCCGGGCCAGCCAGAGCATGCACCTTCATCCGACTCGCGGCCCCGGCAGCTACGCTCGTCGTCCTCGGCGCTCTCCAGCTCTTCGTCCTCCTCCGGGTAGTACTCCGGTGCCGGCGGTGCTCCAGCCGGGGCCGGAGCCGGAGCCAACAGCCCCGCGGCACTCATGTCGCCTCTGGCCGCGGCTGAGCGTGTCACCCAGCGACCGCGGCCGCGCGCTCTGCGGACTCGACGCCCGCCTAGCAGCCCCCGAGGGAGCCGCCAACTCGAGGAGCGGGAGCCGCGGGAGCCGCGGCGACCCCTTCCCCGTCTCCGCCAAGCTCCGCCCCGCGCGCCCGCGCTCGGCAACGGGGGCCTCGCGCCGGCGGCGACTTCCGGGTCGCGAGCTGCCCGAGGACCGCCTGACTCCGTCATCCTTGAGGGGATGGAGAGGCCGCCGGACGCCCCCTTCGTCTTAACCTCGGCCCTTTCATCGCCTTCTTTAAAATCCTCAACGGGTAGTGGGGAGGGGCGGAGACAATTTCTCTAGAATTAGGCAAATCCTTGGACAGGACTGGCCGCGGCTAGGACCCCGAAGCTCGCAGGCGACTTCTGAAAACAGCCGCCAGGCGGCGCAAGGAGCCAAAACTAAAGTGAGGGTCATTAGCGACCTGAGAGAGGCAGAAGGATTGAAGGTGGTCTCATTGAAATAGGTGAACGACATGAACCATCCCCTTTATAGGCTGGGAAACGTTGACATCTAGAATTTTCGTGATCATCTCCCAGAGCCTAGCTCCTCCCCTAATTGGAGCTTTATTGAGAACTAAAAGACAAGGATGCTGATAATTCCATCTTGGGGACAGCAAAAGGGTGTTTTCCCAGTCTGTCACAGTCCTTTCTGTTTGTGTAGGTGTACTCAATAAGGTATTCTCCCGATTTTACAGATGAGAAAAGAACATTTACCTAAAAAATGGTAGCGTCCAGGCTGCCTTGTTTCCACGATCACACCCAAGTGTTGTACATTACTGCTGCCTCATATTTCTTAGAATATTAATTTTTTAAAAGGTGCTTTTCCCCATCTGATAACTTACTAACAACTCTCAACTGAGCAAGCGGAACATTTTGCCTGCAGGAAGTTAATTAAGCTGACATAAGGAAGGTGCTGTGTGAAAACTTAGAAAACAAGAGAGCTGAATACCTGTGTGAATTAATTCGTGTGATTCTTTCTGAGTAGGAGACACTGTGTTATAAGCTTTGCTTAATGAACAAATTTAGGATGTCCCTTGTCTAGTTGCGGGTAGCAAGAAAAGGGATAAGGAAAGAGCCCAGTATGTTTATTTGTCCAAAGTAACCCTGTCCCCTTTATGTTGCACCCAAGTCTCCGTAGAATAAGTAACTTATAAATAGTAAGGTTGAACACAGATCTAAAAGCCAGGGTGACCCCAGTATCCTGATTCTCAGATCCTTTGTGACCAAATTCATCTCTGAATGGGACCCCGGAGTCTTGTCAGCATGACAAAAATTTATTCTGATCCCATTTACTTCAACAATTCTTATTTTCTACCTTGTCTTAATGAAAATCTTGGCTTTTTGTGGGAGATTTTTCCACCCAAAAAAACTCAGCAATTTCCAAAATGGACTGCTGCAATGTCTTTCCTTGAGTTCAGAGATCTTCTGAAGTTCCTTCTAAATAAGAGTCATTCTCAGGCTCACTGTAGATCCACCATCTGTATTTAAACTAGGATTTTAGAACTGCCTCTTGCCCAAAGGATGAAGTCATTTCTATTTTTATTTCAGATCACATCTAAATTATTTGTAATCAGCTATATTGAGCAACTTGGGTTTCCATCAGAAGCAATAATCGTAGACCAGAAAAAGCACCAACATTTTAGAAATTAGAGTTCATTGATATAATGAATCAAAAAAAAAAAAAAAAGATTTGACTTCATTGCTAATTGGTTTTTTCAAGACATGAAATTTGTATCTTGCTTATGTTTTCTTTCTCCTTGATTGCAAATAACATCTGTTAATGGTCATGCATTTATTTTTTTTATATGAATAGACACAACTGAACACTGGTAGTGAAAACTCCATTTCTTCAATTCATATTCCCAATTGCATTATTTGGTAGGATGAGCTCTTAACTAATATATGCCCTTTAAGAGAAGGAGGAACTAGTCAAAAAAGTTCTGTCAAGCCTTTAGTCTTACCTAACCTTTATAGTTGTTGAATATCATAATTTTCGGGGCTCCTGGGTGGCTCAGTCGATTAAGCACCCGACTCTTGGTTTCAGCTCTGTGCTCAGGAGGGCGTTTGCTGGGGATTCTCTCCCTCTCCCCCTTTCCTGCCCCCTCTAAAATAAATAAAATCTTAAAATATATACATATATATACATATATATATTATAATTTTGGAGAGTCTCTCTAGGCCTGTGAAAATCAAGTCCCCCCAGAATTACCTTGAAATCTCTCCTCGTCCCTTTCCAAAATGCCACACAGTCAACACTGCTAGGGAGGCACCTACTTCAGAACTCGAAGTCCTGCCAGTCTCATTTCCACAGGCCCTCTCTGCATACCCTGACACCCAAATTTAACAGGGAACATGGTAATTGGAATGGAGTATCATTTTAAAAGACTAGGCAGTGTTTAGACCACAAATTTTGTCAGCAGGAGTCAACGCAAGAGTTAATGATGGAGAGTTTTCTGAGAACCAAGTCCTGTATACATCTAACAAGGCATAGGATCAAATTGTGTGCCTGAAAGGAAACAATTTCTTCATAAAATGCTGAATTGTCAAAGTCCATCAGCTTTGGGGTTTATGAGTAAGAGTAGCAGTTTTCAGTTTCTGGTATTGACTTAATCAACATATTCAGCTTCAAAAAATATAAAGAATGGCTCTGAGTAACACGATGCACTTTTACCCCCGGCAGACGAAGAGTCTCTGATTATCACGGGTTGCACTTTGGCCATTAGTTCTCACAGAATCATTAAAACATCGGCCCTGAAAAAAAAAAAAAAAACGAATATGCTGACTAAGCGCGCTGAAGCCTACCACACAGTTCCTGTTCCTCCTGTCAAAATGATTATCAAAACCCACAAACTGATTATTTCTAAAGTTCTGTCCTGGTTCCTACCAAAATGAGCCCCGTTCGGTGTTAAATGCATTACTTGCTCGCAGTATACATCTCTAAGTATAAAGATCCCCCCCCCCAACAGCATTAAACTGACGTCTGTCGAACGCAATGCAAGGGCAACTCCCTTGCCAAAGATATGAAAGAACTTAAATCCAGGAAATATTTACAAGTCCGGAGTGATTACATGCTATACTAATTCATGCATTATTACTTGGGAACTGAGCAAGAATGGAAGAGTGGGGCCCTCCTCAAAAGCTCTCACACGGTGGTCCCCCCAGAGTCCCAGGGGGCCTTGGCCTCTGGGAGGCTCCCAAGAAAAGTAAAGGCGCAGAGGAGTGCCATGAACTTTGACCCCAGCACAGTACAAACATCGCAGACCGCACCCCAGGCGGGCCCGCGGGGTAACTGAAGTTGCAGGGTCTTCCGCGTCTGAGGAAACGCCGCCCCGCCCCGTCCCGCCCACCGGCAACTCCACCAATCCTCAGGCGCCATCGACCGCTCGGCTTCCCAGGCACCTCCAATCAAGTACCTATATCCGGCCCCAGGCCTGGCCCCGCGGTCAGGGGAGGTCAGTAGAGAGCCTATCGGAGCCGAGCTGGGGGCGTGGTCGGGGCAGGGGGCGGGCGAACTGAGACCGCGGGGCGGAGCGCGCTCGGCGCAGTCGGGTGCGATTGGCCACCCCTGGCAGGAGCCGCACCTCGGACAGCAGCAGCAGCGGCGGCGGGAGGGTCCGTGTGGCGCTCGGCGGCGACGGCGGCGACGGCGGCAGGGTACTGCGTGAGAGAGTAGGACCCGACACCGAGACCGCGGGCGGAGGCTCCGCGTGGCCGGACCCGACACTCAGCGACCCGACCCGGGGATCCTCCGGGGGACAAGCGGCAGAAGAGCGACTCGGGAACAAGTGTGGGAGAGGAAGCGGCGGCGGAGACGCCGGGCCCGGGGGTGGTGACAGCAGGTCTGAGGTGAGAGCACCGGGGCGCGGGACGGTGACAGAGTGAGCCGAGGGAAGAGGACCCTGGGCGGAGTGAGGTCGAGGAAGACTCGAGTGACGGGAGTCCGGGAGCGGTTTTGTCCGTACTGGGGAGAGAAGACCCCGAGAGGGGCCGGGATAGCGGGGCTTGGGACAGCGCGTCTAGGGGGAGTCCCCGAGAGGGCTTGGGGCAGCGAGAGTGAAGAGAGGAGACCCTCCCCGCCCCCGAGGGCTTGGGACAGCGGTTCTACGTGAGTCCCCGAGAGGGCTTGGGACAGCGGGCGTGAAGAGAGGGGACCCCGAGAGGGCTTGGGACAGCGAGTGTGAAGGAAGGGGACCCGAGAGGGCTTGGGACAGCGGGTATGAAGGGAAGGAACCCTGAGAGGGGCCGAGACAGTGGCTCTGAAGAGAGGGGACCCCGAGAGGGCTTGGGACAGCGAGTGTGGAGGGAGGGGACCCGAGAGGGCTTAGGACAGTAGATCTGATTGAGGGATCTCCCGAGAGGAGCCGGGACAGAGGCTTTAGGGGGAGTCCCCGAGAAGGCTTAGGACAGCGAGCATGAAGTGAGGGGACCCAGAGAGGACTTGGGACAGCAGGTCTGATGGGGGGACACTCCTGAGAGGGGTCGGGAGAGCGGGTGTGAGGGCGACCCGGAGACGGGCTTCGGAGCGCGCGAGTGAACGTGGAAGGGGGGAGCGAGCCTGGGTCGGGGTCTCCGCGCGGGGCGAGTCGGAACTGCAGGCAGCTCACAGCGAGGGGAGGAGGCGTGCTGCTCCCAGGGTCTGCAGTCAGCCAATCTCCCCAAAGGTGGTGTGTGAGATATGGGACAGCCCGAGCCCCCGTGACTCTGTGGGTGACTCCGTGGAGCAGGGATTATGTAATGAAACCTCTCCTAAGTAGAACGCAAGTGCTGGAGGGTCTGGCAGAAGCGCAGAGATCTTGGCAAGAGCCAGAGACCCAATGCCCGACCTCTCTCCTCACTGGCCCCTGGCTTTTGATGTGTTTCTCAGAGTTTGACATGGATGCCTTGAAATTGAGGGGCTTCTGGGCATTAATACCTTAACGAGAACGGGAAAAGTTGGAGAGGGCTTTTCCAAGCCACCAGAAGCTGATAGAAAGGGAAAGGGATCCTTTTGGAGACCCATGTTTTGGATTAATTGGGATGTTGATGGTGATAGACCCTGTATTTTTCACTTCAGCTCAGGGAGTTAAGAAAGGTTTTTAGATTTGGCAGCACTTTGGTATCAATGTTTACAATACAGATTCAAAGGAACTATACACTAAGTTTGACTGTTTAACTTTGATGTGTTGGAGATAGTTGGGAGGTCAAACTAAATTTTGAAAGGCAGTTATTGGAGTGACTAACTGATAGCACTTTCCAATAATTTCTCATCCTCAAAGCTACCAGGGCTGAGCTTTAGGCATAATTCCAGGACAAGCTAAGGAAAGAGATAAGCCTATTTAAACCAGACACTGTGCCCTGGTAGGAGGCAAGTGAGTGTCTATTAAAATGCTGAAACAAATAGTGGAAAGCCAGAGGGGGGTGGGAATTGGGGGGTAGGCCTCCTACTTTGATGGGTGTGAAAATTAGACTAATGACCAGGCTAGTTGTTCACAGGACTTAGGATATGTTAATACTGCCCTGAGTACCTTTCAAATGTTCTCTTGAATGTACATGCTTTGTTACAGTTGTACCCAGCAGTTTTGCATTTGAATTTTTTTAACCTTTTTCTCTGTGTGTTGCTCCTCCTCACCTCTTCTCTTTGAGAGACTAGTTTCTTTTTTATAGAAGCGAACTTAGACAATGATGGTTTGGGAAAAATAATGGGGAATGTCATTATCATTTCACAGTTACTTAGATATCTTCTTTGTTTCCGGTTTAGAATATGTATTATTAGAAGCTTTTGCCCTTGTGTAGTAATGGTCCAAAGACGTAATGGAGAAAGCTTAGGTAGAACTGCCTATTTAAATCCAAGACAAACATTATTGAAGTCATTTTCATCAGGGTGATAGTAAGTAGAGGACACGTGTCATTTGGGGATTTTATTTGATATTACCTGCTACAGAGCAGTTCTTATATGACTTCAGAGAGCGTGGAGCTGGATATGGTTATGAAAATTCCACCGACTAGAAGTCCTCCCCTAAGAAATAACAGTTAAGGAGATAAGAGCAACAACAGCAAATGCAAATTTAAAATATGACACTATGATTTATTGAAGATGTATTAAGTATGTTTTTTAATGCTAAATTTATTTTTCCAGAACTCTAGGTCGAAGTCAAGTAAAAAACAAAGTCAGTTGATTCAAGAGGTTATTTACAAAGGGCATATATTCGTTATGTAGTGCACGTAACTTAAGAAATGGTCTGTGGAATGATTGGGAATCTCAGTACCAATAATTCTACAAAGTAATAGAAATGTTTGAGTAGATAAGCTCTTTGATCATACTTGTTAGGTCATTTCTGACTGGTACAAATGGTAGTTTCTTAAGACAAAACATTAATTTTAATTCCTTATAAGAAAAGAAAGTGTTCTGATACTCTCCGGAGTGATGACTAAAGCAGTCATTTCAACCACATTACGTTATGGTATTGATCCAGAGATGATGAAGAGAGATTCATTGTAATAGAATTTTTAGTGATAGGAAGGGCCTAGAGTGACTTTTTATTCCTTGGGGTGATGAGTGGGTGGGTAGGAGGGTGGGAATTGTGTAGGAATTTATTTTCATTTATTTCACAAAAGTACACCATGAGAAACTGTAAATATGTCAAGTCGTTATGCTGTGCTCATTTAAACTATTTCTTTTCAATTAAAAAATATGCTGAAAACAAGAAATTAAGAAGGAGCTTTCCACCTTCATATGAATGGTAATAGCAACAACAGAATGCAAGTCCTTTTGGTTTGGAGTTCTTAAACTAGTCTTACTCTTGGTTTAGCAGGATACAAGCACTACCCTGTATGTACAATAAACCATTTTGCCCTTTCTTTACCACTTGAGTCATATACAGTCAAACCATTGTCATCTCAGAGTCTACCTTGATATCTAATTTGGTTTAATGTTTAAGCCAACCTGAATAAAGTTCTCATTGCTTGCCAGTGTGTGTATTTGTTGGTTTCAGAAGTGTAGAAGAATGAATGAAAACTATTGGTACTTTTATTTTAGAGCCTCCGTGAAAATCCTTTTTCTTTCACAATCTTTTCCTCCAGTCTTTTTCTTCCCTCCCCCCAAAAAGAAAGTAGACGGACAGATAGACAGAAAGCTTCCACCCAAAAGTGTTTTGTGACTCTCCTAGGGGAAGACTTCTTTTCAGTCTTCAATGAGTTCAGTGAGCTCATCTTCAATGATTCTTTCAACCAATGAGGACAGTTTTGAATTCGTAGTTTTGAGTTGTAAGATATTGTACAGTTGCAGTTCAGCATAGGGAGTTTAGGCTGTGATTATTTAGCTTTATCATCCATTTAATTGATTGCTTCGTTATTTGTGTTATTAATGTTAAAAGTTTGTTACTGTTTCTTAAACGCAGACTGAGTAAAAATAAAACAGAACAACAACACCACCAAAACGCAAGTGGTATCTATCAGTCTAGCTGTCCTTATAGATTAGATACACTGAGTTTATGGGCCAAAATGTGATCTAACTCATTTCTAAGCTACAGGCATCAAATTAAAAGCAACAGCTTTTTAGAATTTTTAGGATAACCAGCAGGAATTAAATTGATCATTCCAGCTATATGTTATTAAATTTACCGAAATATTTTATAAATCAACCTAATATATTTTTTTTTCTGTTTGACCTGAGATTTGTTAGAGACACTGAATCTAAATTATTTCCATTTTAAAACAGAATGACTTAAGGGTCCGTTTCTTGATTTCTTAACACAGATCAGCCTCCTAACCATTGTCGGCTATCCCACACGTACACATATTTCATCCCCAGAGTGGGTGAAAAAGAGATTTTGCCTTGGAAAAGACACTTTATGCCTAGGAAAACCTACTCCCCTTAAACAAAGAGGTGTGGCGCAAGTGGCTTTAGGTACTAACACTGAGAATTTACATGCTGGAGTCTAGTCTTTGGGCCCCTTCCACTTACCTTCTAGCCTCAGTGAAATGATGGATAGCAAATTCAACCCCACAATATACATTTTGTTACACTTAATATTTTAGTCAATTATCAAAGTGCCAATTGGAAGCCTTCAGTTTTTCTTCCATCCATTATTTCTGATGGACAATGGGATAACCCTTTATTTCCAGATCAAATTAGGACTCTGGGCACTATATATTTATTTTTATATGTTTCAGCTCTGTCTAATGACACAGGCTTGTGTCCACAACAATCAAAAGTTATGACAATTCAAATAGATTTTATTTACCCATTACAATAGATGGCACTAATCAAGGCAGAATGTTTTCTTACATAAACTAACAACCTCATTAGTCTTGGCAGTAGAGACACAGAACAGAATCGTAGATTGTGGCCAATTTTCCATTCTGTTGTGAACATTAGCCTTTACTTTTTGAAGAGTGTGTGCGTGAACACACAACTATTTCCAGAAACCACATATACTTTTTAAATGATCTAGGTCAAGAATTAATAGCAGAGATACAAAGTTACAATGTTATGCTTCATGTACCTTTATGTTTCTGTTGTCTCTTGTGTAAAATTTCTCTTCTGTCATTGTATTCCAGTTCCTTGTTTACATGTGTTTGCTGGTCTTTTACTATTCTGTGAGCACTTCGAGGCAGAGCTGGGTGGTATTCATCTTTGCATTCCCCATGGCAAGTTTAGTACCAGGCACAAAGTACGAAGATATTCCATAAATGTGAATTAAATGAGTGAATGAATTAATGATGAGCAAATTGTAGATTCTATTTACGTTCACACTGTTTCTTATACACCAAAAGAGACAAGGATTCAGTTAGAACACATGAGCTAATATTAGCATTATTCATCTGTCATATAAGAAACAGTATGATACAGTGGAAGGAGAAAAGACCTTACACTCAGACCTAGGCATCTACTTTGGCTTTGTCATTATGCCAGCTGGTTTACCCTGGGTAAATTACTTAAGTCTTAAAGCTCTCAATTCTCTCATCCGTCAAATAAGAATACATACCTCACAGGATTCTTATAACGAATAAATGAAGCAGTTTATGTAAAGTGCTGAGCAAAGTGACTTGCACATGAAAGTGTTTAATAAATCGTAGCTGCTTATTATTTTAATCACTTGAAACAATTTTTTATTGTTGTTTTTGCTCTATTCCCCATATCTCATCAATTGCTAAATCCCATGGCTCCTGACTCCAAAAAGAATAATTAATCGATTCACATATAGGGAAATTGAGACAGTGAGGGTAAGTGACTTCCCAAGGTCAGACAATGGTAAATTTGACCCCTGTGACCTAGAGCTGGTTTTTCAACTCACTACACTTTCCACTTCATTCCTCTCAATGGTCCAAGAAGGAGCAAACAAGGGCCTTGATAAGGTGCTAGGAAAGGACTACTGTGATGATCTTCCGGTCTCCTTTTCTTTTTCATACTTCCTATATACATTGCTTCTGTCTTACTCTCCCTAAAGTACAGCTCTGATTTTGTCACTCACATGTTCAAGACTTTAATAATTCCCCATGGCCTACTGAATTCAGTACAGATTTATCAAACTGTTTTTAGGTTCCTAATGCTCCGTGATGTGTGTGTGTGTGTGTGTGTGTGTGTGTGTATTCCTGTGCCCCAGCCAGACCAGCCTACTTACTGGCTGAGTACTTACTGATTTGCTATCTTCAGGTCTTTTTTCCTGCCGGTTCTTTTCCCTAGAATGCCTTCTATTTCTCCTTTCTCAGACCTACCTCTCACGCCATCATCTTCCATGAGGCCTTTCCTGATCATCCTCCTTGCTTCTCTTTNCTTGAATTCCTTAAGTACTTTGTATGTTTTCTTATTACATTAACATTCTCTCTGATTTTACGTTATAGGGTTTGTACTTGTCTTTCCTAAATGTCCATCTTCTTGATTTTAAAAGGACAGTGTCATACACATCCAACCAAGTACCTTGCACCTAGTATCTGCTCAATAAATATTTGTTGAATTGTATTAAATTTAAATACTTAATTTAGGTTCAAAAATCAGATTTAAATTTAATTATTGTTGCCAGGGAAGATAACAGAGATAATTCTTAAGTGAAAAATTCCCTTCTGACCCTGGCAGTTGGTAAATTCAATGTCAGTGCTAGCAAGCATTTGGAAACTTGTATGTTCATATTTGGCTTGATAATATTCCCTAAAGTGAATTTTGACTCTGAGTGTTTGGGATTTGTTATTTTTGTTTCCTTAGGTGATGTTCTTATCTGTAAGGAATGGGTTCTAACTTCAGGTCTTTGGACGTTTCCAAACTTTTTTCTGGGTATTAGCAACAAATAAAATAAGATTCCTTTCATTTGCAACAGAAGGTGGTTGTTCACTTGGTCAGAGGAAGAGTCTGGGAGAGATCTAATACTCCACTCTTCCAAAGCAAATTCCTTACTTTGTGATGTAAACAATTTGCAGCTGTGAGCAGGTAAACTAAGTGTTATTCCTACCTTCCATATGTATTCTTCTCCACAGTGCTTACTACCTTCTGACCTATCAAATATTTTATTTATTTATCTTATATGTCTATACTGGAATGTAGTCTATGAAAGCAGAGATTTTTGTTTTATTCATTGCTGTATCCCAACCCATAAAACAGTGCCTACCATGTAGTAGGTGCTCAGTAAACACTTACTGAATGACTAGATCAATTTGTCTTTGGGAATTCCTCCAATTTGTTGGCTAAAAAGAAAGTTTTGTTATTTTAAGGATAGGAAGTAAAATCCTAAGGAAGTAAGGTATAGCTTGGAAGAACAGAGTTTATCTGTATATTTTACTCTCTCTGGGTTTTACATTTGTCTTTGAGCTGCCTTGAATTTACTACATTTTTGTTTTATTGATTATAAACAAAAGCTGTTCTGCCACCAAACCATACATCCATGATTATGTCTCAGTCTGGCTAAAATCTAAGAAAACTGTGTTCATTGTAACAAAATCTAATAGAAGCCTGATGGCATAGCTCTTAGGCATTAAAGGCTAATAAGACCAAAATTTTAATAAAATTCAGTACAGGGACATTATCCCGTTAAAAGCCCTTCACTTGTTTTTCTTTGGTGATAATATTAACCCTGAAAATTGGTCAGATCAAGCTTCTGATATTAATTTGGGGTTATCAGTTTTCTGCATGTACAAGTAATTGGGTTTGAAATGTGTTTTAAGCCTGAGTTAAAAGAACTTAGTCACTGGTGACTCATGGTAAGAAGTTTTTCCTTTTCCCTGCTGGAACATATGCCATTGCCTCCAACCTGGCTTTTTTGAAACATTGAAAATATAAAGAATCCTACTTTTATATACTATGTTCTGGAAAAGCTCTTTTAGGTTTAAGGTGGTGGCCTTAATTAACAGTTTTTTAGTAATGAGCACTACATTTGACTTTCCAAATTTCCATGCAATTTTTTTTAGTCACTGCCTTTTGGAAGTTTTCTTACCATTATGTGAAATTGTCAAAAGTCTACTAGATAGTGTGTGAATGACCACAAGGACTTTTTCTTGTTCATTACTGTATTCCTGGTGCCTAGAACAGTGCTTTGTTCAGAGAGAGCAATTTACATATTTGTTGAGTGAAGTAACATAATTCTTTATAACAGTACATCTTACAAAAATAGTTAAAGTCTGTTGAAATAATTTTTCTCCAGCCCTGTTGAATTAGGTAATTGTCAGTTCACAGTCAAGCTAGTTTGGGAGGCCCTTGAATTAGCCCAAGATAGTTCTACCCTAATAGTTCTTAGCATTGATTGTGCCAACCTGAAATCTCCTTTAGTGCTTCGCTTACAAAAGGAAGAGTAAATCGGCAACACCCAAAGGCACTTGCACCTGTGGGAACCAATGGGCGTCCTAACAGGAAATACGTTCAGCTTGCAATACCCATAGTAATGTGCAGCGCCCAGGTCACGCTGTTTTATCTGCAGTTCCTTGTTAGGATTAGGATTGTACAACGTTTCTTCAAGTTGTTTTTTTTTTTTTTAATATATATATGTTTAAAAGAAAATGAACTTCAGATTTGAGAATTAAAATGTGAACGGTTATTTCCATTTTCTTCATTTATCAAGGAATTGGTGAGTTGTTCTTCTTTAAGTTCTTTCTTTACCTTCTAATGTTGTGTCCCCTGAAACCTCACTCTAGCGTGCAGGGAGAAGGGGAATGGAGGGTACGTAAGGGTAAATTAATTACAACTTAAACTGATATTATTATCAATGGTAATAAGCAGTTGTGAGCTTTACATGATACCATTACAGTAGGTAGTGATAGAATTTCATAGATTTGTTTAGCTTGACAAGTTTTCCTGTTTTATAGGGACTAAGGGGAAAAATTCAGTTAAAGTTTTTAGAAAATTCTTTCCAAAATGTCAAACTGTAAAGCTGTATACAGTAATGTAATGCTGTTAACGTTAACTCTCTGACCAGGAAGTACTCTCTTGAAGCCTCATTTATAAAACTGTATCTATAATAACTTCCTTTCTCGGAATGAAGGTGCTGATAGCGTGGCGTTGTTCTTACAACTTAAGTTGAGCTCAGTTTTATCTTTCCTAATGAACAAGAGGCAGTTTTTTAAAGAAAGTTGTCTCTGGGGCAATCTTACTGCTGGAGAATTTTTAAAGTTTTTAGTATGTTGGATTGGAGATGTAGGACATGCATTTGAGAAGATCTACTGGACTAAGCTTGGTATTTTGTTTTACACTTAGCATTTTATTATAAATATGGTTCATGTCTAAACATTGCTAATAAACTCTTTGTTGAATTTTATGTGAATATTTATGGCCTTAGCTCAAAGTCCAGCTGAGAGTAATCAACCTCAAAAATCACTGGATTCCTATGCTCTATTTATTTTAGTTTGTAGTTTGAGATTATACAAATAAATATTAGAACTTTTTTTCAGAAATTGTTTGGTTTTTTTTTCCCCCTTTTTTCTGGGTAAGTAAGCTAAATACTGAGCTGCAAATAAAACATGAAAATCTTGTCAGAAGAGTCTGTTAAACAAAAATTTTAAATATACTGAAGGCTATTTTTATTAAATGGATGTAGTTTGTGCTTATGATTGATATTCCTGTAAAACAGTATTTCAAAATGAAGCTACTCAAAATGGCACATTATTCATCCTAGAGATTTTAAAAAATATCAAGGCCATGTCCTATTTTTCTTCTTTTCTAGCAAGGGAAAATAGGATAGAAAGCAGCAATTTCTCAAACGTAATGCCAAATTTAGAGACAGAAAAGTCAGAAGATTCGATCATGCTTATCTTGTTTTGTAATTTTTTTTTGTTTTTGGTACATAAGGTTAGTTATTTATTAAAGTATAAAAATAAAATATCTTAGCCATGAGGTAATTTATGACACGACTCTCATCCATAAAATGAAATTAGATGAAGTAAGAAAGTAAATAAGTTGCTCACCAGCTCATGGTTTGTATGTTGAAAAATTAATGCAAAGTATTTTATTAACCAAGAAAGGCGCCTTAATACCTTCTTTACCAATTTCACTACGCTCTTAGAACAATGGTTGAAATGAAATGTGTATAATCCTGACTTCCAAACTCCTAATACTTTACATGTTAAATGTGTAAATTAAAGTCCTACAATCGTACATAGGATGCATTTTCATTCAAGAAGCATTGCAGTGGATATTAGTGATTTGGGGACTCTATTCTTCTGATATGTAAAAATGAAAATTAAAACTTTCAAGTACTCTTTGAAATATGATGTCACAGTGTGCTTAAGATTCATGATTATTAAACACTTAAAAGTACAAATTATGTTAATTTCATTTTTCATAGCTAGGGAGGCCTTTTATGATTGTTATATCAGCGCTCCACAAGTAACCCAATCATATCTTGGGTGGGGATGGGTTAGAGGAAGTAGGTGGGGCTTCACAGTAGTGACAGATTATTGCAGATTATATGGCTGCCTGCCAAAAGGCCACTAGTTGGAAAAGTGGAAGTTACTAACTGCATCCTATTAATTTGTACATATTAATTTGTAACCATTTATAACTGTTTGCTGGTTTCACACGCAGATGACAAGTTTTGAATTTCTGGCTCACTTGACATGTGCTTAATGTTCTGTCCTTTAGCTTGGTCGTATTCCCTGCATACTCTGCAAAGATCACACTGACCATCTTGTGGAAGGCCATGTGTTAGCAGCAAAAAAGGGGAGGGGTGCACAGAGCTGTAAACCACAACTGCTTTACTTTCTAGCTAAAAGTGTTACAGAGTTAATATGTAAAGTGTCCCATCATATTTAGGCAATTTCTATAAAATACTAATAAAAATAGTGTGTCTTTTGAAGGAGATTGTAGTTCTCACTTGTATTGGTTCACTTTGAAATTCCTGCTGTTTCAACGTACAAGGAAGCTTTGTAGAGGAAATATGACATCTTTGCCCAGATGCAAAAAGAGGGAATTACAGTGGAGAGTTATTTTTAGAGGTGTCTTCTTATGAATATATTTTATGTACTGAGAAGTACCTCTCAAAGTTTAGTTTCTGTTTCAGGGTCACTGGCAGAAGTTAAATAGGTTGATCCGGTCACTGGATATTCTATTAAGAAAGTACTTTTAAAAGCATTTTGATGTCACCCCCAGCCAGCCTAGTCAGTCGTGACCTGGCTGATCTCAGTGATAGCATTTGTCAAAAATGTAACCAAATTGAGAAGATATTGAGATGCTATCATATAGTACCATCATATAGTAATGTAAGTGTCCTACTAAAAGAGGGGACAATTAACTTCCATTTCATAGCAGTGTCCCATTCTCCTTCAGGACTAGAGTGCATTGTTTTGAGTATAAGGGAAGGTTAGAAGTGAGTGAGGGAATCTGTCCATTTGTATCACTGACAGTTCTTAGATGTTCTTTCCTAACTCTTGTACACAGTGAGTAACATGTCCAGGTTCCTTATACCTGTTACTTTTGGCTTCGGTCACGTATGTTTGAGGTTGGCAATGTGATCTAATAATTAACAAGAGCATATCGGATGAACATGTCTACCACTTACAGCTCACTGGCTTTGTGACAAGAAAGAATGTACATTTGAGTATAAAGAAGAGTGTTTTTTGTTTTCACCATCTTAGTCTCAGGGGTTGATATCCTGTAATGGGTCAGTTAACTTTGTTAAATATTGAAAAACAACTAATTTTTACATAAGCGGATTTTCATGGGGCTGTGTTAACAAAGCAGATGTGAAATCTGGGGGCATCTGCAGTAAATTCCTCGAGCAAAGCAATGAAACTACTTATAGAGTATTTGAAAAACATTTAAGCTTTGTGAATATATTCTTACTGTTGGAAATTTCTGGGTCTTAATCTGTAGTATAAGCCCTTTACCTGGTAGGCAGCCTTTGCATTAGTCTGTGTCTCATTCTCGCTTCTGATACCCCCTAGTTTTACAGTCTCCAGGCTCAGCATGTTGCCGATAGAATACACTATATCTCTGTGCACCTGTCTTACTCAGACCCTTATGGCCTCATTCCTGGATTACCTCAGTTGCCTTCCTTCATTTCTGTCTTTTTCCAACTCCTCCTGATTAAACTTCTTTAAATGCTACTCCTCCCCTTTTCAGAAAGCTTCACTGGTTCCATGTTTCCACCACATTAAATCTAACCTCTTCTGCCTGACTTTCAACGTCCTTTCTAATCTGTCCCACACTATTCATCCAGCTTCATTTCCCATGTTCTTTGGCCTGTTCTTTCTTCTCTATTGAGGTCAGTCTATCTCTGCCACACGCCATACTTGTTTAAGTCTGTGCCCCTGGTACTATATCTCCTTTATTCAAAAAGCCCTCCTCCCTGGGGTGGGGGGGGGGGCTGGGTGTCTCAGTCAGTTAAGTGTCCAGCTCTTGATTTCGGCTTAGGTCATGATCTCAGGATCCTGAGATTGAGCCCTTCATTGGGCTCTGCACTGAGAGAGTCTCTCTCTCTCTCCCTGTGCTACCCCCCCCCAAAAAAAGCCCTCCTCCCTTCTCTCTGCCTATTCAAATTTTACCTTTTCTTCAAGATCCTGTGTAAAATTTCCTTCCTATTGGAAGTAAAATCAATTTTGCAGCAAAATCCCAGATTTTTAAACTAGCAAACCAGTGAACAAAAATGTGCATAGTATCTTAAATCATCCAGTTTTATCTTCACTAATGATGTAAGCATTTTGAGTGCAAGGACCATATCTTACATTTCAGTCTTTCACAGTTCCTGGCAGATGCTGAGGCATCTGACCTTGATTTGAAGGAAAAGAAAAGAAAAGAAGTCTATTTCATTCTGCCTATCTAAAATCAAGTCAACAAGCCTAGTAATATTGAAGAGACCTGAATGTTTCTCCAATTTGGGTCAGGTCTGTCACCTCATTTACAGAAAAACGGGAGGCAAATGAAGACAATTTTGTAACTGATTATAGATTGACATGCTTGCTTTTCTTTATGAGAAACTGTATATGTGTGTATATCTATATGGATATTCATATATACAGGTGAGTTTGTTTCCTTTATTAAGGAATGAGATAGTCAACTGCTCTCAGAGAAATTTAGTTTTGATATTAACAACTTTCCATCCTGTCACTATAAATTAAATATGATCAATAAATTTTGTGTAATCAAGAAATATTCTTATCCAGTTCTTTAAGTAACCTAAGTGTAAATGCCTACTGTGTATAATGTTAGGCTCTATGAAGGGACATCAAAGTTAACTACATATGATCCCTTCCCCCAAAAAACTGTTAAGGAATTCTATTACGGAAAACAAAATATATACTCAAAAGCTTAAACATAAGAATATTTGTTACTTCAAGTGGATGCGTATGGCTTTAATTTTCAGTCAGTTTCCTGTCTTTTTTTTTTTTTTTTAAGATTTTATTTATTTATTTGACAGAGACGCAGCCAGCGAGAGAGAGAACACAGGCAGGGGGAGTGGGAGAGGAAGAAGCAGGCTCCCAGCAGAGGATCCTGATGTGGGGCTCAATCCCAGACCGCTGGGATCACGCCCTGAGCCGAAGGCAGACGCTTAATGACTGAGCCACCCAGGTGCCCCCCCCTTTTTTTTTAAGATTTTATTTATTTATTTGACAGAAAGAGACAGCAAGAGAGGGAACACAAGCAAGGGGAGTGGGAGAGGGAGAAGCAGGCTTCCCACCGAGCAGGAAGCCCGATGTGGGGCTCGATCTCAGGACCCTGGGATCATGACCTGAGCTGAAGGCAGACACTTAACTGACTGAGCCACCCAGGCGCCCCTCAGTTTCCTGTCTTTTGAAATAATACATGCTTTTTGTATTGATGCCAAAGACAAACAAATGAAAAAAATTTTAAGAAAACTCCCCATCATTATTTTTCCAGTTTTATTGAGGTATAATCGACCTACAGCATTCTATTAGTCCAAGGTGTACAACATAATGATTTATGTCTATATTGTGAAATGATCACCACAATAAATTTAGTTGACATCAATCACCTCATATAGTTAACAAAGCTTTTTCCATTGTGATGAGAATGTTTAAGATTTACTCTTAGCATCTTTCAAATAAACAATTCAGTGTTGTTAAGTATTATCACCATGCTGTACATTACATCCCCAGAACTTATTTATCTTATAACTAAGTTTTTACCTTTTGATCACCTTCACGCATTTCCCCCCACTCTCCACCCCCTGCCTCTGGTAACCACCAATCTGTCCTCTGTATCTGAGTTCAGTTTTTTTTAAATTCCACATATAAGTGAAATCATTCAGTTTTTTTTTTTACTGTCTGACTTAATTCACTTAGCATATTGCCCTAAAGGTTCATGCATGTTGTCACAAATAGCAGGATTTCCTTCTTTTCTGTGGCTGAATAATAATCCATTATATACAGATACTACATTTTCTTTATCCATTCATTCACTGATGAACACTTAGATTATTTCTGTGCCTTGGCTATTATAAGTAATGCTGCAATGAACATGGGAGTGCAGATACCTTTTCAAGATAGTGATTTCATTTCCTTTAGATATTTCTGGATCCTATGGTAGCTCTTTTGAGGAAGCTCCATGTTTTCCATAGTGGCTGCACCAATTTACATGACCACTTTTTTTTTTTTTCTAGTGTATGCCTTCCTTTGTATTAATGCCATAGAACATAAAGGACACCCAAATGAAAACTTTTAAAATACAAAACGTTTTACATTCATAAAAGTGAATATTTGGAAATGTCTAGTTAATGCTTTAGATTTTTGTGTCAATGCTTGGTTTTAGATACTACCTTTCACTGCGAAGATTAAGGTTAAATAACTCTGTAGAGTGTTGTATTTTTAGTGTCCACAGAACAACTGCTATAAGTCCAAGATGCCATTCCTATATTACAATAAAAGCTGGTTAGATAACATGCCAGTGATAAAAAAAAATTTGAAATTATGGACTATTCCATACAGTTTAGGATTTTTAAAAAATCGTTTCCCAAAATAATGATAAGGTTTTTCATTTATACAGGGCTTTAGAATTTATGTAATGATTTCATATTATTTCATGAGTCTCACAACTTTGTGAGAACTATTGTTCTCACTTTATGGATGAGACTATTGAGGATTGAGGCTGAGAGAAATTAAGTGATGTACTTAAGATCACACAGCTAGTAAGGAAGTGGCAGAAATTACTTAAACCCAGACTTTCTGATTTAAAGGTTAGACCTCTTTTCCTTTAGACCACAAATCCAAATTGAGTTATTTAGGGAATAAAACTCATACTTTTTCCTGTTTCCAGTTAAGATAAAATTCACATAACATAAAGTTTGTCATTTAAAAGTGTACAATTCCAGTTTTTATTGTATCCACAATGTTATGCAACCATCATCACTGTCTAATTCCAGAATATTTCCATCACTCCAAAAAGAAACCCTGTACCTGTCAGCATCCCATCTCAATTACGCCCATCCCTTGGCAACCACTAACTTTCTGTCTCTATGGGTTTGCCCACTCTGGATACTTAATATAAATGGAAGTGAATTGTTGTCAGACTTCTCCACTTAGCATAATGTTTTCAAGGGTCATCCATGCTATGGCATGTGTCAGTGCTTCATTTTTATGGATGACTTCTATTCCATTAGATCAATAGGGGACAGTGTATTCATTCTTCAGTTGATGGACTTTTGAGTTGTTCCCAGTTCTTGTCTATTATGAATAATGCTACTGTGAACATTCATATGCAAGTTTTTGTGTGAATATGTTTTCAATTCTCTTGGATATATACCTAGGAGAATTTCTCATAATTATTTTTGTAAAATAATTCAAATGGAAGTGCTTTGAAATTATTTTTGAGTCCTTTCTTCACAACTGTCTCATACACACGTACACACAAAATAGTTTCTTTAGCTGCTTTGTTTCCCACATCTGTTCTTCAGAAGTAAAGCAGAGGCAAACTTTAGCTCAGATCCTGAACAAGAAGTCTCTAATTCTAAGTGAATGTAATCTGAGTTCAACACTGCCTGGTACATTCCAGATACTGTGAAGTACAAGTAAGTCTATGGTATCTCTTTTACCGCTAGTCATATTCAATTAATGGAATCAAGAAATGTCCATGTTCTTCCAAAGTAAGGGAGAATGGCATCAATGCCACAAGAAGTAAAGTACTTTCTATACATGAGGAAGGAAGAGATTACTTCTGCCCTAGGGAGATGGGGTAACTTGGAGATAGAATTGGAGGAGTCTTGAACACTGGGTAGCTTTTCAGCAGGTTTGCTGGGGCATAATCTGTATTTTTTAGCCTAGTTCAGACATTGTGAATAAAATATAGGAAACCTAGGGACAGTGACAAACCAAAGGCCCTTGAACCCTGTACCAAGAGGTTTGAACTTTGAACAGTAGGTACTGGGGAGCCATTTGAAGTGCTTGAATAGAAGAGACTGATGCAATCAGAGCCTCTGAAAGATGACTCCATCAGCTGTTGGTAAGGCAACTTAAAGCAAGAGATTGGGGATGAGGACTTGGACTGGTAATGAGGTTCTGGAAGTAGTACAGCCTCAATGCAAAGAAGAAAAGCAGCTTGTGAGAGATTTATTGAGGACATTGGCAGGTTGAACGAGATAGATAAAAGCATAAGAGTGAATCAGATCAATAAGAGAACGTGCAGAGAAAAGAGAAGGGGACCAGTATAGACCCTTGTGTTAAGAGGTAAGCGAAAGAGGACAAGTCGAGAGAGGTGGGTTGGAAAGGAACTTCTCAGAGGAGGGTGCCACACAAGCCAAGAAACAAGATGTTCCATAAAGGTTGTAGAAGGGTATGACCCGAGAAGGGTCCTCTTGGATTTGGAGATCAGGAGGTTAGAGCTAGTGAGTCCCTAGGAAATTTCCCTCTCCTCATCGCGGTAAATGATACCTTGAGCATATTGTAGGCCAAAAGGAGACTGCGGAGAGCAATGGAAGATTTAAGAAAAGCGAAAGGAGTAGATTAATGAAATGAGAAGGTAGTAGGATATAAAATTAAAAGGTAGTTTCTTTGGTGCTGTTGGGGGTGAGGTGTTTAACCTGTAAAAGGAAGGACTAAAGGATGAAGTTGATTGAGTATATAGAGAAATTTTAAGATGGAATGGAGAAAAAATTGAGGAAGCTTACATCGAATAGCCTCAAAGTAGAATTTATAGTATTATTGCTTATTAGTAGTGCTATAGATAGAACAGTTAGAATTAGAGGGGCACCAGCCTAGATGGCTCAGTGGGTCATGATCCCAGGGTCCTGGGATGGAGCCTCTAGGCTAGGACTCCCAGCTCAGTGGGGAGTCTGCTACTTCCACTTGTGGTCTTTCTTGCTCTCTCTCTCTCTCAAATAAATGAAATCTAGAAAATATCTTGAATTATCTCAGGCATATGTAGAAGGATTAAATTCTGTCTTTCCATCCTGTATAAATCTTCATTCTTTTAGCTGTGTACTAAACATCTTTGCTGATGCTTTTAAATGCATTTTCCTCCCCAAAGCATAGCAAGTCTATGTGATACAACACATAGACTACCAGTTATGCTTGTTGAGTCCATTTTTCTGCTAATTATTCAAGGTGTGTATTTTGAATGCTAATAATATTGACAACGCAAGTACAGCATTTTGTTTAAAAGTTAGTTCATAATCCTGTTTGAATTTTTTTATATAAACATTTTTTTCTCTAAAAGATTCTCCAAACTAATGTTATTGTGCTTTCTATAGAACAGAAATTTTTTAGTGATCCATTTTAGTGTAGCAGGCACTGTGGAGACTTTGTAATCTGCACAATATTTATTTGGTTAAAAGTAATAATGATGAAAAAAAAACCAGTAAGAATGATGAATAGATGTCCCTGTTGTAAGATGTTACAAAATCAGTTGCCTATGAGTCCTGAAGTTTGGAGTTCCCAGCAAGAACACTTGTTGGTAAATGTGTAGAAATGGAAGCAAATACTCCCTTGCTCCCTTTAATGTTTTCTCCCATTCTCCACAAAATGGTGGGAAGTCCTTGACCCAAGATAACTCTTAGGTAATTTTTAACAACTATATAAATAACCTATGCTTTTCATTTTAACAAACAGAAAATATAGATGAGTAATTAGAAAATAAAAGTTATCTTCTGTACTTCAATATTTTGACATATAGTCTTCCAGACTTATTTAAAAATGTATTTTTTAAAGTAGTGATTAGGGGGGCACCTGGCTGGCTCAGTTGGTAGAACATGTGACTCTTGAACTTGGGGCTGTGAATTCGAGCCCCACATTGGGTATAGAGATTACTCCAAAATAAAATCTTTAAAAAATAATAATAATGATTAAAGAGGTTATATTGCATTATTATATTGTTTAATAAGCTGTTTTTTAACTTCAGCAGTTTATCATTATACCATCTAAGCAAATACTCATATTTCTATGCCTAAATGTACTGCTTCCACATCATTTTAAACCAGCATCGTTTTATGGATATTCAAGGTGGATTTTGTTTTTGTTAGTTTTTATTCTTACAAATTATCCTGAATAGCTCCTTAGTTATTCATCTCCAGTATAACGCTAGTTTTCTTTACAGTCATAGAAGATTGTACAGCAGATGCACTATAAGAACCTGGTTTCCAAGATTATGTTTTGTTTTGTTTTCAAAAAGGGTGGGGGAATAGCATTATTATGCTGTGTGTCCCAACAAAGGCTTCAATTGCTTAAGAAATGTCCTTTCCCCACCCACTAGAAGCACAAGCTAATGTGTCTCACAGTTCTGTCGACCAACAACGGTTTGAAAAGATGCATACTTATCTCCGTAAACACATGGCTTTTTCCTTGGCCTTCATCTGCTCCAGAGGAACTCCAGCTCCCCTTCTTCCCTTAGACTATCACCAGCCTTCCTTCCTCTTATATTCCTGCCTACTCAGGAATTTTTGTTCAGTTTTTGCATTCAAACCTCTTGGTTATAAGCCAAGGTCATCATTAAGATGGGAAAGACTTTGGATTTGTCCAAAATAACCAATTACTACAGTCATTTAATTAATGAATATTTTGTGCCCATTATTGTTACAGCTATATTTCAGCCTCCTTAATTTATTCTATTTTGTATTTTTTAAAAAAATTGTATCTTGGGCGCCTGGGTGGCTCAGATGGTTAAGTGTCTGCATTTGGCTCAGGTCATGATCCCAGGAAGATCGAGTCCCACATCAGGCTCCTGCTTAGCAGGGAGTCTGCTTCTCCCTCTCCCTCTGCCTCTCCCCCTGCTTGTGCACTCTCTTCCTCCCTCCCTCTCTTTCTCTCAAATGAATGAATAAAATCTTTAAAAAAATTGTATCCTGATCTGACCCTAAAAAATATTTTCATTACCATTATACTAAAACTTTTACTTCAAATTTATATCAGTACAGTAAATATGAATGCAAGTGTAGAAGGTTTTCAGTCGGTTCAGTAGGCTTGGTTTTTAACATTTTATTTAATGGTTAGGTGACTGAGTAGACTAAGTTTATAAAATTTGCTAAGTGATCCTTAACTGGCTAGCATCTTAGAAAAACAAAATAAAGTTGTAATTGTCTTTGACAAGGTGAAGGAGAGCCTGGGTATTAATGAGAAGTTAACTGGAAGACTTGAAGTGAACCAAATGATTCAATAAATGACTAAAAAAAAAAAAACCCAAAAAACAAAAATAAAGTGTGGAACTCTAACAGGGGCCTCCAGATTTTCAAAAAGCATGGCAGAAAGAGAAATAGCCTTGCTAGATAGAGTATTGTTAATTATGGGAGAGTAAACTATTGTCATTTAAAAAGCTTTAATATTGTTAATAGTATTATTAATAGAGCATGATTTCTGTTGCAGTTAAGGAGACTTTAGCTGAATTCCACTAGTTTCTAATATGTATTGACAGAGGAGAGATGCATGCAAGGGATAAAAAACAGGAGTGAGAGCAAAAAGTTCTAATTGCCACATATCTTTCATTTTACTGAACATATCGTAAAGCGATAGTTGCTGATACCACATTTCTTAGATGAATGTTCCATCGTTGTCAACAGATGAATAGGTATTGTTGATGTGAACACCACTTCTCCCTTGTGAGCCAGGTAAAATGGATGATTGTGTTAGAATGTGGTGTTCCGTCTGCTCTATATATCAGCAGAGATTTACACCTGCACTTTTATATAATAACTGAACAAATCAACTCTATAATTGCCTTACCCAAATCTAGTGGATTATATTTACTATGACACCTGCTTTCACTTTGTTTTAAAAGAATCAAGAGCTTGAGTTTTTGTATTCTGGCAAAACAGAAAACAAAATTAGGGATGTATACAGGATAAAGGGCAATTAGTACATTAGGGACTCTGGGGGGAAATGAGTGCGGTCAATATAAAAAATAAAAATGACCAGGATCAAAAGTCAGTCCGTTGTCACTGTTCTAAATTTGTAAGTGTCTACAGGATTTCTTAAGTTGTAGAACTCGGAAAAATTAAGTTCTAGGGAATTTTTAAAGAATCTGAGTTTAAAAGAAAACACTGAAACTCCAAAATTGCCATCTCTGAATTGCTCCCTTTAAGTACTTCCTTTAAATTAAATGTATTGGTGGTTTAATTTGGTATCATTCTGACACTTTATTCTGCAGTTTGCTAATGCACCTAATGCAGTTCCCTGAATATGCCAAACACTTAATAAGTATTTACAATGATTTTATTGTGTATTCTAAGTCCTAGGTTTAATGTAAAGTGTCACATATATGGAGTGTACGGAGACTCCTGAATTTCCATGACAAATTTGTGCTTTTGATTAATGAATTTACTTCACAGAGAAGTGCTATCTAGATTCTACCAATATCTGTGGAAGGGACCAGTGTGTGTGTGTGTGTGTGTGTGTGTGTGTATGTGTGTGTGTGCGCGTGTGTGTATGTGTGTGTGTGCGTGTGTGTGTGTGTATTTAAAACCTGAGAAATATGAATAGAACCTGATATCCACATTTTTGAAGACCTAATTTCTGACTGAGGTTTACAATGTCTCACAACAGAGTACCATCTGATATTTTATATTGTATTACATATTTTATTTACTAACAGCACACAAGTTTATAACTCTTCGTTGCATTACCTGAGTGAAGAGTCTGACATTTACTATGTTGATTTCTGCAGACTTCTGGGGTTGATAAGTTTCTAACCTTTATTATTTCAAATCTTGAACTAAATGTGCTTACTTCCTACTTGTATAACAAGATCTTTTACAAAACATTGCAGAAAATATTCTTTACCAAGCTTTAAAAAGGATAAAATTCAAAGTTATTTTGTACTAATAAAACTTTACTGATCGTATTTGCGTAGTAGTGTCTGTTAACAAATTAGGACATAGTCTGTAACTATCAGCGGATTGATTCCTTAAGCTAGCTTTTCACTGGAAGCACCAATATTATAATAACATCAAAGCTAAATATTCTCTGAGATGAGGAAGCCACATGGTCCCTCCCAACTCTGAAATCCTCTGATTTCAAGCTAATTTCAAATGAAGGAGGAAGTCTGGCTAAAGTAAGACAGTGAAAATGTTAAAACAAGCAAGTGAGGGATTACAAAAGACTTTTGTTAGCAGGCTTTAGTGGACTTCCTTGATAAAAATCTTATTAAAACCATTATAATAGGCAGTTTTGTAGTTAAAACTAAGCAAAGAAGGAAATATTTTGAAAACAGGTAAAAATGAAATCAACCCTTCCCCTTATTTTTTTTCCCCCTAAGTTTGCTTAGTTGGACCATATGCCCCATACATTCGTAGCACACATATCAACGGAGTGGCCGTCTGATTACTCACTCCTTTTATATTAGATTTAATTATTTAAATTAGTTAAAACTTCTGAGCTAATTAAAATTATTTAAGATGTATTATTGCTCTTAAAATAAAATTTGGACGATAAACTAACCAAAATATTTTTACCTAATTTAGACTCATATAAAGATAGTAGAACAAAAAAAAATATGAGGCATTTGGGAAATTTAAGATTTCCTTTGTATTTGATGACATTAATATTTTATTGTGAAATGTTAGGTATACTGATGGTATAGTTATTATGTTTTTAAAAGAAGGGATTTTTTAGATGTACAGTCTAAAATGTTTATGGATGAAATGGCATATCTAGGGGCACCTGGGTGGATCAGTCCTTAAGCATCTCCCTTCGGCTAAGGGCGTGATTCGAGCCCCACATCAGGCTCCTCCACTGGGAGCCTGCTTCTTCCTCTCCCACTCCCCAGCTTGTGTTCCCTCTCTCGCTGGCTGTCTCTATCTCTCTGTCAAATAAATAAATAAAATCTTAAAAAAAAAAAAAGAAAGAAAAAAGAAATGGCATATCTAGGGTTTGCTTCAAAGTAATGGAGAGTAGATTGGGGAAGTGGACTGGACCATGAGTTGATAATTTAAAGCCGGGCATGACATAGCTCAACTTTATGTTTGACATTTTCCATGAAAAAAAAATTTAAAAAAAAATTTAATACACATCTATGAAGTTTTCTGTACAAAACTATTTGAAATGCCTTTATTCCTTGTAAAATGTAGGTAATGCTTTTTTTTTTTTTTTTCAAAAAATTCCACACCTTGCCATTCTCTTCTCATAGTCCAGATTCCTGATCCTCTCTTTGCTGTTAGCAAAGAGCTGTTAAAATTGTCACATGGTAGAAAAAGAGCAGGGGGAAGAAAGTCACTTCATTGTGCCCAGAGAAATTTAACTCCTTTGCTCTTCTTCCCTCTCCAACCTGGTGGAGAGTTCTCTCCTTTTTTGGGAGTTGGGGTAGAGGCAGCCAAGTTATCATTAGATAATAATCATTACATTCCATTCAGTTGTATCTAATTTTATCACAAATATATGTATGCACCGAAATGTTTGGAAAGTACTTATAGTTATCTCCATAATTCAGATTTATAATTTATTCTCTACAAAGATCAATATTTTAGTTAACGAAGCTCTAACTTATTGCTAAAATAGTCACTTTGTGTTTTAAAAGGAGTAAGTGCCATTTCTCTATAGTATGAATAGTGTGTGGAAATAATCATTTTTGATGGTCAAAATATTAATAAACTGACCACAGCATGCAAGATTTTGTGAAATACAAAGAATAGCTTAGTATTTCAAAATTTTAGAAATTGGGGAAAAGGGGAATTTCAAATAAACTAAAGGCCATGATTGATTGTATGGAAGAATCTGTAGAAAACTAAAATTCTCAATAAATGTCTCTACTTCACAGCCCTATGATATAATTCATTACACAGATTTAAAGATAACAATGGTATAGACCATTCAGGCCAATAGTTATGAAGACTTCACAAATGCAGTACATTTGGGAATTGAGTTTTTTAGTAAATTGAATATTATGAAGAACTGAGAATTTTCATTCACTTCAAGCCCTTGTCTTAGTTTCTCAGCCTCTCTTTCTCTCCTCTCCTCTCCCCTCCCCTCCCCTCCCCTCCCCTCCCGTCCTCTCCTCTCCTCTCCATGCTGTGTGTCCTCCTCACTGCCACCAGAGTTAACTTTGTTGAAGAGAAATCTGACCATCATTCACTGACTTCAAAAACTCCAGTGTCACCCACACTGTTCATGCAAAATCCAGACTGCCTTCGTGTAGCGCCCACAGTCAGACTGCGAGCTTCATCCCTTTTTTGGCCTCTCCCAGGAGAGAACTCGAAGCTCAAGCACAATGAAGTCTTCGCTGGTGCCAGGGAATCCTATGCTTTTCTGATACAATTGTGCTTTTGAATGCTCTGTTCCCTCTGCTTAGAATGGTTTTTCCTTCCTCCATCTCATCTTGTAAGACCCAGATGAAAGACGCCTTCCCTCAATTCCCCCAGACAACACTTACTATTCCGTCTTTTGTTTTCATAAGTGCTTTTCATCATGTCACTATTTTTTGTACTATATTCTAACCACTTGGTGGTGTTTATCACCCTTTCTATGGATTGATTGTTTCATTCAATCATTCTTTCAAATATTAATTGAGAAGTTACTATGCCCCAGACATTGTTGTGGCACTGGAGATAGAGTGGCAATTTAAATAGTGACTGTCTCTAGTGGAGGACACATACATTTAAAAAAAAAAAAAAGCATATACACATTATGAATTTACAGCTGTGATATCAGTGAAGACGGGGTTTCTATTCAATACCCCTTTGTAGATTGCCCACCCTGGTTTCCCACCTCTACCCACCAGCGCAAAAGCTAACACTTCACACGAAGAATCAGCTCAATAAATGCTTAAAGAGGTGAGTGATGCTTGTATAACTACACGGATTTATTAGATTAAACTTTATTTTGAAATTTTATAGATTGACACAGTTGTAAGAAATAGAGATACTATACTTCACATACCCTTTACCTAGTCTCCTGCAAAGATAATGCCTTACAGAACAGTAGTAGTGTAATACAACTAGGATATTGATATTGTCCAGATTTCCCCATATACTGGTACTTGTCTGTCTGCGTATGTATATGTGTGTGTATTTAGATCCATGCAATTTTTCACATGTGTAGGTTTGTGTATACACCACCACAGTCAAGATAGAAAACAATTCTATCACCACAAGGCTACATCACCACACCTGCTCCCATCCCCATCTCCCCAGCCCCTATCCTTAAACCCTGGCAACCACTAAACTGTTCTGCATCATTTCAAGAAAGTCATACAAATGAAATCCTATAGTATGTAACCTTTGTAGATTGGCCTTTTTTCCACTTAGTATAATTCTCTGGGCATTCTTGAAGTTGTTAGGTGTATCACTGGTTCATTCCCTTTTATTCCTAAATAGTATTCCGTAGTATGGATGTATTACAGTTTATCATTTATTGGTTGAAGGACATCTGGATTGTTTGCAGTTTTTGGCTATTACAAATAATGCTGCTGTGAACATTTGTGTATAAATTCCACACAAATTTCCATTTCTCTGGGATAAATACCCAGGAATGCAATTGCTGGGTCATATGGTAATGTTTAGTTTTATAAGAAAGCTCCACACTGTTTTCTAGAGGATTATACCGTTGAAAATATAAGAAAGCAACATAGGAGAGATCCAGTTTCTCCATATTCTCACCAGCATTTGGTTATATCACTATTTTTTTTATCTTAGCCATTCTGATAGGTATGTGGTAACACCTCATTGTGGTTTTATTTGCATTTCCCTAATAGCTGATAAAGTTGAGCATCTTTTCATGTGCTTGTTTGCCATTCATATATCCTCTTCAGTGGAATTTCTCTTTTTCTTTTGACCGTTTTCTAATTGCGTTTTTGGCCTTTTTTTTTTTTTTTTTTTTTTTACTGTTGAGTTTTGACAGTTCTCAATATATTCTGCATACTGATCTTATTGAATGCATGCTTTGCAAACATTTTTTTCTCACTCCGTAGCTTGTCTTTTCATCCTTTTAATGGGATCTTTTGCAAAAGAAAGGTTTTAAATTTTGGTTAGGTACAATTTATCAATTGTTCAATGTATGGGTCGTGCTTTTGGTGTCAAATCTAAGAACTCTGCCTATTGCTAGATCCCGAAGATATTCACCTATGCTTCTTATCTAACATTTTACAGTTTTGTGTCTACATTTGAATCTGTAATCCATTTTGAGTTAACTTTTGTATAAGGTACGAGGTTTAGCCTATGGATATCCAAGTTGCTTCAGTACCGTTTGTCGAAAAGGTATTCTTCCTTCGTTGAATTACTTTTGCACCTTTGTCAAAAATCACTTGAGCATATTTGCGTGTGTATAATTCTGGGTTCTCTTTTCTGTTCAATTGATGTATGTGTCTGTCTCTCCACCACTACCAAATTGTCTTGATTACTGTAGTTATATACTAAGCCTTAATATTGAATAAAGTGACATTTATTCTTCTTCAAGATTGTTCAGCTATTCTAGTTCTTTTGCCTTTTCATATAAGTTTTAGAATAGGTTTGCCTATGCCTACAAAAAACTTTGCTGGGATTCTGATAGAAATTGCATTAAAACTATACATCAATTTGGAAAGAATTGACATCTTTTCTATGTTAAGTCTTCTGATCTGTGAACATGGTATGTCTCTTTGTTTACTTAGATCTTTGATTTCTCTTATAAGCATTTTGTAATTGTGAGCATGCAGATTCTTTACATGTGTGCCAAGTTTATACCTAAATATTTCATTTTCTTTGAAGTGATTATAAATGATACTGTTTTTAATGTCTGTTTCCCCATGTTTAGTATTAGTATATAGAAACTGATTTTTATGGACTGATCTCATATCTTTGTGACCTGGCTCAACTCACTTCTTAGTTTTGTATTTTTGTAGATTCCTTGAGATTTTCCATATTGACAATCATGTTTCTGTCAATAGTGACAATTTTATTTCTCCCTTTCAAAGCTGTATGCCTTTCTCTCTTTTTCTTGCTTAGGCGCCTTGGCTAGAACCTTTAATACAATGTTGAATAGAAGTGGCAAGAGCAGTCATCCTTGTCTTGTTCCTGTTCCTAGGGAAGGACCCTAAAGAAGACATCCATCCAGTCTTCCACTATTAAGCATAATATATATTTTGGTAGATGCTCTTTACCAAGTTAAAGTAGTTCTCCATTCCTAACTTTCTAAGGGTTTGGGGTTTTTTTAAGTCATAAAGAAGTGTTGGATATTGACAGGTGCTTTTTCTGCAGCAATTGATATATATGATCATAGGATTTTTCTTTAGCCTGTCCATAAGGTAGATTATATTCAAATGTTGCATCAACCTTGAATATCTTAAATAATAATAATAATATAAATAATAAGTCTAACAATGTATAAAAAGAATTATATACTTAATTTGCTAATATTTCATTGAGGATTTTTTTAAAAATTTTATGAATACATTTCATAATTTTATTAACCTTTTTAAGTAATCTCTGCACCCAGCATGGGGCTCAAACTCACAAGCACATGATGAAGAGTCATGTGCTCCACTGACTGAGCCAGCGAGGTGCCCCTGTTTTGTTGAGGATTTTTTTGTCTAAGTTCATAAGAGATACTGGTTTATAGTTTTTTGGGTTTTTTTGTTTTGGTTTGGTTTGGTTTTTTTGCACTGCCTTTGTCTGGTTTTGGTGTCATGGTGATAATAGCCTCATAAAATGAGTTGGGAAGAATTCTCTCCTCTTCTGTTTTCTGGAAGAGATTATGTAAAACTGGTGTTAATTCTTTAAATATTTGGTAAATTTTTCCAATTAAGCCATCTGGGGACAGGGATTTCTTTTTCAGGAGCCTTGACATTACAAAGCTGATTTTTTTCCCCATGGTTATAGAACTATTCAAGTTATAGTCTAATGTTGGTGGATTTTTAATGGTTTGTGGTTTTGGAGAAATTGGTCCATTTTGTCTAAGTTGCCAATTTGTGAACATAAAGTTGTCCATAGTATTCCCTTATTATCCTTTTAATGACTGCAGGATGTTATAATACCTCCTGTCTCATGTACAATATAAGTAATTGATCTGTCTTCTTTTTTTGTTAGTCTTGCTAGAGATTTATCAATCTTACTGATTTCTTTCCAAAAATCAGCTTTAAATTCCACTGATTTTTCTTATTTTTCCATTTTCAATTTCATAAATTTCTCTTATTATTTCCTTCTTTCTGCCTCCTAAGGTTTATTTTACTAATGTTTTTCTAGGTTCTTAAGGTAGAAACTTGGATCACTACTTCCAGATTTTTCCTCTCTGATAATATAAGCATTTAATATTATAAGTTTCCATCAGGGGTGCCTGGGTGGCTCAGTCGGTTAAGTGTCCGACTCTTGATCTCAGCTCAGGTCTTCATCTCAGAATCCTGAGTTCAAGCCCTGCATTGGGTTCCATGCTGGGTATGGAGCCTACTTTAAAAAAAAAAAAAATACAGTTTCCCTCAGAGCGCTCCTTTAGTTGCATCCCACAAATTTTGATACGCTGTGTTTTCATTTTCATTCAGGTCTTTGTATTTTTTATTTCCTTTGAGTAATAAAAAGCCATGCGTTGTTTAGAAATGTGGCATTGATTTCCAAATGTTTGAAGATTTCCCTGTTGTCTTTCTGTTATTATTTCTAGTTTGATTTCATTATGGTCACAAAACATACTGTATATGATTTTAGCTATTTTAGATTTGTTGCAGTTTGTTTTCTGTCCCAGATATGGTGACTGTTCCATGAGCACTTGAAAGGAATGTGTATTCTGCTGTTGTTGGGTGGAGTGTTCTATAAATGTCAATTTGATTATGTTGGTTGATGGTATTCTTCAATTCTTTTTTATCTTTGCTAATTTTCTGTTTAGTAGTTCTATCAATGACTGAGAGTAGGGTGTTAAAGTCCCCAATTATAACTGTAGGTTTGTCTGTTTCTCCTTACAGCTTTATGAATTTTTGTTTTGGGGGGGGTTTTTATTATGATATGTTAGTCACCATACAGTACATCATTAGTTTTTGATGTAGTGTTCCATGATTCATTGTTTGCGTGTAACACCCAGTGCTCCATGCAGTACATGCCCTCCTTAATGCCCTTCACCGGGGTAGCCCATACCCCCACCCCACCCCCAGAACCCTCAGTTTGTTTCCCGGAGTCCATAGTCTCTCGTGGTTCATCTCCCCCTCTGTTTACCACCCCCCCCACTTCCTTCTCCTAACAATCTCCCTGCTATTCCTTATGTTCCACAAATGAGTGAAACCATATGATAATTGTCTTTCTCTGCTTGACTTATTTCACTTAGCATAATCTCCTCCAGTCCCAACCATGTTGATGCAAATGTTGGGTAATCATTCTTTCTGATGGCTGAGTAATATTCCATTGTATATATGGACCACATCTTCTTTATCCATTCGTCTGTTGAAGGGCATCTTGTCTCCTTCCACAGTTTGGCTATTGTGGACATTGCTACTATGAACATTGGGGTGCATATGGCCCTTCTTTTCACTATGTCTGTATCTTTGTTGTAAATACCCAGTAGTGCAATTGCTGGGTCATAGGGTAGCTCTACTTTTAAGGAAGCTCCACACTGTTTTCCAAAGTGGCTATACCAACTTGCATTCCCACCAACAGTGTAAGAGGGTTCCCCTTTCTCCACATCCTCTCCAACATTTGTTGTTTCTTGCTTTGTCAATTTTTGCCATTCTAACTGGTGTAAGGTGGTATCTCAATGTGGTTTTGATTTGAATTTCCCCGATGGCTAATGATGTTAAACATCTTTTGTTTATTTTAAAGCTGTTGTTTGGTGAAGCCCATTTAGGATTGCTCTTTTTTTGGTGGATTCATCCTTGTATTGCTATGTAATGTCCTTCTTTGTCCCTAGTAATTTTCTTTTCTCTGAAGTCTGCTTTATCTGATACTAATATAGCTACTCCTGTGTTTTTTGAGTCAAGATAGCATGATATATCTTCTTCTGTGCTTTTACTTTCATCCTGCCTATGATGTTATATTTGAATTGAGTTTCTTATAATCATCATATTGTTGGGTCGTGTATTTTTATCCACTCTGTCAATCTCTGTCTTTTATGGTGGCTACTTTAAAACCTTTGTCAGATAATTCCAACTTCTGATTCATCTTAGTACTGGCATCAGTTGGTTGTCTTTTCCCATTCAAGTTGTGATTTTCCTGGCTCATGGTATGACAAGTGATTTTTTTATTGTATGCTGAACATTGTGGATATTATGTTTGGAACTACGGATCCTATTTAAATCTTCTATTTTACCAGGCCAGTTGCCCTGTTTAGGTTCAATGTGTAGGTTCTGTCCTACTTTTGTGGGTGGTAGTTTTTTTTTTAACTTTAATTCCAGTGTAGGGGAGCCTGAGTGGCTCAGTTGGTTAAGCATCCAACTCTTGATTTTGGCTCAGGTCATGATCTCAGGGTCATACGATTGAGCCCTATGTGGGGCTCCATGCTCAGCTGGGAGTTGCTTGGGATTCTCTGCCTCTCCCACTGCTCACTCACACACATGCATGCACGCTCTCCATAAATAAATAAATAAATAAAATTTAATTCTTGTGTAGTTAACAAACAGTGTTATATTCATTTCAGGTATATAATATAGTGTTTCAACAATTCTATATATTACTCAGTGCTCTTCAAGATAAGTATACTCTTAATCTCCTTCACCTCTTTCACCCATTCCCCCCATGTGGGTGGTAGTTTCAGTGATAATTGTCCTTTCAGCGTTAACTCGGACCATGTCACTCTTTTGGCTCCACTTGAGCTCCCCCCTGGATCCCTGCTGGTACCACTCTATCTCTGATGGTGCTTTTGGGAGAGGGAAACACCTACCCTGGCCACATTCTCCTGTTGATGGAAGGCCAGGAGCCAAGGGATTTAGGTAGCTCTCTGCTACTTGGTAGAGGGTGGGAGACTCCAGGCCTGGTTTGCTTTGGGCTCTTGGGTGAAAGTCCGGGAGATGCCTGACCTGGATTGTCTTTTGCCTCTGAGTAGGTGGCCAGGAGCCACTGGTTGTTGGGTGGTTCTCTGCCAGTGGGTAGAGGCTGAAAGACATCAGGCCTCCTGGGGTCACTAGAATGGATAGAGATGCATGCCTGCTGCCGCCAGTTGTGAGACAAGAATGAATCAGCCTGCTTGGGTTCCAGTCTTGCCACTAACGTGGCAGAGTTGTCCCACCGCTGCCACTGGATATGGATCTCCCTGTTAAGTCCCTGATATGCTTCCCCTTTCCCAATCCTTTGTCCAGAGAGAACAGGGGTTTTTTGTTGTTGTTTTTTGTTTTGTTTTGTCTTGGTTTTGATTTTGTATGCCTGTTGTTGGTTCAGTGTGCAGACTTTTCCCATGCCCAGTCTGGGATATAAGGGAGATAAAACACAACCTCATGGTAACAGTTGGAATCCTCCTTAAGTCCTGAAATCCCTAGCCAGTCTGCCTTCTTGTTTCTACTGTTCAGGGTCCTTTATGATTGTCTACTGAATTATTTCCAGATTGTATAGTTGTATTTAGAGGGGAAGAACGGGGAGAAATGGGCCATCTCTTGTCCCAGAACCAGAAACCTCTACCTGTATTTTTAAAGAGAAATATTGTATAAACAGCACTAAAGCAATACTGAACATAACTGAATTTCTTTTCTTTTTTTTTTTTTTTAAAGATTTTATTTTTATTTATTTGACAGAGATAGAGACAGCCAGCGAGAGAGGGAACACAAGCAGGGGGAGTGGGAGAGGAAGAAGCAGGCCCATAGAGGAAGAGCCTGATGTGGGGCTCGATCCCAGAACGCCGGGATCACGCCCTGAGCCGAAGGCAGACGCTTAACCGCTGTGCCACCCAGGCGCCCCCATAACTGAATTTCTGATGATGTATATATTACAAAGTATAGATTTTTTTTAAACACCATAGAAGATGCTGAATTTACCAAACATTTCCTTATCCTAAGATAACCACCATTTTCCAGTTTTTATTGTAACAAACATGAGGTTCTTCAGGTCTCTCACTTCTTTCTCTTTAAGCTGAGGTGGAACAGGCTGGCCAGCATAATGGGTATCACGAAAGTTGGAGATGCTTCCAGGACCTTCACAGGTGTGAGCCCCTGAATATCATTTTTAATGCATAGTACAGAATGGGAGCTTGGGCTAAATCTGTGATGATTAAGTGACATAATCTGTAAGTCTGTAATATTACTTGATTTAGTATTTTTCTCCATTTTATAAAAATAGAATTCAGTTTTTTAAAAATCTTATTTTGGATTAGGACAAATGAGAATTTAGTCTACTTTTACATGATTTCAAATGTTTAATTTAAATTTAAAAACTGCTTGGTGATTACATGATCTAATTCTACCACCTACCCACATCATTGTGTTAGAGACTGTGCAGTTCTCCTTATGGAAAATGATGCCACCAAGCAGTAGGGAATGACTAACTGATTTAATGACAGGACAACAGCATAGTTTCTTTCTGTGTATCCTAAGGAAAGAATGCAGTAAAAAAATTGTTTAACGAAGGCACTTTCTTTATTCTGATCTAACTATAGACTTATACTGGAAAAGAGGTACAAGATAGATAGGTGCTGCTGAGATGTTAGTTGGCCTACAAAGAGAGGAGATAATTTTCTATTGGTATTTTTAAAAAGTAATTCATTTTAAAAAAACAAGGAAAAGAGAGAGAATCCTACACGATAGTTTTATTAATAGAGAAAAAATGGGAACAAGAGAAGAATATCTTAGAAAAGATAGCTTTGGAACATAAGGAATAGCAGGGAGATTGTTAGGAGAAGGAAGGGAAGAATGAGGGGGGGTAAACAGAAGGGGGAATGAACCATGAGAAACTATGGACTCTGGGAAACAAACTGAGGGTTTCAGAGGGGAGGGGGGTGGGGGATTGGGCTAGGCCAGTGATGGATATTAAGGAGGGCACGTATTGCATGGAGCACTGGGTGTTATACGCAAACAATGAATCATGGAACACTACATCAAAAACTAATGATGTGTACTGTGTGGTGACTAACATAATGTAATAAAAAATTTTTTAAAAAAGGAAAAGAAAAGATAGCTTTGTATATAACCCAAGTGTGAGAAAATAAAACCAAATTATAGAAACTGAAGGCCGGATAGTGGGGTGGGTACTAGATGACATGAAGAAAGCACATAAGGAAAAACTATCCTTAGTTCCTAAAAAATAATTAGTATAAACACTAGATTTTTCCCTAATTTTTTATCCTATTCATAGGTATCATAGGTGTTAAAAATAAATTTATTTATTTGTAATGTGATAACAGTCATACTTTTATAGGTTTCGAAAGGTTTTTACTTGTAGTACATCATATTTTATAGCGGTGTGTAATACCTTTATATGCATTATTTTATTTGATCCCCAAGACTATCATAAGGTTAGATGATATTATTCTTATTTTGGAGTGAATGACTGGCCCAAAGTCACAAAGCTAGCAAATGGTGTGGCCAGGGCAGAACCAAGCTCTTTGCTTTCTAATTTAGTGTGGTACAACCATTTTCTGGGAGCCCATGTTGTCTACTTCTTCATTCCCTCTTTACATCAGTTCAAAAATCAAAGGTTAAATGTGATTATAGACTTTGTTCTAGAGGAAATGGAATTGAGGTCCAAGTTACATTTATATTCTTTAGTAATTACCCCCTCTTAAAAAACACTAATTATCTGTATGTATGTTTCAAGAAATCCCCCCCAATATAAAATGAGACTCTGACCTGTGTCTACCATAGCTAGAGTTTTATGTTGCTTATTTGTCTTTTCATTGTTTTTGATAGGTGGCAGTTAGGCCCAGATAAGTTCCATATTCTTATTCTTCACACCAAAGGAAACAGATGTCTCATATTTTCATAAGGTTTATGGAAGTTTCAGGCTTATGAACCTCGTAAAGATAAATGAGTACTGTCAAACCAAAGGATCGTTGTTCACCATGATTACCTTCTGCACCTTTCTACCCATTTCTGGGTCTTTCTTCCTTCCTTTTTCCCTTTGTTTTTCTTTCTTTTCTTTTTTTACCTTCTTTCCTTTCCTTGTTCCCTCTTTGCTTGTTTTGGCCTCCTTTTTTACCCCCCCTCTTGGTTTCTTTTTCTTTTTTTGCTTATTATCAGTGAACACATGTAAAGTTTAATTAGCAACTGCCTTCTTTTGTAATCCGAAGGAGCTGCAGTGCAGTATACTTCCTCTTTGTGATAGCTTCCTCTTTGCCCTACTATCAACCGGGGCCAGATATACACAGACGGTATCTGAACTATCTAGAGGGTGCCTAGGGCCTGAGTTATGATTATGAAGTTGGGTCAAGAATGTGAACACTGCCTGCCTAAAATTACACAGAACTGCTTTGGCATAATTTAAAATTCATTCAGCAATGGTACCATTTTTTCTACCACCAACAGATACGTTTATATTGGCATTATAGAAATACATGTAGCTATTCTTTGCAGACAAAAGAAGTGGATAAAGACTTATCAGACCTCACTATTCTAGTATAACTTAAGCAAACCACTTTGAAACAATTTCATTCATAGACTTGAATATAATCTTTACGTTTATTTTCTCAACTTTCATTTTTACTTTTTATAGTAAGGGCTTTGTTTTTTGTTTCCCATACTGACATCTCTGGATATAATTTCTCTTAAAAGAAAAAAAGACAGGAAATGAGAGTTCAGGTTTTATTTTAGGACTTTTGTCATTTTGTAGAAAGCACACACCACTGAACCCACTAATGTATTTTCCCCCCTGAATATTGAAGATCTGCAAATATTTTTTTGTGGTGTTGTTGACAGACAGTTCTAACTTAATGATGAACATTGATAGTGTATTGCTGTTCTTCTGTCATTGTCTATGAGAATCAAAACGCAAATAACTTACTGTTCTGCCTTCCTGGTTGGCCACATACCAGAGTTCCATTTTAAAGTCATGGCGTAATTAGTGTTATATAACTGCTTTATGCAAATCCCGATTAAGTTTTTACCGATATCATGTCAGAGAAGTCATCTTGGATCCATATGGAAAATCTCAAAATTGAGGAGATATTTGTGTTTACATGTCTTTTGGTTTTTATTTAGTTCTGCAGTGGTTAAGTAACAGTACTCCTGTTTAAAATGGGCAGAGTGGAGTACCTGGGTGGCTCAGTTGGTTAAGTGTCTACGTTTGGCCCAGGTCATGATCTCCTCAGGGTCCTGGGATCAAGCCCTGCATTGGTCTCCCTGCTCAGAGGGGAGTCTGCTTCTCCCTCTCCCTCCGCCCCTCTTCCTACCCGCCCCCCACCCTGTGCTCTCTCTCTCTCAAATAAATAAATAAAATCTTTAAAAATGATAATAATAAAATAAAGTGGGCAGAGAATGACCTTCTTCCTCGTGTAAGCCAAAGTCATAGGATATAGCTAGCTTTTTATCTTGATATAAAAACCTTGTTTCTCCAACCCCTATAAGTATGGAACATACAGAAAAATGATTCATGGTATAGAATGTAGTCTTTTTGCTATTCATGGTTCTGGCCAATGTTTATTCTCAATACCTTATCTTCTTTTTCTCCATTTTACTTTTCATAATTATACTCTTAAAGAAATTATGTATTTTTGGTATTTTGCTGGGTTTTAAAAGGTTGAAAATCAGTTTCAATTGTTTTGAAATTCAAATCTTTCAGGACACAGAGTCCTGGTGTGTTCCCATGTTTGCTCTGGAGAAAATAATCCAAATCCCAAGATCCAAACCTCCTTTCTTAGTAGAAGGGGCTACCACATCACTTCTTTCAGGAAATATCACATAGTGTTTAAAGGATATTTCAAGGCTCAAGCATCTATATTCTGTTATCTAGTCTATTGATTGTGTTTATTAGCCATTAAATCTGTCATGCTCTCTTGCCTCCCGGGCTTTGTGTTAACTACTCCCACCTCAGATACTTTCTGGTTTCTCTGGGACTCCCTTACCCTCTTTCTCAAGAGACTAGTTTAGATAGCCTTTATGTGTGCTACACTGTTCTATTATTGCCTGTAGTTTTCTTTTTTTTAAGATTTAATTTATTTATTTGACAGAGAGAGATAGCCGGCGAGAGAGGGAACACAAGCAGGGGGAGTGGGAGAGGAAGAAGCAGGCTCCCAGCGTAGGAGCCCGATGTGGGGCTCGATCCCTGAACGCCAGGATCACAGCCTGAGCCGAAGGCAGACGCTTAAGGACTGAGCCACCCAGGCGCCCCTATTGCCTGTACTTTCTCACCAAATATCATCTCCTTGAGGACAGAGATTTTTAACATGTTCATGATTATATCTTTACTACCTGGCATGAAGCCTGGCACATAATAGATATTAAATAAGTATTTGCTGAATAAATGAGTAAAATTACAGGAAAAATGGTTATTTAATTTCATACTTCTTTCATATTTAAAAACCATTATAAATCCCTTATGCCAAGATGTTTGTTATCTTGATTAGTACTACACTTCGTTATATAAGTGGAAAGTTTCAATTATTTGGTTACATTTTATTTATTTATTTTTGAAACATTTTATTTATTCATTTGAGAGAGAGAGTGGGGGGGAGGAGCAGGGGAAGATGGACAAGCACACTCCACGCTGAGCGCGGCGCCCAATGTGGGGCTCTGTCTCACCACCTTGAGATCATGACCTGAGCCAAAATCCAGAGTTGGACCCTTAACTGACTGAGCCACCCAGGCCCCCCTATTTGGTTACATTTTAAATTAGGGACTTGCAAAATGGGTTCCTTAGTAAGAGATCTCCAGTTTCCCTTGGAGAAAAAATTGTAGCTCATCTGCCCGGAAGAAATAATTAGTGTCACATGTTACCCCTTAATGCGATTTTTCTGAAATAGCTAGATTTGTTTGTTTGTTTGTTTGTTTTTTAATAGTAAGCTACAGCGTTTGCTATACTCTAGTGCAGAGCTTTGAAGTTGAGTGGGAGTGGAGTTGGGCCCTCCATTCCCATACAAGTGGGTAGAGCATTAAATTGTTTCTTCTATAGGCTGCAACCTCCCTGAAAGTAGGGTTTTTGTCCATCATATTTCTGTCTAGTACCTAGCACAAACTGGTCATTTTAGGAACTCACAATTTATTGAATAAATTCGTGAATGAAGGAACATTATAGTGGAGATCTTAGTTCTTTGTGTGAATTCTGTGGTAGAATATAAATGGCCAATTTACAAAGTAGAACTTACTGTCTAAATACAATATGCTTTCTGAAAATGAGCAAAATCTGTTCGGATTAGGAAAATCACAACTTTGCAGTCGGTTTTATATAACATTGTCACTATTTCAGGAAAAGTGGGTCTAAAATTAATCCATAAAGAGCAAATGGACTTTTCAAATTTTAATCTAGCAATAGAAGTTGAAAAGGGTGGTGTTTGTGGCCTTTAAGTAGATCTTTATTCGGGAAGACATAAAATGGAAACTCTAAATGCCAATATTCCTGAGGTTTATTTATGAACATTATGTTTTAGGATTTTTATAAAAGTTCGTCTTCTGCCAGAAAGGAAACTTGAGTTTGAGAACCAGTCTCCAAGGACTTGATAATATTGAATGAACTTAACTCTTTGTCTGACACAGATTGATTTTATTATTTTTGGCACAAGGTCAGAATAGCTTAGCATAGCATTTATATGAATGTTTTTGAACATTTTCCTTTGCTATTACTTTTCAACATAAATGAGTGCTTTTCTTTCAAAGTGGTATATGCTTACGGTATATGAACAAGTGGCTCAAACTTGTTTAGACTTGAGCTTTCATGCTATGATTAGAAAATTGTCAAATGAACTTTCTCTAGTCCTGGTTCTTAACTTTTCCAGAACCTCAGCTTCCTCATCTGTGAAATTGGGATAATAGTGCCTACCTCTTAGGATTCTTTGGGAATTAATTAACACAGTGTGCACATAAAACCTCTCGCACTAAATATGCGTGTTGTGGGTAGATGGTGGTAGGGTGGAATCAATAGGGAGCGTTGTTAAAGCCAATGCAGGGATGGAATTAGCTGTTATGCTTGCTTGATGTTTTTGATCACCTTGTCTTTTAAATATGAAATACCAGTAAGGAATATTTTACAGTCACCACGTAATAATGTAGGCTGGTATGTGAAGATGTATGTCAGCAAGTTGCAGATTGGTATTATAGTATGACTCCATCTGTGTAATAAAAAGGGTATGATCTCTATGCATACTTAACAGATGAATTTTTAAAGAACACAATAGGGGGTGCCTGGGTGGCCCAGTCAGTGAAGCGTCCAACTCCTGGTTTCTGCTCAGGTCATGATCTCAGGGTCGTGAGATCGAGCCCTGTGTCAGGCTCTGTGCTCAGTGTGGAGTCTGCTTGAGATTCTCTCTTCCTCTCCGTGCCCCTCCTGCTTGTGCTCTCTCTCTCTCTCTCTCAAATAAATCAATACATAAATCTTTAAAAAAAAAAAGAATACACAATAGTTTCTTAGGAGTAATTACCTTTGAGGAGTGAGAATAGAGAGGCTATCCCCTCTTCACCCCTTTATACTGCTGGAATGTTGGAGATATATTACTCTTATAATAAAGGCTCTTGAATGTTTTGACAGCAGTTGGTGGGCTGAAGACTGTAAATAGAAATAATAAACTGCCTAATATGAACTCTAGTGAAATCTAAGTGTAATTTTTTATCATAACTAATAATTTCAGTAGAGTTATGTCCATGATTATAAAAATGAAGTGATTTGGAGAGGTTCCTGTTAAAATTATGGTTAATTAATCCAAACTGACTGACACAGTGCTGGATACCCTAAAGATGTATGTTTGATTGTTTTAATTCAGAGTATTTTCTTTTCTGTTACAAGTGAGCACAACAAAAGTTGAAAGTGAAATTCCTCCCTAGTGACACTACCACTGACATTTATTGATAGTGATCTGGCGTATATTTTTCTGGAATTTTTCCTACAGGCATCCATAAGCCCACCCATAATTATATGCATGTATTTCTTTAATAAAAGTGGGATTTTATATGCACTGTTGTGTAACATGCTTTTCTCACTTAATATATTTATATAAGATCAGTACATACATCATATATACTTCTTATATTTATATAATATTAGTCATATGTACTTCTGTTCTGCCTTAGTTTATATAATAAATGTTTCTGATGAAAGTAAAAGTTGTTTGCATTACCTTACTATATTGAATATTCCTGTTCCACTTGTGTATTTCAATAGAGCAAATGCCTAGAAGCAGAATTGCTGGGATGACAAGATACCCCATTCTAAAATTTGATAGACATCGCCAGCTTGGCCACCAGTGAAGTTCTCTTGTTATACCTACTTGTACAACCACCCACCCACAGGGTCTGATATGTTGCCTGTTTTCCCCTTCTAACACACTAATGTACACTACCGCTTCTAACGTGCTGCCCTTGTATGAATCAATTAATATAATTTAATTTACATTTCTTTGATTATCACTGTGGTTGAAAAAGCTTTTCACCTGTTCATCAGCCATCTATAATTCTGTAAATTGGCTAGTCACCTCCTTTTGTCGTTTCTCACTTTTTCTTTTTGATTTGTAGCTGTTCTTTATACATTATAGAAAACGGTTATCTTTGTAGTATATGAAACAAGTATTTTCCCCATTTATTGTCTTTCTGTCTCTTACTAGTATTTTATGGCAAAGAAGCAATAATCTTTATGTAATATTATTTTTATCAAGAATTAACATTTATATAGTTTAAAATAAAAATTTTCTTCAAAGCTGTAATGAAAAATTGTTGTCTCCTGCCTCACATCTCCACTCCCTCTTCCAAATCCTGCTTCCCAGAAGCAACCACTTTAAAGTTTCATAGGGGTTTTCTCTGATTTTTCTTCTCCATATTTCTGAAGAATATATATATAGATAGATATCAGCATATCTATCTATATATATATTTTTTTAAGATTTTATTTGACAGACAGAGAGACAGCCAGTGAGAGAGGGAACACAAGCAGGGGGAGTGGGAGAGGAAGAAGCAGGCTCCCAGTAGAGCAGGGAGCCCGACGTGGGGCTCAATCCCAGGACCCTGGGATCACGCCCTGAGCTGAAGGCAGACGCTTAATGACTGAGCCACCTAGGCACCCCTGAAGAATATATATATTTTTTAGAGATTTATTTATTCATTTGAGAGAGAAATGGAGAGAGTGAGGCAGTGAGGGGCAGTGAGAGAGGGAGAAGCAGGCTCCCCACTGAGCAGGGAGCCTAACGTGGGGCTCAATCCTAGGACCCTGAGATCATGACCTGAGCCGAAGGCAGATGCTTAACCCACTGAGCCACTCATGTGCCCCAAAAGAATATATTTATACTGCCATCTCAGACTTTTAGTTTTAAGTGAAATATGAGAATTTAGCTTTCTTATGCATACACACATTTTACCCTCATCTTCTAGATACAGTTATGTCATAATTTTTGGTTAGCTCAATATATAATGCTTCCATTACTGTGTATATTAGTCACAGCTACAATTTTTTTAAAAGTAATCTTTCCACCCAATGTGGGGCTTGAACTCAAGACCCTGAGATCAGAAGTTGCATGCTCTACTGATTGAACCAGCCAGGCACCCCTGCTGCTGTGATTTTTCATGTACTCTGTGTAAATTTACTTTCTCTATATAACATTTTGTTTTCCCTAGAGTAAATAATTATTTTATTTTTCTTTTGTTAATGTTTATTAATTAATTCACATATTTTATGCCAAAATTTTAAATAATGTCTCAATAGATCCATTCAATATATATATATTGGGTAACTATCAATTTCATCTTTTTCTTGAAGACTTCCATACAGGATCCCTCTATCCTTCTACTCCAGTATGGACTGGTTATTCCTTAGTATACAGTTATCCTGAGAGTTCCCTTCAACATCGTCCTGGAGATTTACATTTTTATGTAGCAAAAATAATAAGTGTTTCTCTGAGTTTCTATAATTTGTGTCACACTTAAAATCTGAGATCATACAAATATTCATCCATAATTTTAGTGGTTTAATGGTTTTATTTTTTCCATGTACGTATCTAAATTATCTTGGTGTAATGAATGAGGTAGAGGTTTACTTTTTTTTTTGTTTTTTTACTTTGAATGACTAGTCACTTGTTCTTTTTTCATTTTATTGAAAAAGTAATCCATCTTCCCACACTGATTTGAAATGCCAACTGTATCATATATTATTAAATACCCATATGTATTTGGTTCTGTTTTTGAGACCCTTGATCAGTTTCATTGACCTTGCTGTCCTATTCCAGTGCTAGATCTCAATATTTGATTTGTTGTAGTTTTGTAATTTGTTTTAATAGCTGATAGAATAAGTCCTCCTTCTTCATTACTCTTTTTTCTTCCTGAATTCCCTGGCTATTTATTAGTTGTTTATTTTTCTAGATTAGGAGTTTGCAAATGATAGCCCACAGACTGAATCTGCCCTGCTGCTTGTTTTTGTGTAAACTGAGAATGAGGGGCACGTGGGTGGCTCAGTCAATAAGCATCTGCCTTTGGCTCAGGGCGTGATCCTGGGTCCTGGGATCAAGCCCCGCATTGGGCTCCCTGCTCCACTGGGAACCTGCTTCTCCCTCTCCCACTCCCCCTGCTTGTGTTCCCTCTCTCGCTGGCTGTCTCTCTCTCTCTCTCTCTCTGTCAAATAAATAAAATCTTAAAATAAAATAAATAAACAAACAAACAAACTGAGAATGAAGAATGGTTTTTAAATTTTTTAATAGTTGGGGGAAAAATGAAAATAATTTCTTGACATGAAATTCAAAGCTCAGTGTCCAATAAAGTTTTATTGGAACATGTGCTCATTTATTATCCATGGCTGCTTTCACACTACAAGACAGAATTGAGTAATTACATCAGAGACTGTATGGCCCACAGAACCTAAAATATTACAGATACTTTACAGAAAAAGTTGGCTGACCCCTGTTCTAGATCAAATTTTAAACCATTTAAAAGGGAAATCTGTTGGAATTTCATGTAATATATAGATTAAGGAGAAATAATCTTTTCAAACTAAATCTTACCATCAAAGAAAAAGATATGTCTTTCATTAATTTAGATTTTTTATTATATCTCTTAGTAGCATTTTATGATTTTTTTTTTCCATCTAGTTCCTGTACATTACTTACATTTATTCCTGGATTTTTTTTTTTTTTTGGTTATTGTAAATATAGTTGTGAGTGGGATCTTTTCCACCCTATTTTCTTTATAAAAAATTAAAAATATAATACATACTCATTATAAAATTTTGAAGATGTATCCTCTAAGGTCATCACTGATTAAGAGCAATTTTGCTGGGATGCCTGGGTGGCTCGGGTGGCTCAGTTGGCTAAACGTCTGCCGTTGGCTCAGGTCATCATCCCAGGGTCCTGGGATCGAGTTCCGCATCAGGCTCCCTGCTCAGCAGGGAGCCTGCTTCTTCCTCTGCCTGCTGTTCCCCCTACTTATGCGCTCTCTCTGTCTCTCTCTGTACCTCTGGCAAATAAATAAAATCTTAAAAAAAAAAAAAAAAGCAGTCTTGCTATCTTAATTAGGTAAGTGAAACAACAAAGAAGATAGAAATTATTTACCTAGTACAAATATAGGTTGACGGTAAAAAATTATTTTTCTAGAATTTTAAATTATCATTTTTTTAAATATCCTGTGATCTAACTTAGTTATTTTTTTAAGATTTATTTATTTATTTTAGAGAGAAAATTGGGGGGCAGAGGAAGAGGGAGAGAAAATCCACAAGCAGACTCCCCAGTGAGCATGGAGCCCCACTCAGGGCTGGATCTCAGGACCCCGAGATCATGACTTGAGCCAAAATCAAGAGTCAGATGCTTAATTGCCTGAGCCATCCAGGCACCCCCTAATTTAGCACATGTTTTAACTATGCGTCAAAGACAAAATTACTTTAAAATTATTATAGTTTAAAATTATCAGAGTTTATAATTTTAAATATTTTTAATTAAAAATATGCTTCTGTTAGATACTGTAATGCACAGTATAGAAAGTAGATATCCCCAGTCAAATAAGAGTCCCCAATCATACCAGACTTTCCCCCAACAGTTATAGTCACTGTAAACAGTTTGAGACAGTTTTCTAAATTTCTCCTTTATCCTTCTTAACATTATTCATATTATTAATGTTATTTTTAAATGTAATCATATTATAGATATTACTATTTACTTGATATTTTAGTATATAAATCTGCTTTCCTATAAATTTGCTTCTGGTTGTATAAGCTACATAGTAAGAGTGTAATTGTACCAATTCCTCTTTGATGGACATTTGGGTTTTTCCGAATGTTTTCTATTACAAACCATACTGTAATTATCATTATAAATAGCAGTGTGATTCATTTTCAGTTCGTCTACTCTGACTCTAAAATATTCCAGTTTAGGGACCCTCTTTTTTCATGAACTTGCATCAGGGTAAGGGCCCTTTTACTTTAAAGCCATGTACTAACCAGAAGTCCTTTCTGTTTTTTGTTTTTTGTTTCTTTAATAATAAAACAGCCCTTGTAGCAGTGAGCTTACAGTCTAGTATGGTTGGCCAGTGAGTACCCACTTGATCATAACTATAACTAATTATGTTGTTTATAAAATATCAGTCATGACTATGAGCCAATAAACTTAACTTGCCTTGGGCTGTCAACAGATTGCAGGGGAGTGGGGGGAGGAGAATGGGTTGATTAATCCAGTATATGAAACAAAGTATATATGAAATGGTAGCAAAATGCTGTTTATTGGTGGGCTTGTGCCAAAACAGATCTCTCACCTACTAGGCTAAAATACATATTGTAACAAGAGGAACAGAAAAAGAGGATGTAAATCCCTTTGGGTATCCTGGCATTCCAGGATGTGCTATCTTGTTTCATTATGGATGTGCTAGCAGCATCAGCTTCAAGAAGTAATGGTTGAAATACATGTAATCCTATTTCTCAAAATATAATTAAATCATGAACCTTTATTAAATCTCAAGATTTCACTAGACCTCTGGTCCTACATTTATTAGGACATGTGATTAAAAGACAGTACAAATGGTTCATAATAAGTGAAAAATTATTAAACTTTATTAATAATATGGAAATGTAAATTAGAGGGGTGCCTGGGTGGCTGAATCTGTTAAGCGTCTGCCTTTGACTCAGGTCACGATCTCGGGGTCCTGGGATCGAGCTCCACATTGGGCTCCCTACTTGGCAGGAGTCTCCTTCTCCCTCTCCCTCTGCCCCTCCCTCCCGCTCGTGCTTACTTATGTGCTCTCTCTCAAATAATTAAATCTTAAAAAATCTTTTTTTTTAAAGATTTTATTTATTTATTTGACAGAGAGAGACATCCAGCGAGAGAAGGAACACAAGCAGGGGGAGTGGGAGAGGAAGAAGCAGGTTCTCAGCAGAGGAGCCTGATGTGGCGCTCAATCCCAGAACGCCAGGATCACGCCCTGAGCCGAAGGCAGACGCTTAACGACTGAGCCACCCAGGCGCCCCAAATCTTAAAAAATCTTTAAAAAATCTTAAAAAAAAAAAAGGAATGTTAATGTTGTCTTAATTATTACATACCTTTTGACAAATCAGTTGCACTTATAGAAATTTATCCTAAGGAAATAATTATGGGTACATCACCACATGTATTTCCAGAACTTTTTTGTCATCCTAGACAGAAACTGTGTACCTACCCATAAAGCACTAATCTCCATTCCCCTATCTTTGCCCAGCCCCTAGTAACCTCTCATCTACTTTGTCACTATGAATTTGCCTATTCTAGATTATTTCATACAAGTGGAATCATATAATATTTGTCCTTTTGTGTCTGGCTTATTTCAATTTTTTATCCATGCTGTAGCATATACTAAAAATTAATTCCTTTTTATGGCTGAATTATGTTCTATTGTATGTAGTCTACCATAGTTTGTTTATCCATTCATCTGCTGATGGACACTTAGGTTGTTTCCACCTTTTTAGCTATTGTGCATAATACTGTTATAAACATTGGTATGCAAGTATCTGTTTGGTCCCTGTTTTCAATTCTTTTGGTTTACCCAACTCTACTTACACGTAGAGTTGCTGGAACAAATGGTAATCTGTGTTAACTTTTTGAGGAACCACCAAATTGTTTTCCATGTGACTGTACCATTTTACATTCCCGCCAGCAATGTAAGGGAGTTCCAAAGTCTTCACAGCCTCACCAACACTTATTTTTTCCCATTTTTTAAATTAAGCCACCCTAATGGGTATGAAGTTGTATCTCACTGTGGCTTTCATTTACATTTCCCTAATAAGTAATAGTGTGGAGCATTTTTTCAAGTGTTTATTGGCCATTTGTATGTCTTCTTTGGACAATTGTCTATTCAAGTCCTTTGCCCATTTTAAAATTAGATTTTTTTTTCGTTGTTGAGTTGTAGAAATTCTTTATATATTCTAGACATTAAACCTTTATCAGATATATAACTTGCCAATATTTTCTTCCATTCTGTGGGTCATCTTTTCAATATTAATTGTATCCTTTGCACATACAGTTTTAATTTTAATGAAGTCCATTCAATCTATTTTTTCTTTTCATTGCTTGTGCTTTGGGTGTTGTATTTAAGAAACCTTTGCCAAATCCAAGGCAATACAGATTGCCCCTATGTTTTCTTTATTATACTTTTAGCTCTTAAATTTAGAGCTTGGATCTATTTTGAATTAATCTTTGTATATGGTATAAGATAAGGGTCCAACTTCATTCTTTTCCATGTGGATATACAGTTGTCTCGGCACTATTTTTTTAAACTGTCTTTCCTCCATCGTATTGTTTTGGCACTCTTGTTGAAAATATTTCTATGCTCTCAAATCTATTCCATTGGCCTGTATATGTCTGTTGTTAGGCTGGCACCACACTGGTTTGATTACTGTAGCTTTGTAGTAAGTTTTGAAATCAGGAAATATAAGTCTTCTAACTATGTTCTTTTTCTTCAAAGTTATTTTGGCTACTCCGGGTCCCTTGAAATTCCATAGAAATTTTAGGATGGGTTTTCCCACTTCTGCACAAAACACCATTGGGATTTTGATAGGAATTGCATTGAATTTGTGTATTGCTTTGGGTAGCATTGTCATCTTGATGATATTAAGTCTTCTAGTTCTTGAACACAGGGTGCTTTTCCATTTCTTTAGGTCTTTTTAAATTTCTTTCAACACTCTTTTAGCTTTCGGTGTACAAGTCTTCTGCCTCCTTGATCAAATTTATTCCTAAGTATTTTATTCTTTTTAATGGTACTGTAAATGTAATTGTTTGCTTAAATTCGTTTTCATGTTATTCATTGCTAGTGCATAGAAATACAACTGATTTTGTGTGTTGATTTGTATCCTGCAGATTTGCTGCATCTGTTTATTAACACTAACAGGTTTTTTGTGTTCTTTGGAGTTTTCTAGAGATAAGATCACATCATCGAGGCAGAATTTTTTAAAAAGATTTATTTATTTATTTTGAGAGAAAGTAGGGGGAGGGACAGAGGGAGAGAATCTTTCAAGCAGACTCCCTGCTAAGTAAGAAGCCCAACATGGGACTCAGTCCCACAACCCATGAGATCATGACTTGAGCTGAAACCAGAGTCAGACACTTAACCGACTGAGCCACCCAGGTACCCCGAAGCAGAATTGTTTAAAACATCATATCTTTTCTGAGTAAGATCAAAAAACGTAATTTATGTCAAATGAGTAGGAGCTCCTCAGTTTTATGTTTTGTTTTTTGGTTTTGTTTTTTTGGTTGGTGAACCGTTTCTATTTTCTAAAAAGGAACACTTGTAATAAACATAGAATTTCTGAAGGACAACAAGTAAACTAGTGCATTTAATCAGATTCTTTTGAGTAGCAGGTATGCCATAGTTAAAGGGAAGATTAAAGGAGAAGTTAAAACATTGAGATTTATATGGGCATGTAAGATTATATGGGCAAATCCATAATCAGCCATATACTACATGAGTCTATCAAGAAGGCAGTCATCTGAACCCCGCATGTAGAATGCCTATTCTGCAATAGGCAAGGCATGGAAACAACCTAAATGTCCATTGTTAGATGAATGGATAAAGAGAATGTGAGACAGACAAATAGACACACACACACACACACACACACACAAATATTAGCTGTAAAAAAAGAAGGAAATCCTGCCATTTGCAACAACATGGACGGACCTTGAGGGCATTATGCTTAGTGAAAAGAGAAAGACAAATACTGTGTGATCTCACTTACAGTGGAATCTTTAAAAAAAAAAAAAAACAAAAAAAAACAACAACAAAAAAACCCAAACTCATAGAAACAGTAAAATGGTGTTAACCAGGGGCTGAGAGATAAGGGAAATAGGGAGATGTTGGTCAAAGGGTACAAACTTCTAGTTATAAGATGAATAAATTCTGGGTATCTAATATTCAACATGGTAACTATAATCAACAATCCCGTATTATATACATGAAAGTTGCTAAAAGAGTAGATCTTAGCTGTTCTCAATACATAAAAGTTAGGTGAGGTGACAGATCTGTGATTCACTAAACCTTGTTGTGGCAATTATTTCACAACATATTCATGTATCAAATCATCATGTTATACACCTTAAACTTACACAATGTTATGTCAATTACATTTCAAGGAGGAAAAAAGGAAGGCAGAGTCACCCATTAGCATTAAGAATAATTTGAGGAGATATCTAAGAAGTCAAATAAGAATCAGTCTCTAAGTCACATATACATGATATCCCATCCCTGTGCAGTCTTTGCAAGTGTCCTTGTTAATATCAAAACCTCATAATAACCTGCCTTTCACTGCACCATCCTAAAAATATCCCAGCAGCAACCTAACTTTCTTGTATCAATACCCCCAGCTCCTGGTGAACTTGCAGAATTATCCAATCCAAAATTCTCAATCTCCTTTATTTACTTTTTCTTCTATCAATTTTCCATTGTGATTTATAGTTACAATTTAGTTAGTTTTAGCCCAAACAAGTTTTTTCTCTCATGTGCATATACATGGCGCNTATTCACTCTTTCCCCAGACTCTCAAATAAACTGTTCAATCTAGTTTCCTCCGTGTTTAGATCCAGGGTGGGGGGGAGGATTATTTTCTTTTTTAAAAAGTTAAAATATTTCTGGGACGCCTGGGTGGCTCAGTTGGTTAAGCGTCTGCCTTCGGCTCAGGTCACGATTCCAGGGTGCTGGGATTGAGTCCCTCATCGGGCTCCTTGCTCAGCAGGGAGTCTGCTTCTTCCTCTGCCTGCTGCTCTCCCTGCTTGTGCTGTCTCTCTCTCTGACAAATAAATAAAATCTTTAAAAAAATAAAAAGTTAAAATATTTCAAACATGCAAAATATAATTAACAGCTATGAACCTATCTCTCAGAATTAATTTTTTTAAAGAAATACAGTATTATATAATTGAAGTCTCCTTTGTACCCCTTCCTAGTCCCATTCCTACCATCCATCCTAGATTTACCTACTCTTCTGAAGTTAGTGTATATTCCAGCCCTTCCCATTTGTACTCATATATGTGCTTCTACAAACAATATGAATGTTTTTGTGTTGCGATTTTAAGTAAATTTCAATATATCCTTCAACTTGGTTTTTCCTCCATTGTGTTTTTGACATTTATCCTTATTAATCAATTTAGATTAAGTTCTCTGATTTAAATTATGGTGTGGCATTTATATCAGGTGATTATACCACAACTATCCTTTTCCCTTTTGATAGATGTTTATTATTTTTTACCATTACAATGCCTTAATGAATAATTATGTACCCCTGTGGGGTCATGTAGTATGCACATCCCCAAATTTACTAGATACTCCTAAATTTCATTAATAAAATGGTTATAGTAAGGTTTCTTTTTTATTTTGTGAGCAAAAATGTGTTAATCATGACTGGTAAGCATTGTTATAATGAAAAAGAAAATGGATGAAAATTAGGATGGGGTTTCAGCTCTAGAACTAATTGGTTGAATAACTTGTATTAAGTTTTTCTATCTATCTGAGTCTCAGTTTCTCCATCTCCAAATTAAGGTCAGATTGAATATGATCTCTGAAGTCTTTTCCAACTTGATGTTCTGTGGTTTTCGTGCCGATGATATATTGTATATCGAGAGACAGAAGAGCCATACATTTTTAAATGAAATTAGATCCAATAAAGAACTAATGTCAGCAGTCCCTAACGTCCTTAAGTAATCCAAAAGTTCAATTCAGAATATCCTCAAATCTCTGTCATTTTTATGTACTCGTTCTTAATTCAAGATATAGTTTTAAAATTATTATTCAATTAAATGTTCTCTGATTTACATAATTAGTTGTATTTCAGCAGTACTTTTTAAAGATATTTTTAAGTGCAAAATGAGGTATTAGATTTGGATTATAGTAATATAATTTGCAGACTAATCTAAAAGCCAAAATTCTATATGAAACTTTGATTTGTAGATAAAAACATACTCAGTTACTGATAGATAACTAACTTGGAAGTGAACATTTGGAACCCAACCCTTTTGCAAGTTGGAGACTTCCTGTAACATTAATCTCAGGAAATCCTAGGCAAATACACAGTTATTACTCTAAAAGATATATACATGATGTGTACTGTGATGGAAATTAAAATGTCACTGCTAAAAGATTTGCATTTTGTGGGCTTGGGAGGACCTGGACTACCATGCTAGGCTTTGTTTTCTCTGCTAGCAATATCATTCATTTTACTACTCCAGGAAAAAGGAAGGCAAACGTAAAGTCTTGGAAAGGAGAACATTTTATCAAATATTTTGCAAAAGGGGAAAGAGACAACTTCAAGAGCAATGATAGTAAATAACTTCTTTAGCTAAGTCACCAAATAAGGTAGAGCTGCAATTACTTATTCCAGTTTGAGTTCTTCATAAGAAGTTGTCCTGGGTTTCCTTTAATGTAAAAGGTTTGGTTTTCATTTCTCTAAATTTTTAGCATCTGATTACTGAGGAGTTTAGACATTGCTATTGTGTATAAGTTTACTACTGAAATATCTGATTCAAACTTATAATGGGGTTACTATTAACAATAATCTTTCAAATGTTAGAGTGCCCAAGTCTTGGGTGAAGTTCTAAGAGACAGCCTTTCTTTGTCATATAGATGAAGACACCTTTTTTCTGTAGTGTCTTGCCTGACCTTTCTGCTAGGATCCAGTATTACCTCTAGTTGGTTGGCTGTCTTTTTATATAGGTTTGAAACTCATTTTTTACAGATTTCATTTTGTTTGCTTTTAATACGTTTTAAATAGCTGTTCAGCCTCTTTTCTGCATTTTTTCCTCTCTTTAATGATAGGGATTTTTTTTTTGTCAGTTTCATTTTCACTCCAGTTTTTAATACAAGGCTCAGCAGAAAAAGAGCCTCAGCAGATAAGCACTTTTGATTGATGGAATTCACATCTGTTGTGTTTCCCCAAATGTACTTTTTCCTCCACAGCCTTTCAACACTCTCATTATGATTTTGTTGTGCTAGATCATGATACTACGGGTCTCTGGTTAAGATCAGTGTTACTCAGTAGCCAAAAATAATGTGAGAGTGCAAGGTTGTGACAAAAGCTGTTAGAGACAAACAAAAAAATTGAGATAGAAGTGATACTCTTCTTCTGTTGATTCAGTATGCAACTTTGGGCAATTCATTTCCTTTAGCTTTGCTTTCATTCTTCATCTTACAGGTGACACAGAAGCTGTCTTGTGGATTTTATGAATAATTCAATTATCAAACATTTGTAAATTGTGATGCCTATTGAATTGGATATTAGTAATCAACCTATAACAAATAAATTATTTTAAGAAGCTGGTCCCTCAGTACTATCCAGTTCCCTACTCCCAAGAAAAATATCTTTATTGAAACTGTCCAAGGCATGACTGGTTGCAGATTCTAGAAACGTGGGCAACTATATCAACCATAATCCATAATTATGGTAGTGTTGTTTATTTTTAAAATCACAATTGTTTATATAATTTAACTATATTTCTTTTTTTTTTTTTTTTTAAGATTTTATTTATTTATGTGACAGAGAGGCAGACAGCAAGAGAGGGAACACAAGCAGGGGGAGCTGGAGAGGAAGAAGCAGGCTCCCAGCAGAGGAGCCCGATATGGGACTCCATCCCGGAACACCGGGATCACGCCCTGAGCCGGAGGCAGACGCTTAATGACTGCGCTACCCAGGCGCCCCATAATTTAACTATATTTCTTTAATTAGTCCTAATAAATGTTAAATTATAAATTAAGTTACTAGATTTTCTCAAAGTTTTAATCCTTAACACGGGGGAATCACTTAGCTTTCACAGTTTTAGCCAGCTCATCTGTCTTAAATTTCTATAGCTATGATTTTTGTCTTATGTTTCTTGTTGAAACGTGAAAAACTATTTTGTTGATTACTTAATTTTTGAGTCAGTAACCCAAGCAAAAGAACATTGAAGTTATGGTAGTCTCCAAGTAGCAAATATTCTCAGATTTGTTCTTGAGCCATTTTTTGCCTGATTGCCTGAGGAATATTTTTAGTTTTTAGAATTTAGTAGCTTAATTAGGACTTGTCTCAGTGTTTAGTTATTCTATGATCATTTTCTCTGGTCTACTGTGTGTCCTTTCTAACTGCAGCTTTCTCTTTTTTATACCTGGAAGTTTTAAAAATTATAATAATTTTCAAATTTAATTTTATTTCCATTATCTTCTTCAAGGATGCTGATTATGAATATGTTCATCTTTCGTATCTATAATTTTCCCTAATTTTTTTTAACTTGCTCAGAGCCCTTTTGTTATTTTTCTCAATTCTATACTCCATGTCTGTTACCATGCTTTCTTCAACACTACAGGTTCTTCTTTGTCCTACTTCCAGTGGAGGCTTCATTTCAGTAGTGATTTGATTTTTACCCACATCTCTCTTGACTTCTGCCAATTCATGTTTCATTCCCTTTTGGCTCACCATATCTTCCATTAACTTCTTGTATTCCTCCTATGAGCTCCTGTTTTGTGTATCAACTACTTCATCGAGTTCTTTTTTTAATTCATTGTCTGTATGTTCCGACATAACTTCCATCTGATGTATGACATTTTTTTTTTTCTGAAGAGAGCTCTTCACCTGCCATTTCTTTTCCCTATTTCCATATGGTTTTCTTTGTTTTTGTTTTTATGATATCTTTAGGTAGACCTGATACTATTTCCTTTTTATAATTATTCATCTCTAAACAAGATGAATTCTCTTTGGTCTTGTAGGATTCCTGTGNGAAAGAGTCCAAAGCCATGTTTTAGGCTAGCAAGAGTTTTCCCCGCTTACTGATGAAAATCCTTATAACAAACTTATTTGTGAGTTCTTCGGTCTTTACTTTTACCGAGACAATGAATTTGCAATTTTATTGCATTAATTTGCAGAAAGGGCCAATACAAATCTCTTCCGGACACAGTTCATTAATTGTATTTAAAAAGTTCCTGCATAAATATCCATGAAGGACTTATAAGAAAAAGTAAGGTTATAGACAATCTGTGAATATCTATACACATTTTGTGGATATAGCCATTAGCTATTATTTACAGATGGACTGAGGAAATAATGTAGTCGTGAAATGTTATATGAATGCAATTAGTCTTCCCACTGCCCTACAACTCTAAATTCAGAATATATTAAGGTTATTTTTGTTGCAGAGTTTACACATTCTTGACTCCTTTCTGTCCCATACTTTAAATCCCTGCTCCATGCTCTCTCCTATACTAGGAGAAAAGAGCTACCAACTTCACTAAGCAGATGTGGCAAGCCTATTTGTGTGACTAGTAACAGCACAATAGAAGGGTGATTATAAACAATTAACAGATTATATCAAATAGATATATATTAAATAGACAATAGAAATCTGAGCAAAACTATGGATAATTTTCATATTTAAAACAATATACAAGGAAGGGAAAGGAAAAGTTTCAGGAATTAAATTTGAGAGCTCAATTAAGAACATCCATGGGGCGCCTGGGTGGCGTAGTTGTTAAGCGTCTGCCTTCGGCTTAGGGCGTGATCCCAGTGTTCTGGGATCGAGCCCCACATCAGGCTCCTCTGCTGGGAGCCTGCTTCTTCCTCTCCCACTCCCCCTGCTTGTGTTCCCTCTCTCTCTGGCTGTCTCTGTCAAATGAATAAATAAGATCTTAAAAAAAAAAAACAAAAAAAATCCAAATACTACTTCCTTATGAGGAAGTAGATTATAGACTTTTTTTTTTTTTTTTTTTACAGTGTCCACTTTTCCCAGAGCCATTTTTTGGGTAGCACCCTTGCCACGTAGAAGTGTTGGTATACTAGAAAACATGAAAAATCAGATACTAATAAAAAAATCAGAGTAATAGCAACTGATCTTTCTTTCTTACCAGGATGTTAACATTATTAAATGTGATTAGTTATGTGAAAGCACTTTATACAAATGTAAGCCTTAATGTTGTTGTTTGTTAAAATGTAAAGGAGACCAAATCTGATTCCAGAAGCCTCTTTTAGGCAGCTGTGGAGAACAAGTACCAACTTCTACCCTGTAGTGACAAACTCTTTTATACTATGACCAGTGAAGATGGTAACCAGTCTTAAAACTATTCACTGGAGCAGTATGCAGCCTAACATTTGTAGTGTTTGAGTAATAAGGTATCATTTCCTTGGATAGAGAGTTCAGCATTTTGGAAATCATTTAAGGCAAGAAGTCCCTGAACTTCATTAACAGTTTAGGGAGGAACCATTACCTCTAGCTAGTGTCGGGACTCTACTATTGAGCGCTTGGAAATTTGTCTAATGGGAAGAAGAAGGAAGGAGGAGCTATAGCTGCTCTCCTAGACCCTGTGAAAACACATATTCATACACACTCTCATCCTTCCCATTGCTACGCGATAACTCAACGCAACAGTTCCTGTTTCCTATTGTGGTTGTCTTTCACTCCTGTTTAAAACTAGACAGCTGGTCCGGGAGCTAACTAAATGTAAGCAGCCTGAGGAGAAGGTATTAGAAGAAGAGGTGGCATCAGTGGCAATACTTCCATCCTTCAGAGGTTAGGCCACCAAAAACAATTGAATTCCCATAGGAGCCTCCTTAGACTTAGACTTCTAGTTAGATTTTAGATCTTAGCTTTTTGTTCTACAGATGACTTCAAAGAGAGAGTGTGAGGCCACCAATGATGGCAGGAAGGGGGAGGGAGAGGCTGGTGGAAGGTTGATTCATAAAGTGGTAAAACAGTGCCGAAACCTCAATACTTCTTGCTCAATTAGTCAAGAGATGTGTCAGCAATTCCTGAGGCAATGATACAACTTTTATAATTTAGTTATAAGAATCATTATTATTCATTTTCATCATAATTACCAATGTTTTTTAAAACTATCTAGAACTGTGCTGTCCAGCATAGTAGTTGCTAGGCATGTAGCTGCTTAAATTAAAATTTAACAAAATTGGAAATTCAGTTCCTCAGTGACACTAGTCACATTTCAAGTGCTTAATAACCACATGTGGTTAGTGGCTACCCTATTGGACAATGCAAAGATACACTATTTCCATCATGATTAAACATTCTATTTGAAGCACTGATCTAGAACAAACTGAGAGCAAATGTATAATGTTAAGTGTATCTAGTTTACAATCAAATGACTGAAGTCCAAAGTACAGCATGTAAAAATGATTACCTTTTAGAGATGGAGCCAACCGTTGTGACTTGGTTATTCTAGGCATAAATAATAGTACTTCTAAAATGAATCATGGGGCGCCTGGGTGGCGCAGTCGTTAAGCGTCTGCCTTCGGCTCAGGGCGTGATCCTGGCGTTCTGGGATTGAGCCCCACATCAGGCTCCTCTGCTGGGAGCCTGCTTCTTCCTCTTCCACTCCCCCTGCTCTCTCACTGGTTGTCTCTCTCTGTCAAATAAATAAACAAAATCTTTAAAAAAAAAAAATAAAATAAAATAAAATAAATGAATCATTAGTGTCCACTAAAAAAGGACAAATAGATGTTAGTTTTAGACTCATGGACTTGAGAGAAACATGTATGGATAATGAAAAATGTCATTCCATTCACAATCCTTCAGGATAAATTAAGATGAAGAATTTAGAGAAAGTATTGATATAATTAAAGTTATTGGCAAAGAATAAAACATGAATCTAGTTCAAACAATGACACAGGATACTTAAAAAGTGTCCATTATTATTTTATGAAAATATGATGTCCTCTTGAATATATCTTAAAAGTGGTTCCTGTAATAAAACTTAAGCAGCAGTAAAGAAAGAAGGCTGATCTTATTCTTAGTTCTAATATAGTAATGAATGTTATTACTATATCCAGAGCAGTAGGAGGGAATAATCAAATGCCAGTCGAGCCCATTTTTTGGACATAAATAGAATAGTAAAAAATTAACAGGTAAGTACTTTGTAATTTATAGATATGCACTACACAGACTTCACATTTAAGTATTTCATTTATTAGTAGTAATAGATGAAGTTTATTGAGTGTGTGTTCTGTGCCATCCACCTTCTTTATCAGTTTACATGCACTATCTTATTAAATTCCTCCAGTAAACAGTTCTAGAAGTTGAATACATTGATTATGTTCGTTTTACAGATGAGGAAACTGAACCTTGGAGAGTTTTTATATTTGCCGGTGATCATATGGCTACTTAGGGACAGACTGGGGCTTGAATGTAGTCCTGCTTTAATCCAAACCCCATAATTTTAACTGTGGTTGCCTTTCCAAGTAGCAGGCTGAAGACTGTAGTAGTAAGCGGAAGAGTAGGATTAAATACATGCCTTTCTGATTCCAAGCGTGATGTTCTTTCTGGTTTGCCATATGCAACTTATTTCTCATATCAACTGAAAATAAGGAGGAAATGGCCATAATTTTATAATATATAGTGGAAATTCTTGAAGCCCCTATAAGAACAGTTTTCCTAAATTTATTACACATCAAGATTCACTACACAAATTGCTAAAAATGCCACAAATTAGAACAAACTGAAATACAGGTTGTACTTACGTGACTTAAAAATCAAAACCCTTAAAGCAACAGTGGTATTTATCACAACCTTATTTTAACATTGTCTTAATTTCAGATTATATTCATTTTTAGAGAACATTACAACCATGCAAACTCATTGAAGAATATTTAGGGAGTTTCTTACTTGTAAACATAAATGATAATTTTCTTAAGCTGGCTTATGAAGAAATAATCAACGGTCATACCAAGAAGTCTAGGAGGAGGCAATTAATAGTTCAAGACCAGGTAGTAAAGACCTCTTTTTTGCTTAGTATATTTTGTAGTCTAAACAGTCCATGTCCATTCCCTGAGAACTTTAAGGGTTCTAGTGTTCAGTATGAGAAATATCACGAAATGCGAAATTTCTGGAGAGTAAAAATAAGAAGTAAGTTCTCTTTAGTAGAATTTCCCTCAAAGTGAATGAAATGTAATTCAGTCCGTTGAATCACTGAACTATTTTATTGCATTGGAACTCATAAAAGAATTTCGTTTGAAAAACACTGCTTGCCATTTCAAGAACTTAAAACAGCAGTCTATTCAATCACCTCGTATCAAAGTAGTGTGGAGAATGACTTCACTGAAACAGGGCCAAACTCTCTTTAGCAAAGTGGAGTTGACATGAGGAGGCAGAAGGGAAGAGTGGGACCAGGAACATAAAGAAGAGTTAACCATACTTTTTTTTATTAGCTAGCATTTAAAATATGAAAGAAATAAAGAATTAATTAAGAAATAATATGTAGAGCATCTTCCAGAAAGTTAGTCTAATTGAGAGAAACCATTTCATATGAAATAATATGAGATCTATAAAGTAATATTAACAAAGGAAGGTGATACATAGAAGTCAGTGCAGAAAGAAAATTTTTACATCATTTTGTAATGGAATTGATTGATTCAGTCTTTCATCACCTATTTTTTGCAGAATTACTATCTGTCAAACATTGTTTCAGGCACTGGAAATGCAGTAGTGAACAAAGCAGGCTAAAAAACCTGCCCTTATAGAGGTTACATTCTAGAAGGGGAGATAGAAAATATACAAATTATGCATAGTACATAGTATTTTAGAAGGTAATAAATGCTATAGAATAACAAAGCAGAGAAGATGGACAGGGAAGGGGGGCGGGGGAGGTTGCCTTTTTAAGAAGGGTATTTAGGGGCTGTAATATATCTTTTATTAAACTTGTATTAGTCTGTAGAAGCTGAAGTTGAAACAGGGCCAAACTTCTCCCTAGTGAAGGAAGAAGTGAAAGGAATTCAGTGAAGGAAATGAGAATGGTGTCAGGTGCTTTGTTTATCCCTTTCCTTTTTTTTTTTAATAATAATTTTTTATTATGTTATGTTAGTCACCATACAGTATATCCTTAGTTTCTGATGTAGTGTTCCATGATTCATTATTTGTGTATAACACCCGGTACTCTATGCAATATGTGCCCTCCTTAATACCCATCATCGGCCTATCCCAATCCCCCACCCCCCTCCCCTCTGAAGCCCTCAGTTTTACTCTTTCCTGATACTGGAAAAATTGGGTGATGGCCTTAAAGATATTATCCTTGATAGTGGAACACAGTTCCACTCATCCTCCCCTGAGATCTCCGCACACACTGTATGCAGTTCTGAAGAATACTATTATGGAATGATATTTCTGATAATGGGATTTGCACTTGTAGAAAAAATTTTGCTCTGTCCTCTTAAAATCTTGAGAAGTAATCGTTGTTAAGAAAAATCTGTCTGCCTCTTGCCAAGTCTCTATAAAACAAAGTTGATCGAGGTATTGGCATTGAATTGTTGGCATTGTTCATTCATTGAGTGACTAGTGTGCAGAAGATGTTTTCTTTTCCAAGTGTATCTAAATATTTCTCACTTTGCCACAGTTTTAAAAAAATGACTAAGTATTAGCTGTCCGTGTCTCTTCCTCCCCAGTGACCCCTTCCCTCTTAGCTGTAGGCAAGCATAGATCTTTACTTATTTGTAAAAACCTGTTCCTGGCCTAGTCTCTATTTTGTTTTACTCTGCTGTGCTTATAAACTATTTTCCCCCTGCTTTCATTTCCTTCACTCCCTACCACTGTCTCAACCCAACCCCATTCCAGCCAACTGCAACAGTTTTCTCAAAGATCACCAGGAGGTCCATTTTGCCAACTTTAATGATCTTTTCTAAATCTTATTTAACTTTATTTAACACTTAATCCTTTCCGAGAATCTCCCACCTCTCATTATATCCCTTAAGTGAGATAAATGAAAGCATATCATAATGCCTGACACAAGAAAGTCCCCAACAAGTGTTGATGGCATCTGAACTGAACATGACTTTACACTATCTTGGTTCTATTCCAGCCGAACATTTTATGCATTGTAGATACTCAGTGTATTTTGAATTTGTTTTATGTATGAATGAATGCATAAACCTATCACTTCTCTGTCTCTTTGCATGGTTCTTCTTCCTCTTTCTGACCTCAAACATGTTTAAGAACTTGTATCTTAGTCATTGTGCTAAAGGCTTTATATTCGTTGTGTCACTTATCTCTCACACCCACTTAATATGGAAGTTATTTCTCCTTTATAGTTGAGGAAAATGAGACTTAGAACTCTTACATGACTTATCCACCTCACAAAATTAGCTAGTATGTGGTGAGGCCACTAAGTAAACTAATTTGAGATTGTTTTAGAGGACTTGAATATTAGCTCTCTGCCCTTTCTTTACATTCGGCTTTCCCTTAATAGAGTCTACCCATTCTCCCAATTTTAGTTAGCAGCTGTATGCTAGTGACATCAAAATGGATGCCTTTAAGAACTAATGTTCTATCCCATTTCTCCCCACTGCTTGCACTGGGCTGTCTTGCTATTATGTTGAACTCAAACTGTTTAAAACAGACCTCATCAGTGTGACCTCAGATGGTAGTCCCTTTTTAGTGATTTAGTCAGTGACATTCTCATCATCCTAATCACTCAGACTTAAGACCATCTTTAACTTCTCTTTTCCATTTCCTTATCCTAATCCACATCAGCTGACACCATGTTAATTCCCAAGGGATACACAAATACATGACTAATCCTTACACGTGTCTGCTACAGATAGCAAAGTCGATCTGAGAAGCGGCTTCATCACTTCCCTTTCGTTAATAACTTACTTATTGTTCTGTCATTTTAGAAACGTACCATGAAAAAAACTAAGAGCTGTTGGAAATTTTATATTTATTGGAAACTGTTTTTCCAGAATCTCACGTAACTGGAAAAATGACGTAGGTTACTCTAGGTTCCTTCCTTAATCTGTACAGAAAGCCATGTTTTTCTTTCGTTTGCTTAGATATGATTGAATAGAGACAGTGACAAAAGACATCCTCTAGAAAAACATCAGAAAGCACACAAAAATTTTAAAAGAGGCATTTTGTCCATATGTTATGTAATTCTATGAAAGTTAAAGGAAATTAGATAGTCTGAGAAGAAATAAATATCGTCTCCAGACTTTCTTACTTTTGATGTACCCATTCTTGTCATGCTTTGAACTCTGACATATTCTGACCACAGCTTCAGGCTTTAATAACTGCAAATCGAAATGAAAAAGAAAGCATCTTCGCTGAATCATGAAGAATTTCATGAATGCTTCTTGCTTTGGGGAGGAGTCTAGTTACAAAGTAGAAGGTTAGGTGTGGTAAGAAAGGTCCTTAAAACTTCTACAGAACATTAAAGGAAATGTATTATTATTAAGTTCCTTCTATACCAGGCACTTTGCTAGGTGCTAGAATTTTGGTTTTTTCAGCTTCCATCAGCTATTTTGCTTTGATGTCTCCACCTCTTTGCCGCTTTAATCAAGCCTGCCTGATGATGACATTTGCTTCTACTTATGGCACTATATATCTAACATTCATCAAGTGCCAAGGAAACCCTGCCTGGTATTCATACTAGTGGAGAGGAAACAAAAATGTGAAACTGACTAAAACATCCATACTGGAAGGGGAACTGGATGTGGTCATTTCTGACTGTAGGAGGGAGGTGAAAAAGAGGAAGGGGGCGGTCCTTAAAAAGGAAAAAGATGAGCAGAGAATGAGGACACATATAATTGTTGAGGAACAGAAAGAATAGCAGAAATTTAGGAAGAAAAAAGCACTTGGCAAAATATCCTTCGGTATACTAAAGCTTTTTCAGTGCGTGTATATTTAATGTCGGGAGGTTATTTAGAAGACTGGCTCTGGGCTCATCTTTACTTAGAGTGAGTCTTAAGTTTGAGAGCTGGCTTCATTATGATTAATCCTCGCCTCTTTGGTACTCAGCCCCCACCCCGACACACAAACGCAGTCTCTGAGAATTATCTCCTTTATCACTTGAAATTCAGCTCACATTTACTTACTCAGACTTTTGGAAGTTACCACTCAGACAGATGCAAATTCAGTATTATGCCTGCCAAAATGCGCAGAAAAGAGACTTTCTTTTACACCTTCCATCTTTTGAGCTTTTGGTCCTGCTCTTTCAATCTTTGCTAAATAGTAAATGGGGAGATTGTTGTTCAGATGAACATGAGCGCATTTGCATTACTGAGCTTGCTGTTTCTAGTTCTAAAGAGATTCTTTACAATTTCCTTATCAGCAAAGGAATCGCCTTGATTTCCTTTGATGATGTTTCCCTGCTGATATTCTAGAACTAACTAGCACAGAACCAGTTCATACCCTCGTGAAATGGCTCTTGCCCAGCAATCCTGCTTGATTTGTACATACTAGGCTTTAATTACAGGGGTAAGAGGATGGATGGAGAAGAAAGCAAAAAATATCCACTGCCCCCAGTCGAGCTCTATCAAATCAGCTTGACTCCCTCAACAGAGACTTGCAGGAGGAATACATTTATATCATAACTGTTTTTAGCCCTAGCTGCCAGCCTTGAAGAATAAACACTAAAAAAAATAAAAAAAAAAAACTTTAGTAATTTAAGCTGAACACAAAGAAAACTGTGTTAATAATAGTTCACAAAATTGTGAGAAACCCTAAATACCTTAGACCTATAAAAAGCACCTCAAAACACATTTTGTACCTTTTTTGATTTGCTATACAATAGAGCTATTATCTTTTTTTTTTAATGGGTACCATATTCTGATCTCAAGATAGCTGTGAAAGGCAAAAGGTCATATGAGTCTAAGTGTTTCTATTAAGTTGAGAGAAGTTTACCTATGTGAAGGAGAAAAACAATGCCGAAATAAATGAATATTCTTCAAAGGTTTTAGAAGATTTTAATGTTTTATGTATTTGAGGACTTCTATTTTTTTTGTTTAACTTTTTTAAGCACAATTATCCTTTCAATTTAATCTTATATTTTTAACTACTTGGTCTTTAAAAAAAAGCTAGGGCCAGTATAACTGATGTATTTAAAAGTTGTCATATGGACTAATGACCTACTGAGAGATGGCAAGGTTTTAAAAGAGAAAACCATTTTTGAATAGTAAAATCTTCCAAATTAAACTACCAAAATTAGTGCTCCCTTTCTAACTTTAACACTTCCATGTACACTGATTAAAATGAAATTTTTTGGAGCGTTGGAAGGTAGGAAAAAAATGGAGTTTTTAAATGTGTTTTTCCTTTATTATTTGATTAAGTTTAAATAGTTGATTAGTTGAATAGTTCTGATTAAAGGTGTTGCCTTGAAAAAAGATCTGGTTTTGTAAAAATGGGATTGAATTTGTGGGGGAAAGGGGTGGATGAAGAGAAATTAGTAGGAACAGCTTTATGAAAAGCTCACATCCCCTTTGCAGCTTTCACCTGCCTATCATGGTCTTTTCCTTCCCTGTGAAAATAAATATACATTGTTAAATCATAAAAATATAGTGATAGAAGAGCTTTGTTTTTACAACTTTATTTGGTGCCTTGCAATTCAAAGCATAGTCCATGGACCAGCCATAATGATGGCCTGGAAGCTTGTTAGAAATACAGATTCCCTGGCCTCAGTCCTACCGACACTCAGAATCTGCATTTTAACAAGATACCCAAGTGGTGAATGTCCATCAAAGTTTGACCTAGGACTTGCAATTTGGAGCTGAAAATCTCAAGAGTAGTAGCTAGATTTCCCTTTTATTTTTAGTGACCTCTGTGAGCGTGTAAAAGTAGCATTAATTGGGTCATTTCAGACTAATGTCTTTACCAATTAATAACTTACTGTTCAAAAGAAATTGTGAAAGTACTTTGGAATTTGAAAGGCTTTGTAAGGAAGGGTTAAAACACGGAGGAACTCCCGGTTTCTGAGAAATAGTTTGGGTTAAAATAAAAACCACCTTATATTTGGGCTTATATCCATTATCAAGCGTGTTATCCACATTCCCAAATATTATTACATTTTTGTTATACTTTAAACATGTGCTTTATCTGAATAGACACTAGTTCTTTTGGATTCTTAGTAGGATTTAGTAGATCACTTTCTACCATGTGATTGATTCTAGTACAAGAATATAATTTGAGGGGCGCCCAGGTGGCTCAGTTGGTTAAGTGAGTGACTCTTGATTTCGGTTCAGGTCATAATTTTGGAGTCATGAGATTGAGCTCCATATGGGGCTCTGCTCAGCATGGAGTCTGCTTGAGATTCTCTTCCTCTGTCCCTCCCTGCCTCCTAAATAAAAAAATGTTTAAAAAATATATATATAATATATTTATATATGTATATATAATATAAAATTAATATATAAAAATAAAATATAAAAAATAAAATATAAAAAATAAAAAAATATATATAATTTTTTTATTTATATATA